>NW_027176263.1:9054596-9644596 GCF_023349555.1 Cebidichthys violaceus
TATCAACCAACTCCATGCATGTGCATGTGTGAGAAGTTGATCTATTCCACCAGTCAAACTTTTCTACCAGGAAAACAAAGATTAGTCTAAAGAAAAACTCTGGGGAACTTTGAAACTAAATGTACTCAACAGGTGAACATCTTTTGTATCCATACATTCTGACAAATTGACACCGGGTTTCTCGAAGGATTGTGGTACATGAAGGTGAAGTGTTTTTAGAAGCTCCCTCTGGAGCCAAGGAGGAAATCCTCAGAGAAAAAAAGGAAATATTCCTGTTTTCAAAAAGGGAAAAAGTTCTAGTGTTCAAAGGTTTCGTATTGGAAATTGGTGAGCTAAAATGTTGTGTTTTAGACGTACCGTGGCTTTGAAATGAGCACAGTCTGAATATTTCATTGCAAGCCTGCTCTAAAATGCGTGTGAGAAAAGTTAGCCATGGCGGCAGAGATCCCGCCTCATTAACCAGCATGAAGTGAACCGTGAGAAGCAGGTATGATGTGGCACAGCAGCTGGTACTGTGTGAGGCTTCAGAGAGGAACGAAGGGTGGGGATATTGCTAAACAACAATGGAATTCAGGCCAATTAGCCAATGGGCGGAGAGTGAAGATGTTGTAATATTTACACTATTCTTCTGTTAATTCCCCCGCCAGTCCATCACAGAGCGTCTTTTGATGTGCTGGCAGCTCTGCTCTCACAGGCCACAGAGAAGAAGCCACTTTCAAAATGTTGAAGCCTAATCTCCCCCCCATAAAAATCTTGAAAAAAAAATAATTGAAAGCAGAGAGCCTCAATTAAAGCGATGACTTTGCATGAGGGAGACATCCAGCGGCACGTCCCTCTAGCTATAAATAAACAAGGACGCGGGGGTTCTGGTTCAGGGTGGTGCATCGACAAGTCTTCAGTCAGACACTGGAGAACATCTTTCTAATGAGGGGATGTTTGCGATGGCTGACAGACACTCGATGGATTCATCCCGCTTCGGCGACTCATTGAATCCCTCAGCTTTGGTTCAAAAGAGTCGGGCACTGAGGAGATTGAGCGCTCCGCGGGGGTTACCGACTGACTCTCAGACGCATTCCCAGCCTGCCGTCTCCTCCAGCAGGCAGTACAGCAGCGAGACGCTGCTAAATCTACAGAGGACCAGATATTACATTCCACACATTCCTCGGGGACAAGCAGCTCTGCACACAGGAAATGGCAGCCTGCTCTGTCCGTGTGAACTGACAACAAATATTATCTTAATATGTCATTTTTAGCAAATTTCCCCCAAAAAATGAACCAGATATTTATAGATTCTGGTTCTTTCTGGTTGTATCAAACATAATTAAAAACAGAAATGAAGAGGGAGCCTGGGGATGAAGACGGGCCTATAACTAGGTACTTTGTAAACATATAAAACCAGTCTGAGGAATTACTTTTACAAGTTTAACATTGTTTTTCATTGTTATATCATGTCGAGACTTGGGAGGTGAAGCAATCTCACACACACACACACACACCTCTAACTTAATGCAAAGACAAGAATAATCATGTCTCTCTTACGAACACTGATCCCATGCATTAGGCTCATCTCAGGTTTATTACTATACTTACAGAAATGACTACCCTCGCTTACCTGGGGTAGGCAAAATAATGTACACACCTCACGGACTATAACTTAAAAGTCTGCAGTCGCTTAATTATAATTATTGGGATATAATATGTAGCCAAATAGATGCATTCATCAGCTTTAAAAGAGGCCAGTCAGCTCTTTGACATGAAAGCTTATTCTCCAAACAGATCCATTTACAGGTGCAACTGTCCAAACTGCTGAAATCGTTCAACATGCGTCTAGAATAATGTGACAACTTATCACAAACACGCAGAAATGTCCCTCCACAAAGAGGAACAGCAACCACAAGCCGATGCTAACCCAACAGGGATATGAGAAAACACATTCTGGGTATTCAACCTAATATGTATAATATTTTAATTGCAGCTATTGCAATGATCATTTAATTCAAGGTTGAAGTCCATCATGAGGCGTTTTTGTTATTTGGCTTTTAGTGTATTTCCTGACTACTGTGACAGAAAGGACAAATCCCTTAATGACAGGAAACAGGAACAGACGCCTGACAAATGATGACTCGGAGGAAACTATAGTGGTTTAAGAATAAAACTGCTGAGTGAAAAAACAACAACATTTGAACTTTAACTTAGGAGACAGATGCTTCCTGGTTAAATGAGACATGGTCCTGTAGGATACTCGGGGTAATTCCTGTGTATTCACACGATAGATCGGATCGCTTTCCTTGGGAAAGTATATAAATAAACTAAATAAGACGCGGACTCTTTTTCATTTGACGGGAGAGTACTACCGTTGTGACCACAGTGACTGTGTGACTATGTAATCTAGTGCAGAGCTGAAAATGTGACGACCCGTTTGCAGTGGCAACACTGGCGCTGTCTGCAAACTGAGCTCTGTTCTCCCATCAAAGCAAAGCAGAAGAGAAAGTTTTGGTGCTGCTTTTGTCTCCTCACACCTTAAACAAACAGAACAAATAAATGCTGTGTTCGTTATATTATATACAATCATTCCATGGCATCTAGTTTTGAGGGTTTTCTCCCCACAGTTCAGTTCCATGACTGGAAAAAAAAAGGAATGACTGGGAGACGTTTGTGTCAGCTGAAGCACTAAAAATAACACGTTTCCACTATTTCACTGTATGTAGTTTATTCTAGCAGGACTGATTCATTTTGATCTCAGACACTTCCTGATAACTAATAATAAAACTAATGGAAAATGTGCATTTCATTCATATTTTAGAGCACACTAAAAGCAGGACTATGTCGCTTTTAAAAGAAGTGATAACAAGAGTCTTCCCCTTTTACAAAGGAAAAGCGGAATTCATACGCAATAAAATACACTATTACTTCATTAAAGGGGTTTAGCTGCTGCAGCTTTACAGTACATGGTCTGGCAGCTTTTTGGTTGTTAAATGTTAGCACACTTTAGCTAATCACTTGTGGCAACAGTGGCTAAGTTTACAAAGTCTCACTTAAGAGAGCAAACCATTGTTTCCTCATAATAAAGCACATTAAAATGTCCCGCGAAGAGCAAGCAGTGTGTATTTCCGATGAATATCCTCAACAAAACAAACAAACTGCATCCTTGTAGTTGAAACATTGTTGCTGCTGCAGAGCATTCTTGCAGCGTGGGGTCAGTAAATACCAGACAAACCCACGAGTCGCCGGTGTAAACGACTTTTTTTGTTGTTTTTTTGTCACCCATAACAACTCTGGCTGGAGAAAGAAAACAGTAGCAGCGTGTTGTCATCCACAACAACACCGAGAGAGCCAGGCCCATGTCCCGGGACAGAGAGGCCCACTTCTGGGATCACTTCTGCGCCTTTGTGCTCTTGCGAAGTCTGCGTAAAGTTGTCACTCACTCTGCTTTGTGGACACACGCCATTCAGCCCCGAGCTTATGACTGACAACAGAGTCAACATTGGCGAAGAGTATAGAACCAAAAACGGGTTTAAGTAGTTCCTGACAGACATGAACTACCTCGGCTCTCTCGAAAAACAAGAGCTGAGCGCGAGCAGAAGAGACAGAGAGATACTCACACGTTCACAGTGGTGCTTCACTAGTTCAGGTCATGACTTCTGTGTCATGGACGCGTCTGTACTCTTGATGTCGGCCGGTTTTCCTCAAAATGGCAGAGTGTAAATCCTGGGAGTTTTTAACAGCGCAGCGCTTCCCCTCCCCGAGTTCACACAGACTGTCCTGCAGCGGGACACTTTGGGGAATGAGCAGCGCAGTGCTGCGTTCACAGACTGTTGGAAATGTCGCCATCAGGAGATGGGCGCGCATATACACACAGCAAGTAGCGAGGGAACTGTTCAGCTTAAGTGATAATTAAGATAACAGGCCTACTGGTTGTTTCCCCGTGTTTGGAAATAAACACTGCACATACACTTTAATTAAATGAACCCATGTTCTGCCAAACGAATGATCAATTTGATCCATTTCATTGTTGAGGTTTTGTAGGCTGTGTGTCAAAAACTGGAATTTTACAGATTCAGCAAAGGATGGATTTGAATAAAAGTGTGAATCGCAGTATAGCAACAAGAGGGGTTACAATAAAACATTTTAAGTCCATGAGGAATAAAGGGAGTTGTGCAGGAACCATCCGTTTGTCCCTTCATTTTGTTGACTTGCGCTATTTGTAAGAAAATACGTTAAACTCTGTCCCGTTATCATTTTTGCCAACCTAGAAGTATATATTTTAAGCTGGATATTTCGGCTGGCCACTTTTCCACCACTACACATCTGTTGCATTATGTTCTTACAACAATCCTGCAGCCTCTGTGCTTCTTGAGTTTGCAAAAATGCAAAATACCAAATTGTTATCACCGTCGTCATTATTGGCCAAAAGCTCTTGAATGCACAAATAAGTGGTGGTTATTACTACTTTGACCTCTGAAGTAGTGTTCCAAGAGTTCATGAAAGCATCATGAACTCAACTATAATGACACATGAGTTTCCTTCCAAACAAAGTGACAGCATCAAACAGTAATCTTTCATTCCTCACATGTCTAGTTCAGTGGTGCTGCCTCATTTCCCAGTGGTTAGGGTGTGTTAAGGGCCGTTTAGTTTTTTTAATTACAGGCGATTTAAAATCCCAGTCTCCTCCAACTCCCAGAAATGCAGCACGGAAAGATACAACAGGATCATTGATAACAAGAAGACTCTAAATACATGAAGCATTTAAATGTTGAACAAGCTTTTTATTTTCTTTCACATGTTTATATGTGCTTTTGAAGAGGTTACATTATGAGAATACAATTGTTATTCTTTAAAAGAAATTCAGTTTAGGTGTTGTTGGCAAATCTTTTTTGATGAAAAGGTTTGCTGGCAGGGGAATAAGGGTTTGACTGAATTGCTCATAACCACAGAGGGGCTTTTCTTAAGTTTTCCTCATGTCACTACGCGCCAAAGAAGTTTGTACTTTACTGTAAACTTTAACTGCACTCTGCCGTGACTCACGCATCAGGTTATCTAAGCACCAGTTGCATTATGGGTCAATCCCTCCATATAACACTTATCCCATCGCAACCCATTATCTAACCTTACAGGAGGAAAAATCAGCTGAAGACTCAGTTTTCCAAAATTTTGTGGAAAATAAACATGTGTAACCTCTGAATAAATGCCTTTGTGTATATATATATATATTTTAGAAATTATACATACAATTACATCATGATTTCAAATGAGTGTATATTCACATTAACCCTTTTTGTGCATACATATAACAACATGAATTTAGAGACCGCTGTGCCACACCAGGCTTCCGAGTGCACATCCACACTTACTTTGGTGATAAAAAACGACTATTGTTACAACTTCACAGAGACAGACTGACACCATTTCACAAGCTCCGACTTGTCCATCCCACCTTCTCTCTTCTAGGTAAACGCAGTTAATCAGTGCTTCAAGGCAGACATTTCTTCTCGCCTTTTCTCCACTCTCACAGGACTGGACATCTTCCAAAATGAGGAATGAATTCAAGTTTGTCTTTGTTAGTTGCTCATTCCGGTTTTAAAGCCCTTCTGTACAGAAGCTCT
Organism: Cebidichthys violaceus; assembly: GCF_023349555.1. Taxonomy (NCBI): domain Eukaryota; kingdom Metazoa; phylum Chordata; class Actinopteri; order Perciformes; family Stichaeidae; genus Cebidichthys; species Cebidichthys violaceus. The sequence goes on from NW_027176263.1 coordinate 9,060,200, forward strand.
TGATAGATGCGTTGTGTTGTAAGGGTTGTATTGTGCTGTATGTAGACATACAGGCCCTTGGAATCACTTGCGCAAATAATCTCTAATTTGATCTAAAACAAAATAATAAAATGTCAACGGTGTAAATCGATACTCGCGTGTTGTGAAGCCTGGTGCCACAGTCACACGACACTCTGCACACATACAGCCACACCAATGTTTACTCTGCTGCCACAGATAAGCAGTAAGAGCGCAGTTTCATTTTCTTTTACACGTACGTTTAAAGCAGGAAAATCACACGCGCAGTTCAACAGAGTTTGGTCTTCAAGTCTTGACTTCAGTGAGCGTTAACAACTTCGACTGTTCCCACTGTTTATCTTCCTCTGTCCCTTTTTTTTTGAGGGGGGGGGGGGTGTTTTTCTCCCAATCTGCTTTGGCCAAAAGGTCAAGCAGCAGCTTCTTGTACAGTTTCAGGAAGCAGTTGATGCAACTCTTGGTGTGTTATAACGGTGCTGTGACAAGGAAAAGGCTAAAAAAAACAAGAGAAGAGAAGCTTCTTCAGTCAAACATGTTCAAGCCTCCATACGAGTTGGTATTGCCTGACAGTGGAGGGATCTGAGGCTCATGTAGTCGTCCTGTGGTTCGGTGACAGTGCTGGGAGGCTCCACAGACCAGATCTTCTCTCAAGGTGCCAAAATGGAGCCAGAGTTTAACAGGCAGCTCTAGCGACCTTTGTTCTTTTTTGCATTTCCCTAAAGAAAACAGAAAACAAGAGAAGATACAAGCTCAGTTCTGCAAAGAAACAATCAAGATATTTCCAGAACTTTAAGAACGGTGTTGTGTTTAAGTGCAGCAACTTAAGATAGCTCAGATTTGTTCTACATTCGGTTTCAAAATCTAAAAACATGCCGAGGCTGGTCTCTCGCCTTCAAGAGAAAATCACTCCCTTTAACTCACAAACATGTTCTGTCCTGCAACTTCCCAACATGCGACCATCTGTGTGCACACAAGCAGGAACATGCGCGCTTAACAAAACGGGCCTCTCCATTTCTTAACGACTTCTTCAGATGGCTCCAGCAGGTGCTTTTCCCATCAGGCCCCGACAGCAACCACAACACCGCCGATGACCTCACAGTTCACCTCATAACTGACAGAATCTTTACAATGTCACATTTCACTGCCAAACCTGAAATGATCCTTCACGCTCCCTGAAGCCAATGGATTTATTTATTTTTTTATCACCACTCTTAAATGACGGAGCTTTTAGATTTATTTGTATGGAGACGGACAGCATGACACAGCTGAGAACAGAGAGCAGACACAAGGACAGGAAGGTGTTGTACCTTGCTGCCCAGCTTGAGCGTGTCGATTTCCTCCCTCTGCTTGCTCAAAGTCTCGTTCATACTACACAGGTGGTCGCTCATCATGCTGAGCTGGTCTTCGTAGCTCCTCTTCGTTGTAGTCAGCTCGTCCTGTAGGCGAGACAGCACAGTTACAATGAGAATGTCTTCCGAGTTGGAAGGAGGCTGCCATCTATACTTAAGACAGGTAAGTGTATGACTTTGGTAATGGCTCCGTCTTTTACCTGCAAGCGTGTGACGTTCTGATTAGCCAGTTTGACCTCCTCGCTCAGAGTCTCCCGGGATTTCTCTGCAATGGCTAATCTCTTGGCCAAAGCTCGACACTACAAAGAGGAGAAAAGGAAAGTTAACAACTGCATGACTCGCATACTTAACAGATCTTTTTTTAAAAGCTGAAATTAAGGGAGATATTTCTCAGAGTAATGGGGATATTTGAGGACGGTGCCAAAGGATTAAAAAAAAAAAAAGTGACAGTTTAATTCCAGAGACACTGACTCGAGATCAGGTGCGTTCCTGTTGCTACGATACAAAATGTTGATGACTGACACACCGGTTAATCACAATCCGACCGGATGTCACTTAGAGAAGAATCTACATTCAGATCAAACCTCAGCATAACGCTAAAAATATAAGGTGTCAGTATCTCAGTAAAAAAAAAAAAAGGCAACACTTGGTGATAATGGAATGTAAAAAACATTTCCAGAGCACAAAGAGGAAAGAAAAGAGAAACAAGGTTAACTTCCTGGTTCAGTTTCTTTGCCCTCAGTTTCTCAAATTAAAGAAGCAGACAAAAATAGTACACACGAGGGAGCAGGGCAAGAGACTGTTCTGCACTGAATGTATTTGGTTCTAAGAGTTTCCATAGCTCTTCCCAGATGACATGCAATATTAGGGAGGCTGTGCGCGATGAAAAGGTCAGTTCTTTGCTGTGACAAGCAGTGCAGTTAGGGCTTCACCTCGGAGTGAAAATGCACAGCTTTGCTGTCTGAAATCTGGAGCTGGGTGGTGAGCTCTCCCACTCTGGCCATGTAGTGAGTCTTTATCAGCTGCTCCCGGGACTCCTCGTCTCCCACCTGCAAAACACACAGACACAACAGCCAACTAGATAAGACTTGTTTCCTTCTGGAATTGAAATACGTCCATTGGTTAAGTCTGTGACAACTCACGTGCTCAACTGTGGGTGTTGTGCACAACATGCCAACCTGCAGACAAGACAAAAAGAGAGAAACGCGTCAGGAGCTTGATCATAGACCGGATGTTATTGCAAGAGACACTAACAGTAAACGCTAAAACACGAGCACTAGTGAGTTAAGCTGCCCTGGATTGTGACTGCACTGTGAACTCTGCACTGACTTGTTCAAACAACACTATTCTTCTATTCTGCAACATCAGCACATGTCAAGTCTGAGTTTTATTAAGCAAAAAACTTGCTTAGTGCGGGAGCTAAAAGAACAGAATGATAATACTCCCTTTGTTGTAGCAAATCAGACACCAGTGCCGTGGGCAAGAAAATGTCCACTGCAAGCGAAAAACTAACAAGCGCAGCGACCGACGCAGCGACTGTACCAGGCTGGTGCACAGCGCAGACTCTCTCCCCGCAGCCTTCTGCTCTTCCTCCGCTTCCTCGTGGCTTTCTGAGAGCGTGCCGGCTGCAGCTGGTTGCGAGTTTGGATTTTCCCCCAGAGCTGCAGCGAGCTGCGCTTCCAGGTCCGCAATGCGCTGGTTCTCCTTTTCCAACCGCACCTTCCCCAGCTGGGCCTCCAGGAGCCAGTGCTCCTTCTCCTGCTCCAGCCGAGCAATCTTCTCCTGGCTCTGCTGCACCTGCAGGGAGGAGAGAGAGGAGAGGAGAGGACAGTGAGCTGATGAGGTGAGCAAAGGGCAGCAGGATTAGGTAGGTCAAGACATTTATAAAACACTTTTTAATCAAAAACAATCTGTGAAAGATGAGGTCCTGTGGTCAGTTTTGTGAGCAACTCTTCCATATCCCCGTCTTTCTCAGAAACTACTGATGGTGCTGTTCTGCAGTCACAACAAACATAATTGCGTGTGGAACCATTTTGGGCTTAACCTCCATGTTATTATATCACCGTCTCTCAGGCAACCACAGCTGGCTGGCACAATGACTCACACATGGTCTAATTGCCCACATAACACTGGGTGTCTCTTTTGAAAAAAAAACAATTCAGAAAAATCTTTAAATTTATGAGCTTTCAACCAACAAAAATGGTTTACAGAAAGACATTTGGAGGCGAGTGTGATACCTGCTGGGTGAGGCCCTCTCTGCTCTCAGTGGAGCTGGTGAGCACACGACGGTTTGACAGAGCTTCTCTGTATGGAACAGACTGAGGCCTGCCCTAGAAAAAGAAACAAAACAGGAAGTACAGTAGAAAACCAGTCATTTATAAATACATTTTAAAAAAAACCCATGCATTTCATATTTATAATGAACTGGATTCGTATAGCACTATACTTAAAGCTACTACAAGGAAATATTAGTTTGTGTTGATTTTGGCGGTCTCTATGGACAAAAGTGGTATTGTTTCTGATCACCAGAGTCCCTTTAGAACAGGGGTCACTAATAGGCGAACCGCGGTCCGGATCCGGACCCAGACCCAATTGAGAATTATTACATTTTGACGGAGCTCTTTTATTTTAACCGGCGTAGCTTTTCCAGCCTTGACGGGAGACGAGGAATGAAAACGAGGAGTAGGAGAATAATTACGTGAGTCAGAGAAGTTATTTCACATGATGTTCTCCAAAGAGAGAAAAGAGGTCAGAGAGACCAGTCTTTAACCAAGAATGAACAGACTCTTTCATAGGTTCATTCTTCACACGGACAGTTTAAAACCAGTATGTCTCATATGTTCAGAGACTGTGGCGATTATTAAAAGCGGTAATGTGAAGAGCCACTACGAGACAAAGAACAACTCCTTTGAGCAAATTTAACATATCCACTCACATCTGAAATGAAGACACAGAAAATAAACCTAAGAGCCCAATATGATCAGAACCTAACACATTAATTCATGACCAACTATGATGTTAACAGAAAGGATAGAGCTGAAACAAGTGGTTTAATAACCACACATAAAGTCCATGCTCACACATTTCTCTTGTTAGGTGAGAAAAATATAATATTGTGGCTTTTTTGATTGACATCACTTCACACCTAAATTAACTGAATTTAAAGCTGCAGGGCAATTCAGTGAAATTAATTTTTTTTCAATTGAATTACTTAATTTCAACCTGAGGTGAAATGATTTCGTAACTGCACCATTTCATCTAAAATCCCATCTGAAATTAGACAAATTGTCTCATGTATGCGATTTTGAAGGGCTTTAATTTTGAAATGCTACATCAGAATGTCCTGGTTCTCTCTGAGTGACACCTTGAGGTGGTCTGCTATCAACCTGAGGTGAAATGATTTTGTAACTATGCACCATTTCCTCTAAAATCCCATCTGAAATTAGACAAATTGTCTCATGAATGTGATTTGAAGTTAGCTCATGAATGAGATTTTGAAGGGCTTTAATTTTGAAATGCTACATCAGAATGTCCTGCTTCTCTCTGAGTGACACCTTGAGGTGGTCTGCTATTAAGATGCACATTTTTCAAAAGCTTTCTGTTATGTCAGTTATTCTTTAATCCAGCCCTTATTTTACTTGAAATGAGAAGAACATTTATTCATGTATTTCTATGTATCATTTATGATCCATCCACTTAAATTTGAAAACTGAAAATAATAATTGTTAAAATATAATTGATTTCTTTATTTGATTTGACAGTTGTTGGCTACACAGAGACGTTGTTACTACTACTAGGCTTCTTGAATATATATATATATATATAGATATATGGCACTAAATACCGCAAGTTAGATATTATTGTAATGTTCCGGACCTTTGCCCGAGGAGATTTGGACCTTTTGGAATGTTAATTGAATACCCCTGCTTTAGAAGATTTTGAAAAAGTGAAAAACAAGAAAAAAAATTGTTTAAAAGAAGAGCTAAAACCAGAGGAGCGTGTGAAATATTCACAAATCCACAGATTAACAGACGTTACAGATATCGGCTTTGTCATCTCAATGGGCACCATATTCCAAAGTCTGGGGGCTTTAGCTGCAAAGGCTCGGTCACACTTCATCATGAGCAAAGACCTGGAGATAATCATTGGATTTGAGCAGATACTGACCTGTTTGATAGCATGTATATAGGCAGCTGCTTTCTTTTTGTTGGCCAGCATACTCTCTGCTTGCAAGGGGTTGAGTGCTACTGTGCTGCCTCTTGGACTGTAGCCCGATGATGTGAAGAAGTCCAAGTTGTTGCTAAAGAAAGTGGCGATCTGCAACAAACCAGTGACATAATGTCTCGTATCGTTAAAATCAAAGAGATCCTCGCAGCCTCCTTATTTAAAGAAACACTGATTACGCCCGCATGTCTCAATGCAGATACTCAGCATTCTGTTTGGCCTCAAATTAACCAGTGTGTTTACGACAGAGATTATCAGACCACCAAGTGTCTACGATGATAAACGTCTGGGCAATTAAGCTTTCGCCTGCAGAGATGATCACTCTCAAATCGCAGCTCACTCCACACATCACATGCCAGCATGGTATTCAACGCCGCAACCCGCCGGACTGTGCCTCCCATCAGCAGACACACCTCAGCCAACGCTTCACTTGGTTCACAAAGAGAAATCGGTCCCCCCCCCTCCTTTACTCTGACTGGGGAGCAGCTGTACACACTGCGGGTTGGACGGTATCTTTGAACATTTAACGGCTGACCACCTGAGTCCTGTCGTTCTGCGGTGGCAAAACTACCAATTCCAGTTGCAGTGAAATCTCGCCGCTACTTGCAATTAAGCTTTTTTTGTGCTTCACATCAACAAATAGCATGCGGCTGTATGAACATGCGATATTAGGGGAGAATAAACCTAGCTGCAGCCTGCCCCCTGTTGGCCATACCTTGCCGGTGCTGCTGGTCAGAGAGCCCAAAGATCCCAGCAGGCACTCTGTGGTGGTGCAGAGCTTCTGGGTGATGGTGGGGAGCTCCTGCTCAAAGCTGGCCTTCTGGTTATAGTGCTTAGACATCTCTGGACACGGGGGGACACAGAACAGCAGGGGGGAGCATTTACAGCATCTGTTGGCTCGATGCGATTGTATTTCATATTGTAAAACTGCATGTATTTAATGGTCTATTTGACCACAATCACTACCAAGACAGAGATCCTCATTATATAAACACATTTCCACTCAGCCAATGTGTCACCGGAGGACATGAGTGACTCTCCTCTGCCAGAGAGCACTAAATTACACTTCCATTTCCCATCGCAGTGCGGTAGGCGCTGGATATTTTTAATTTTTTTTGAATGGCAACAGCAGCGAGGTGGATATGTGAGGGAATCGTTGTGCTGGTTGTGAATCGCTGCGGATAAAAAAAAAATAAAAAATGGCTGGCGGTGCTGCTCACCTTTTATGGCATCGTGAAGACTGTGCAGGCAGGCGGCCAGCTGGGTGAAGACAGCCGAGGTGCTGCTCTGTGGCATGGCATCCTGCCGAACACCTGAGACACATCGCACACACATTTGTAAAACAAGCAAATCGGATCACTTCACAGCAGCACCCGCTCTTTCCATAAATACAAGCTACTTTAAAATACTGCCACTTTTTGTAACCATTCAATTTGAATGTTACTTTTCTAATCCAATATTAACCGTGACAATGGACAGAACGTATCAAATGCTCACCAGGTCCTGAGTAAAGCTCAGGACCTGACCTGCCACAACAAGCTAAAAACACAGAAACACATAAGCCTTAATGCTTTATTCCCGCCTCTAAAACCATCAGCTGTATGAAGTAATCCGCGACATATGGTTTTGTATTATCACCGTTGACCTACTGGGTAAGGCCAACAGCTTAATGTAGCTCTGCAGCTTCTCAAACACAGAAGTCACTCTCTTCATGTCACTCAGCAACTCCTGGTTTTTCGCAATAAGGGCAGCCGTGCAGAGAGGTGCGTTGCACTCTTCTTCTAGGCTGAAAAGAGAGGAGAAGATCAATACAGCCTTACTCTCACATTTTCACACAACCCCCACACCCACCCACACACACACACACACACACACACACACACACACACACACTGACCTTTTCAGCTGGTAGGGAAGAATCTTTTGCAGAAAGCCGGTGTATGAGGAGAAATTATCAGCAAAGCTCTTCAGCTTAACCACAGTCTCCTTCAAGTCAAGAACATAAAAGGACACAGTTGGTGGTTGGCTGTGAGCGAGCATCATGAACGAGCCCTCACAACGTCTCTGTCTGAAAACCCACTCACCAGTACTGTGACGGTGTCCTCTGTGATGCTTTGGTGTAGCTGTAGAAAGCCGTCCTCCAGGGGGCGCACATAGGCTGCATTCTCATGTAGATACTGAGAAAACTATGTAGACAAGAGGAATCATGCATTTAAGCTCGTCTTTTATCGTTGACCTAAATGCGTTATATGATGAGCAGTCTGTATTTCTTCTGTTCGGCTGCCTCACCTTCTGGTTTAGGGGGGAGATGGGCTCAATGGAGGAGTCCAGGGGATAGATGTGCACTCTCTGTTCTGTGTACGAGTGGAAGTTCAGCAGAGCAGCCACCAGGTCCTGAATGAAGCTCAGGGCCTGACCCGCCACGTCCCGGGCTTTAAGCTGAAACCACAGCAAGAGCACACACTCTAAGTTTTAATGGGTGAACAAATGTGTGACATATGGTATCCAATGTATGTCTGCCAAACAATTAGGTGATTAATTGATGACCCAACCTAAAGAAAATGAATCTGCAACTATTTTGATAACCGATTCATAATTTAAGTAATTTAAGAGGATTCAGCGTCCCGCTGAGAGAGACGGAGAAGAGGAAGAACGGTTCAAGTCGAACCTCAACGAAGAAGACGAGCGGGTTCTGAAGATATCAGAGAAAGACGAATCCAGCGAGAGAAGGAAGAGTGCGATTCAACGAACTACAATCATCCAACCAGATGCAGATGTTCAAAGAGGAACAGCTCAGCCTCAGTCTGCCCATCAGAGCCGTCAGGTCACCATACCCAGATGTTGCCAGGCCAAATAAATTTAAGTCGCATAATAAAATAACCGTAGATATAAATATCTTAGACCTAATGATCATTATTTATTGTATTGTTCATCATGTTCTTCATTCATTCAACTTATTTTGTCCATCTTCTTGTTTATTCATTTAGTTTCTGTTTAGTAGTTTAGTTGTGTAGTTAGTCAAATAAATATTCTATTTATAAAGAACTTGATCATTTTTCCAAAATTGAATCTTCTGTTAAATTCTGTTAGTTAAACTAATTGTGGCTTATGGCCAAAGCTGAGTGCTAACTCATAATTTAATTATTAATAATAATTACATATCTTGATATTAATTAATTACTATTTATTAGATCTGCTACCAGCAACAACGCTACACTTTTAACCAATGCAATGCATGTGCACTCTAAACCTTTCTATGAAAGGCTTTGTCTTCTCACTCACCTGGTGCCTTCGGTTGTGTGGTGGCACATTTAGGCTGTTGTAGTCACCAAATTCTGCAGGGTCAAAGAGAAAGGACAGGAAAGGAGCAGAACTTTATTGACATGACAAATATAGCTTCAGTGGTTTAGCCTCCTGCCTCCTAACATGCAATATTACAGTTTGGTGTGTTTACTCCTGGGCAGACGTGATGTTCTCAAAGAGATGTCTGCTCTACGGCCGATCATGTTTGTCCAAGTGTGCTCAGAGATACTCACTGGTGTCATTGAAGGGCACTTTCTCCTGGATAACACTGCTGCTTTGTTTCACCTGTCTGTTCAGCTCTGACTGGCACCGCCTCAACTGCTGCTGACTGCAGAAAGACAGCAAAAAAAAGTTCAACAGATGAAATTATGCATTTTACTTGGTACATCAATTTGAATAGGTTTTGAGAATTGCAACTAGACTAGACATGCTTAATGTTCTTAATGTTCCAGTTCTCTAAATTTAAGGATGCTGGTACGTGATAGTTTCACAGGTCTTTTTTAACACTGATGTAATGATTTGTTGCATGCATCCACTTCAGGTTTTCTGACACCACATTGGTGGATTAAATCTTTCTCAAACCGTGAATAAAAAGAATGATGTACCACTCTTCTGTTCGCATTCTGCACTCTTTGGCTTCCCTCTCCAGAGTCTGAGCTTTCACCTGTCAGAGAAAAAAAATAAAATACACACATTGTAATAAACTTCCTTAAAACTTAAAATGACATAATGTACTTCTTCCTCCTCACCTCTAAGCGAGCCTTGTCACTCTGCAGCCGGTCGATTGTTTCCATGTACTTGGTGGTGAGTCCTTCCACAACAGCCTGGTGCTGCCCGGAGTCTTTTTCCAGCTCCCGTAGTCGTGTCGTCAGCTCAGCCTCCTGCTTCCTGTGATGCTCGTCCGCTTCATAAAACTAATGCGGAGACGGCAGAAAACAGACCCATCACATGCACGGCCCCACCAGTACATTATCTGTATATACAGAACAATGAAAAGACCGATCTAAACACAACGTGGCCGCTTACTTGGATATGAAGTCGCTCATTTTCTTCTATCTTTTTCTGCAGGTCCTCGTCAAAAACACTCTGAGTCTCCAGGCCATGCTGTGACGGAGAGTCTGCTTTGCTCTGGAGGAGGTAGAGATTAAAAAATAGGGGCTGTTAATTGTGATCTTCTGGCACTACAAACATTAGGGTTTAATGTCAATCATTATTGAGTTTGCGAATTTCATAATCACTCGTGTTTTTTGCTATTTCACGTCTACATGAATACACCCCGTTTCCTCTACCCATCTGTGTGACCTCTCCCTTATTTCCCCTCGTGATCACCTTCCCCTTTTTGCCCTTGGATTCACTGACAGCGAGCTCCTCTTGAAGTAGCTCCACCCTTTTGGCCAGCTGTTGGTTCCTGAAGCTGAGACTGTCCATCTCCTGCTCCTGCTTCCTCAGGCTCTGGTCCCTCTGCTTGAGCTGCTCCTGATGAGGATAATGACAGAAAACATGTGGCGTGTCACACATCAACTTGCGGTACATTTCTTCCTGGCAAATATGGTGAAGCTGACATTGTGCAACTCTGGCAAGACAAGCAACATTGCAATACGTACTAGTAAGATTAGGTGAACATCTGGATTTGTTTAGCAAATACAAACATTTTGTTATTTACAACACTTCTCATTTAGACCTAAAGATTAACCTGGCAACCTGATGATGGATCACAGCTCATTGTATGATCTGGAATCTCCAAAGCATTATAGTTGTGGCTTAATTATTAAGCCTCCATCAGGAGTATAATTGTGCATAACAGCTGTTTTTCTAAGTCACTTTACCTTAAATGAGGCGGAGTTGGCTTGTTCATCTACAACTGCCTTCTTCAGCACCTGGTTCTGGGCACGGAGCTGTGAGGATGACACATAAGTTCAACATATGTATACATTGAATGCATGTCTCATAACTCAATGTATACCACAAATCAGAGGTATACATTGAGATGCAATGGAAGTTTTCAAATAAACACAGAAAATCTCTGTCATATGCTTGTGTGAGGTTGCTGTTTATTCATCTAATTCTGCAGAACATGAAGAGAAGAGGGCCACTAAAATAATTAAAACTCAGCGCTCTTTTATGAACGGCTCGTGGGTTTTTAAACACAAACTTAACTAAGCAGAACGGCAGTAAGTGTGACAGCTGCATAGTCAGCACTTCCTGAGCAGGATATGGTGCTTGGCTAACGGGGAGATCAGAGTCAAACAGGAAGCAGCACACACTCCCCGTGCCGTCAGCTGACACAGAAACAAAGGGCGCAAACAGCAAAGAGAAAACGCAGACTCATAGGCTTCACTGTCACTTGTTAACACATTAACCACATGTTGATTACTGGAACACAGTGTGATCTTTAGCTGTTTAGTATGTCACATTCAAGCTTAAACACGACACGTTAACCATAATACTAAAACAGCTGGTCTAGTGCCATATTACAGTATGAAATCAGTGGACACTCAGTTGCCCGTACGTTTATAGCTCTACCTATACCCACAGTATCGTGTCCACTCTTTGTTCACACTGTGTCAGAGAGCCTGTTGATTCAATTGTTTGGTGCATTTCGTAGTTTGCAGTTTATGGGTTTTGAATTCTATTGTATATATATATACACTTGTAGGTCTCAGTCTAAGAAAATACAATTCAACTGCACCACAAATTGCATCTCCCAAAATGATCAAAACAACGGCTCTTTAAAATAATAGAACCTTCGTGAAGATAGGATGTATAAGGTATTGTACTAACTAGTTTATACAATTTATTTATTTCAGATATGTGCATCTCTTTGCATTGACCACAGCTCTGCATGTTTAGCTTCAACTATGGATCGCACTCCAGTAAAGCCCAGTCTCGTATTTGAGTAAATATGTTTAGGTAGCATTCGTCATTGATTACAGGTGCATATTGATACAGAATTAGAAGGTGGCTAATGCTAATGCTTCAGAGTTGCAGCCTTGTCAGTAGTTAGGCTAACTGTGTATTTAAGAATAACATTAAATGTGTTACCTTGGAGTACTCCTGTGCCAGCTTGCTGTATTTTGTCTGGAGGTCTGTAACGTTAGCCATTGTCGTTGTACACGTTCACGTTATCGATAACACGTTGACGCTAGTAAACGGTATCCTCGCTAGCTGCTGTGTGTACACTTAGCTTGTACTCTGGTTAGCTAGTTCACAGTTCTCATTCAGGACTTCAGGGCGGCTTGTTCCGTTACTTTGATAAGCTAACCTAAAAAACATTGTCACAGAGGGACGGACGTGAGTCCCGGTGAAAGAAGTGGTTGGTGGTCATCTGATTTACGCTAATTTCTAAAGCCGGATGTTATTCCGACTTGACAGCAACGGGGTTTTTTTTGTTTCAGTTAGCACTATCACCGGTAGCTTGCTAGCTAGCTGACTGTCTTAGCCAACAGCTAACTAGCTTGTAGCAAAACAAATCCCGACACCGAGTAACACATGTAGGTCATAACATGTGACAGCAGCCGTATTACACGCTGCGTCCGCAAATCCTATTACTGAGTGAGTGTAGCTGCTGCTAAGCTAATCAAACAAGCATTGACAGCCATTCATCGGAAGGAACACATTCATTCTATAAGAAGCAGAAAGCTTCATCCAACGAGATCTGACGAGACGCCGACCACACACACAAGCACAGAGGTCAGAGGTCAGCAAATAGAAAAGTGGTGAGCTGGTGTAAACAGTGCGCCCTCTAGCGTCTGAAGGAAGAGCTAAATAGATGGATATATGTGGATAGATAGATAGATAGATAGATAGATAGATAGATAGATAGATAGATAGATAGATAGATAGACCGACAGACAGATAAATAGACAGACAGACAGATAGATAGACAGACAGACAGACAAATATACAGACAGACAGATAAATGGACAGACAGATAAATAGATAGACAGACAGACAAATAGACAGACAGATAGACAGACAGATAAATGGACAGACAGACAAATAGACAGACAGATAGACAGACAGACAGATAAATGGACAGACAGATACATAGACAGACAGACAAATAGACAGACAGACAGACAGATAAATAGACAGACAGACAGATAAATGGACAGACAGACAAATAGACAGACAGATAGACAGACAGACAGATAAATGGACAGACAGATAAATAGACAGACAGATAAATGGACAGACAGATAAATAGACAGACAGATAAATGGACAGACGGATACAGACAGACAAATAGACAGACAGACAGATAAATGGACAGACAGATACATAGACAGACAGACAGACAGACAGATAAATGGACAGATAGATAGACAGATAGATAGATAGATAGATAGATAGATAGATAGATAGACAGACAGACAGACAGACAGACAGACAGACAGACAGATAGATAGATAGATAGATAGATAGATAGATAGATAGATAGACAGACAGACAGACAGACAGACAGACAGATAAATAGACAGACAGACAGTTCTTCATAATTTTTATGTTTTTATGTACTTTGACTTGTAATACTGCATATTTGACTTAATAAAGTATTTCAACACTCTGGCATTACTAAATATATTATATTGATTAGTATGACAGAAAATAGAGATACTATTATCTATGAACATCCTTTCCTCTCCATGTAACTAGAACTAATGCCATTTACAATTAAGTGCAGTGACGTTACAGCTGAATTATTTACTGCTGAGTGTGAGTGTGGTATGTGTTGCATTAACAAAAACAAGGTCAGAAATCACAAGCGGGCTGTATCTTCTGTGAAAGACCCTTTAAAACGCACATGACCTGGTTTAGACTAGAAGTGAAATGACATGTTGCTAATGCAGCCATCACAGCTCAAATCCTACAAGATTAATTTCACCTAATCCATAATAATCTCTTCAGATGTATTTCACCACATACTATAACCATTTCTTCTCATTTCTAAAGAAGTTATAACTGCTGAGTTCTTATTTTATCAGCTGTTAAAATGTGTAACATGAAAATATTCACAAAAAGGCTTTGCTTGAATGTTTTGCATCAAAGAAAGACGTTTCCTCTGCTGCTGCTCCACTATTCCCGATCAGGCAAAAACACAAACTCTGACACGCACACCACAGCCAGTGGCTCCAGCATTGTCTGGTTGCCTGGCAACTGTCGGCGTGGCGTGGTTGCTAGGGCCATGTGGGAGGGGGGGGAGGTGATGCTGCTCTGATTTCCAGCTGAATTGAGGCAGTCAGTAGGGAGAAGCCCCCCTCTTCCACTCCACACACACAGGACTCTATTGAACAATAGAGCTGTGCCAGTGGGCCTGAGGCTAGTCAGATGAGCCCTTGTTCAGGGTCACACTGTGTTCATCCCACAGTCCTCCATGACTAATTAACTTACAGCGCTGCGTTGGGACATCTGATGATGCATCCAGCACTGGCACAGCCCTGGAATTTACATTAATGTGAGGTGCATTTTCTGGCAGCCTGCCATGTTGGTGCAATCAAAAGACAGAGAAGAAGAAGAAGTGTGGATGGAGCCGCCACACGTAGTGCCGAGCACAGCTTGTGCAGTCAAAACAGCCCTGAACCGCTGGGGTTGGTGGGAAATATTTACCGGCTGTAACATGGTTATGGGAAAACTGAGAAAACCAGTCACATGGAGAGGTAGTTATGCTGAAGAATAGACTATTATTAACAAGAACTTCAACCGTGTGGCCTTCACAGCAGGTGGCAATGTTGATCAAAAGATGTACTCGTGTAGGCTACTAATGTAAAGTGAAGGCTTTCTTGTGTTGCGGAGGAGAGTTTGGAGGGCAAGAAAATGTGTCAAGTCTTATTTTCCGTGATAAAATGCTGCTGCTCTGACTAGAATAAAAAGACAGTGGAAACAAGAACAGGTTTTTATTAATATTTTGTAATACCATATATAATGCAATTGCATATCTTTGGCGAAAATAAATCTTATAAACATTTTATCAACAGAGGTTAGCATACAAAAACCAAAAAGGTGTGTCGGTCCAACAGACATGGCAGACAGCTGACACAAACTGATACTGGGTTGGCAACTTTGTCAAATGCAAACGAAAATGTTCATCCTACCCTTAAGGAACTGCAACAGAAGATTTGAGAATTACATAATCAATATTCAAAAACAGCTGTGGAGCAATGAAGGAGCTGAGTTTTTTTGCGTTGGACGCCTAAATGTTTAGGTGGCTCATCCACAGAGTCTGATCCAGTCTTTACTGACATTCTGAACATTTCAACATCCCATAACAATACCTGGAAGCATGAGTCATGAGTGGCAGTTGTTTTGTTTTTTAAAGACTCTAATCTGTGATGAGATCGAGAGCCAAAATTCAATTTGTGACAACTTAGTCACAATAAACATTAACATGGGAGAAATGTAATTAAAAAAAAAAAAAGATTCAATCTTCATCAATGAACTTCTGTAGTACAAGGAGAATGTGTCCATCTTACATTTTACACCCCCAGCTGTGCATCAATTTTGGCAACAAAAGGTTTTTCAGGATTAATGTTAATAAACTATCCAGCCTAACAAAAAGCAAAACAAAACATCAAGAAAACCTGGCAGTCATGGTTAGATTGAAAAATAAAATAAAACACCCGCTCTAAAGACAATAGACATTGGCAAAATACTTAATCACTATAACATAGTGAAAAAAAAAGTGTATTGCTGCAAAATAAGACAAGGAGAAAAACAAAATACTTATTAAGAGGAGTTCACAGAGGGAGAAAAATAAATGTGCCTAGTCACTCGTTTCAAATGACCAGTGTTTGATAGACTTTGCATTCAATAATCCCATAAATTAACGTCATAAATAAGGTGATGATTAATGAACAATAACTTGTTCTTTTTTTTCACAGCTAAACAAGACCAGTGTATGCAAGTATTACTTCTGAGAACTGAAGCAGTTCCCACTCTAAAGCTACAGAAATAACCCGAGAGAGAGACTGGTTCAGTCACTGTACTGACCAGCATCCTCTCTCCCACTTCCTGTCCGGATGATTTAGAAAACCAGAGCATTGTTGCTCTCACGACTGCATTGTGGCAGCAGGGGACTATAGTTACCATGGCCCTTTGCACTTTTACATCAGTGGCACAAGAAAATGTTTGGCACTGACCATGCATGCTATGCTAACAGTCACCATGACCATGTGATCTAGTGCTGCGGGAAGAAATATTAGGATTTTCTGTTTGTTAGCCCCCCCTGTGAGCGTCCATGCTACCTTGTATTGTACGCTGCCAGTACACAGCCTTTTTAAAAAGAATGAGAATCGTGGCCTTTTACACAAGCGGCTCGCAACTTCCCCTCAGTGAACTGCATGCAATCAACTGACAATAAACCCTCCGTTTCACAGCTTGAGAAGAGAGCGTGCACTTCCTTATTTTTGTTCTAGGAGGAAGAGCGAGGACGAAACACTTGTGGCCGGCCAGAGCTGTGGGCACAACATAGGAGCAGCACAGGTCTCACGGGTCGCACGCTGTCCCTTTCTCAGTCTTTACACTTCAAAATGCACCCAAAACAGACACACCCTCCCTTCAAGTTGTGAATTAACTTTGCCACAGGATCAAGCCAACAGAAAATCAGCTGTATAATTTTGTCATTTTCTAAAGTACATGGTTAAAAAGAGCAAAAAAAACAGGAGATCTGCAAACCCAATTAATGGAGCAAGAAGCTGTGTGAATTTACTGCCCGCTCCTTTTTGTGATTATTAAACAGCTCTGCATTCAGAAGCAAGCAGAGCACCAAGCAGCCCTACAATACAGCTGGAGCGAGGAGATCGGTCACTCCACCGATCGCATGAATACTTTGTCAGGAGAGGAGAAAGTGTTTGGTCATTTCAAACTCTTTCAACAAGACCGTCATATCGCAGGTTTAGGCTGACATGCACTATGATACACACACACACACACACACACACACACACACAATAAAATTAAATCTATGGAGGATAACCTATGAACAGGCAGTGAACATCTGGTGGCAGATGTTCACTTTTGCATAGGCTGTCACCAAACATGTGAATATATGTCTGCACAATAAATGTCAAAAACACACTGATGAATGAAGGGGATGGACAGGATGAGCAGTTCATTTGCAAAGAAAAAAAGAAGGAAAGAAAAGAAAACTTTCATTTGTATAGCACAGTAATGGCCGCACAGAAGTAGTTTAGCTAACTTTGCAACTAAATTTGGCAGTGGCAGAGTAATACTATTTCCACATAATCCTGAAATAGAGCCAGAGCTTGTGTGTAATACGGTTATCGCAGAACAAGATAATAGTACTACTCCATTCATTTTCTTAATTGTAAAGTTTAACTAGCGTACTCAACTCTGAAAAAACGCCACCATGAAATTAAGTCCAAAAAAAAAAAAAAAGTTAAGGTTGTGGATAATTATTGCATCTCTCTTACAAGAGGATTCATGGAGCAGGGATTCCTTTCAAAACATGTGGCATTTCTTTTTTTCTTCAGCACAAAAAGGAGAAAATGGTAACACCAGGAGGTTCGGTTTTGTCTGTTACAAACATGCACTCATTCGCTTCATAAATAGATTCACTTGGAAGAGGATACAGGTTTGAGGAGGAAGCATGCAACGCTTTGAGTTATAAAACCTTCAGCTTTTTTCCCATTTTTGTCTTTTTAGAGGAAAAAAATCTTGAATCACAATCTTCTAATCCAACAGAAGCAGGCAGGTCATTTTGGATAGGTTTCTTGATGGTTCTCCATAAGCCCAAACACCCGCCCCCGAGTTACAAAAGTCTCTATATGGCTTTGTTCTCCTGTGTGAACGATACTATTGCCATTTGTTTTGTTGGACGGGGATATTCCCAAACAAAAAAAAAGGCTCAAAATGGCCAATGAACGATCAGATAAGGAGAAGGAGGCACACTCGGACACACGATCAGGGGTCAGAGGTTAGGGTTCACAGGGTCCGGAGTCTGATGAGGGGGGGGGGGCAAAAATAATCTTCATTTCCTGTTCAGTTTTGTGCTCTTGACAGTGCGTTTGGAGCCCTCCGTGCAGCTGCGTATACCGGCGAGGTGCAGCAAGGACCCGGCGGCTTCCTTAAGCTCCTCGTCCAGCTCCGGCTTGACCTCGCGTCGTGCCCTTTTGCCGGCGGGCCACTTGATGGCGGGCGGACGCCGGGACGTCTGGTGGACGCCCCTCTCGTCCCAGAGGTCGGAGTCCTCGTCGCTGTGGAAGCCCTCGCTGCCGGCGCGGTGGGACTGCCCGCGGTCGCAGCCCCCTTCGTCCAGGGAGGAGAGAGACGAAGAGGAGGAGCGGGAGGAGCAGCGCTGCAGGGCCACGCTGCTGTAGTTGTGGTCCTGCTTCGGATCGCTGCTCACCAGCACGGAGTCGGGTCGGGAGAGGTCGAGAGGGCCGTCAGAGTTGCCTGAGGAGAGCGTAGGATTAAGAGAGATGATGAGTACACAATCAAATGCAAAAGCATATATATTACAGAATGGCAAATGCGCTAAATATTGCATGTCATGTAAAACTAAATTCAAAGTTTCACACTTTGGTTGGCTGAAAGTAAGTTAACAGATACCAAAAAAATCCTGTCGTATGTAAGTTGTTATGCAACTTTACAGTTGTTTTTTTATATTTATTTTTTGTGAAGAAGAAAGAGCCAGACACAATGAACCATATACAGTAGCTTTGGCCCGCTTTGTTTACAAATATAAAGCAGAAGTGATACAGCTCAAGAGAGAACACCTGAATTAAAAATATCTTCTCGTTGAAGCAGAATATTGACGGGGAAAGTAGAAATATTAGCAAAACCGCGCTGAAATATTCCTGAGAGGGCTCCTGCCATCACTGAAACAAGTTCATTTGTTCAATAAAAGTATGATCTAATGTAAAATATAAGCAACAACAGCCAGTAAGTTTGATTTAATAAAAATAAAAAAATCTGATCTCAACAAATCAAAAACACATTCATATTTTACCATGTAGCCACGTACCACTAAAAAGACCTTCTGGAAGCGAAATATCCTCCAAAAACATTTGAGAATCGATCATATGTAAAGTTCAACCTTTTGGGAAATACACATTTGTTTTCAATTAGTGAATGTTAGCTGTGCTGCTAGGTGGATTTTGTTACCTTCGACAATCCCTTTCCCCCCATTTCCAACCTTTATGCTAAGCTAACTGGCTGCTGTGTCTAGTATTTCCCAAATGTCGACCTATTCCTTCTAGAAGGAAGAAGGTCTGCAGGAAACATTGTATGCAATCCGGTTCGAGTGAATGTTCTGAAAAACCTTTCCGACGCCAACTTTTTTGCCTGTAAGAACAGGAGACTTGCACACAAATTAAAGCACACCAAATAAAAAGATGACATAAGCAATGACAGGGCGGTATGTCGAGGGGTAGGAGACAAAGAGTTGGAAGTATGAAAGTATGGCTGCTTGTGGATTCTCTTACATGGGTCAACGTGGTGCCCGGGGGCAGAGTTTAAGAGCATCATGGCAGTGGCAGCATCAATGTCAGACTCTGGAAGAGGAGAGAACATGCATGATGGTCAGTCCTGAGCTGTGAAAGCATGCTAGCATGGCATCTCTACTCGGACCGGGCTCCCTTCGATCATTTTAAACCGGGGAACAGAGCGGCCCAATCAAACGCTCACAGACTGGATGTGCAGGAGGCTCACCGAAACAAACCAGAGGATGAATTGAAGCCACTGAAATCGCATCCGATTCTTTTCAGACCTGACAAAAGTGTCTAAAAGCCTCGTAGCTCACTTCTGGGGCTCTAAATTATTAATGATTACAGTGAGACTGAGTGCTCGACACAGCACCAGCAGAACCTCTGCCTGTCGTCAAGGTTACAAATCCAAGAGGCAGAGGGGGTGGGGGGGGCTGATGCATCGACTGGGAGCTCTCTCTACATTATGGTCTACATGAGGCATCAATGACTTGAAAAGCAACAAATCAAACCAAGAGTTGAGGATACAAGCACGGTGATGTTGAATGTTCTGGGACTGAAATGTGAAACAGGCGACAGAATCAAAATACCACACAAGACACAAGCTAAAAGAAACCGCAGTGATTGGAATTTATGCTTTTAATGTACAAACTTAAAAACACAGAGCTGGTTCGCTTCCGCCTCACCTTTGAATGAGCAGCCTTGTAGAAAGAGATGGCGAGGGGGCGAGGAGGCACTGCAGAATGGAAACACAAAATAACACACAAAAAAAGGTCAGATCTGGAGTTTGTAAAGGAGATGTGAAGAAAATAAAAAATGTGACCCTTTTTAGTTAATAGATAAAAAAAAACCTGTTGTGATATGCTGTGAAATATGGTATTACTGATGCAAATATATAGTTCACAACATCCAGAGAGTGACTGGGGAAGGTTTACCTGGGTGGGGAGGCGGGCGGTGTGCAGAAGGCATGTGCGGCAGGGAAGTGCTGCTTCTTAAGAGCTTGGATCAGGTTGGGGCGGTACTCAGGGTCAACACACCAGAGAGAACCTTTTCCATTGGCCTGTGGAACAGAGCAGGGACATTAAACCTCTGACCCGGGTTACAAAGCCAGACACCTTTAGCAACAAACTGTGAGAGGATTTGTGATTTTGTAAATCAATGATGGTCTTGTATAGGAAAAGAAAAATCCTGATTCCTGAGCATTACATAACTGTGTTATAGAAATGCCATAAGTTTGTCTAGAATGTATTCCGATTGGTCCTTTGATTGTGTTTGAACAAAGGTACCCTGTGGATTTTCTTGTAAACAAAAAGTCATGTTTAAATTTAGTGTTTCTCACCAGAACTTGGGAACATTTCGAATGGATTTCCTTCCTCATAATAGATTTGCAAAGCAGGATTTATTATTTGAAATCATGCATTCTTTATATTCCCGTTCGCTAGCTTGCAGTCTTTTTCACAGCCCTTGAGAGCGCATTGTTGATACGCTTCTTTGCACGTTTACCACTACCAACTGTCGGTAACATTTTAACGCATTAGAACATTTATTTTGACCCATTTCTATGCATTTAGAATTATTTGTCAATTGGCTTACTTTCTATGAATTCCTGAAAAAAAAATCCTCAGCTGACAATATCAGTGAGCAGTGCATACAGCAGCATAGTGATGTAATGAAGGTCTCCTTTTCCACAAATGGCAAAGAATGTTACGGCAACGACATCATAGACAAAGCATTGGAAACAGCAAACGCATAACTAAGAATTCCTGAACGGCCTGAACAAAAGGAGGAAATAACTGCTTCTTCAGCACCGTGTGAGGAACAAATGTGTCCGTTAGTGATGTGTGTGTGCGCGAGTGTGTTAAAGTGTCACTTTATCTGATGGCGGCGCATTGCCCAGTCTGGGAGGAGAGTAGAGCGAGGGAGGGAGGGAGGGAGGGAGGATAACCTTGACTCAGATTACCAACCAGCCCTGATGCAGGAAGAAGGAAATGTCTCCATGGCAACGGAAACCACCAGCCAGTGTCATGTGAAACTGGTCTCTCAGCAGACGACGGCGCTCACGCTGTGCACCTGCATGCTGAGCGGCCCCGCGCCGCAACCGTGTTGCTACTCGCCGAGCGCTAACCGCCATCGCCTCCCACGGTGGGAGAATACGAGGTCCTAGCAGGCACAAGCCTCGGCACCACAGGCTCTACCGGTCGCAAGTCCCAACGCATATCGGAGCTCAATATGGCCACCGTCGTGTCCCCTGGATCAGCGACATGCAAAGCAGGTCGAAGTGTGACGCAGGACTGTACTTGTAGAAAACCTTCCTGCCACTCTCTGAAAACTTGAGCAACAAATGCAAGCTGAACTATACTGACGGCAGAAACTTGCAGGATGTGCAGTATGTGTCTATCCTTTTGTCACGAGCTTTTGTGCACATGAGAAGGTCAACTTCCCCCCCCTCCTTCCTATAGAGGAACAGGAATGAGTCACACGTAGCTCTGACAGGAGCAGGCTGACAAAGATTCCTCCAACAAACTCATCTTTGCACTGCAGGTCACTGGTTTCCCAGTTTCCAGAATGTGGGGCGCTTCTCTCCCTGGCTTTAACAGTCTCACTACCTTGCAGTGCTTCGTGAAGATAAAGTCCTATCTTAATTTGCTGTGTTTGCATTTCCCTCAGAAGGAGTATCTGTGACCGTGACTGTATTCCACCGTTATCGCAGCAGCAGAGTCAGAGGTCCTTGCGGCTGTGTTACACACTGCCACATGCGCCACAGTGCAGCTACAAAATGTTCACATCACATCATCAAAACAATGCGATAACCGTTTTCAAAGAGCATAATCTAAACAGTTTTCTAAGCTTAAATCTGTGTGAAGTGCATGAAAGTTTAGGAGAAAGTTAAATACCTTTCCCAAACTCCTCTCGACCTTGCGGAAGCATTTGTTCAGGGACAAGTTGTGACGGACCGAGTTCTTCCAGCCGGTGGGAGCGTTGGAGAAATAAGGGAAGTGCTCGAGAATCCAGCCGTAGATTTCTTTCACGGGCAAAGATTTGCTGGGAGACTGCTCGATGGCCATGTAGATGAGGAGAGAAAAGGAGAATGGGGGCTTTGACTTCAACGAGTCCCGCTCCCGGCCTCTGCCGTGTGACGAGGACGAGGAGGAGGACGACGGGCCCTGGCTGGACCCGTAGTCTCCCTCTATGTCGAAGAGGGGGCTGCCGCTGGGCTGAGCCTCCGGACCTCCCAGAGCGAAGTTCTGAAGCAGGTTCTCGTGCAGCCAGTTGAGGTTGGTGAGCTCCTCGTCCTCGGCGCCTCCGGCGCGGTCCACGCTGGTCGCCAGCGGACTGGACGCGCACTCTGCCTCGGGGAGCGTTCCCACGCCGCAAACGCCTCGGAGCCCCGTCCGCTCCTCTTGCATACCCGGAATTTCCGATTTCTTATCTGGTGACATCCCAATGATTGGACCCATTAAATCAAAGAGGTCTGGAGAGAGAGAGGAGAGAGGTTGTTAATATTAGGCAGCATGGAGACCAAAATCAAAGTTTTTGAACTGATTTCATCACAAAGTTGGCAGTATGAAATAACTGGATCCGACATGACGGAATAATGTGCGCTTCCAAGCGTTGACCTGGTTTTCTTAAGTCTTCCCTGGGGGGCTAACCCCCCCGTGGCTGAGCTTGTCTGCCTCTATTGCACCTTCTCAGTGCCCCCCTCATCCACGCCCGGCGAGGACGGAGAGGCTCTCGCCTCTCCTTCCTCCTCCTCCTCCTCCTCTCGACTCCGGCCGAGGACCTTCGAGGAGGTCCTCTCAAGCAACTGAACCGACTTAAGGCTCCACTCCTCGACGCCCACCTCGACCCAGCCGCTCGTTATGTGTGAATGAGCATGAAACCGTCAAGACTGCAGGAATGAGTGGAAGGCCTCCATCTTTACAGAGTGAATGGCTCTTCTAGACTGATCTGCATGCAGCCAGGATCAAGTCTCAATTCGTCACATGCCAGATTAAGTAGTGTAAAGAGTCTACAGGCACTAGGACATTCAATATTGCCAGAAGCCCTGTATCATTAAGTAATTCCACCCAAGTACCATTATTAATAAGACAATGATACTGTTTTTTACATGAGCTCAGAGGAAGGATTACTGGCGTGTCATCAGCAATGATCCCATCAAAGAGCTTGAATTGAACCCAAAGCTGAGCAACGATTTTAAGGAGAGGCACAGAAAAACACACTAAAATAAGTAAATAAGTACTCATTTGAAAATTAAATTGTGTCCAATAAATCTGAATAACCAAACAATACAAGCTATGGTTGGTGAGGCCAAGAGCACAAAGAGATCTTTGGCTCACAACAACAAGCTTTATGTCCTGGGTGTCACCATGACAACCATGCCATCCCTTCAATAAGAGCAGAAAAAAATCCCCACAAACAAGATCCATAGATACAATAAGAAAAACAATAATCCACGCTGGCTGGCTCCGCCGCAGACGAAGCTCCTGCACCCGCACCAGATTGTGGGGGGGGGGGGGGGCAGAGATGGGCGCACAGAGCTAGAAGGACGGGCAGGTAAAGGGTTAGGTAACGGAACAGAGAGCGGTGGTGGTGGGGGCATATCTTTTCATTTCTGTGATAAGACAAGAATTGGGTCAAACTCGAGAGTGTTTGCACTGTGGGTGAGACAGGAGAGGGAGTGTGCGCACGCACGCACACACACACACACACACACACACACACACACACACACACACACACACACGAGTTTGTCAGAGCCACTGAGGACATGAGGGGGAAGGAGGAGGCATTAGTTACAAAATGACCACTCAACCCTCAATGAGGAAGATAAACATATAGCAGACGGATCCTATTCTGGTTTAGAATGACTTCGAACATCTCGGGTTGGGATTCCTTTACACTTTAAAGTATATTTGTTTAAGTTTCTGTCAGAATTGTACATCCTAAGTGACGTCACGCCAGCTACATGTTGTCCTGCGTTCGGCCCGTTAACACTCCATTGTCTGCGTTTCAATTCGTCGGTGCCATTGAAGTCTATTTGTGAGCCGCATATACTTGCGACAAGAAGGAAGTAAGGCGAAGAGCTTTCCAGGCCAATGGCAAAGGGGACAGGCAGAGTGAACATAGGAAGGGACATAACAATAGAGACATCCTTTAATGATAGGACAGAGGATGCCAGAGAGAGGGATAGAGAGACCAAGAGACTGAGAGAGGACCGGAGAGAGTGAACCAGCGGTAGTGCGCTAGGCTACGTAAGTTATCCTCAGTCTAGGATGAATCACGGCTCTAAGCAAAGCAGAGCAATCAGACTTGTCAGGCAGCGAGAGAACTGCCCATTTGTGTTAAAGGGAGATCTCTGCTCAGGAGACCAACACACAGAAAGATATCTCTCGACATGACAGGTTCCTACACTGAATGAATTTAAAAATAGAAAGAGAGACTGTGCAGACAGACGAGAAAAGAAAACAAGTGATTTATCCCTCCAAAAATCATTTCTGAATTAGGCTAGCTGCGTGCACAGGCCAAGTATTCAATGCTTTTAAAATTTCAATGTTTAGGCACAAATTAGAGCAGTTTTTTTTACAAAGCGTTTTTGTATTTGTGTTGATGCCAGAGAGAGGAGACGAGAAGAAAGGGTTGAGGATGCCATTTGACAAGGATCCCAGGCTGTTCTATGAAGACCTACTTTAGGCTGTTCTTTTTAAGTTTAAGTCGAGCCTAGATCAACGACCGATAAAACGCTGATGACAAACATCCTCGACTGCATCGGGTCTTTAGTTTGATTAAAAGATGTAACTGTAACACGCCCCATGGCTGTACTGTCTTCTTCCAAAGGGCCACGAATGACTGCCTGCACACTTGATTCCGTTTTGTGGCGGGAAGATGAGAAGAAGTCACCGCCTGGCTGAAGTGTCAGACCACTGATTAACCTTAAACGTCAGCTCAGTCTCATCTTCACAGCCATCACCTCTCAGCTGGGCCCTCGGGCGCTCATCCTCTTTTGAGCATCTCCTCCAAAAGACCGGGTCATTTGAATATCAACGGAGGGCCGGGTGCACGATCGCGAAGGCTGCCTCGCATCCAGCCAAAACACAGGAAGTGTTCCACCGTAAATGCAGCTGGTCAATTACCACCGTTGTTGCAATGATCGCAGTCGTCATTGCTCTTATGAAAAAGGGATCAAAGAGAGGCGGCAGGGGCCGCCGTGAATAATGGGACACTAGCGTGCAGAGGCGAGAGGGAGCTAATAAGCCGGACCGGCCTGTTGACTGCAGCATCCTCGAAAAATACACCAAAGCTGCAAATGGCGCTGACCTGGTGTCTCATCTGCAAGTTAAAATAGCCCCGCGCACCGCCAGCCTCATCATATTCATGTGCAAACAGCCACTAACAGCAGGTGCCAGGGCACACCCCCCCCCCCCCCCCCCCAACCCCCCCACCCCCCTTCAAACTGCTCTTTTATCCTGTTAAGCACTTAGCCTATTCAAAACTACACAAAGACATATGGAGATAGCTTTAAGTGGCGAATTCAAGCCGCTGATGTGTCAAATATGTACGGGTGCGGATGTAAAGGAGACGATGGCGGCTATCAAAATGAAGAGGTGTACTGGTTTGAGATGTTTTCTGGGGAGTGAATCTCACCAATCTGGACTCGGTTGCCACGGCAGCCAATGTTTGTAAGGGAAGCAATTGTGCTCATGTCTGTGCATGAAGAGGGAGCTAATGTGGGGAGATCAATACAGGCGGAAAAATGCTGAGGCCAGCAGTCTGCTGCTGTTCTTCACAAACCTGTCTGACAAAGAGCAGCAGTGGGAAAGGCCACAGCCGATCTGGATGTCACGGCCCCGCTGACTAAGTGCCACTAAGGCGTACTTCACAATACTTCCCATTCTAAGCTATTTTGATCAGTAAAAAAAATGACAAACAACTTATCATGTCGATGTAAACAACAGATTTCAGAACAAAAAAACGGAAAGAGAGTATGTTTTTAACTGCCGTGTGCGTTCATGCACAAACGAACTCCCGCCACACCCTCTTCACAAGAAAATAAACCAGTTGACACAAACCAGTTACACCTCTGTCATACATACACAAAGGTGTGTCGCAACAGCCCCACGGCCAGGGCTGTTATTTGAAACCCTAACTGATATTTAGGTGACTACCCAGGCTGGCTGGAGCTCTAAAAATGTGAATGAGACAAAGGGGGAGGGGGGGGGGGCTGAGTTAGAGAGGGAGAGAGGGAGAGAGAGAGGCTGATCCAGAGCACCAAGTGGCAGTCTTCTTCTTTTCTTTTTACTGGGAGGGTCAAATTATGTCATAACAAAATAAAGCATCCATTAGCGTTCAGGCTAATCAGGCTACTGTTAAAGCATGTCTAAATGAAACATTTTCAAATCAAACTACTTCAATGGATTAAAACGATCTCCTCAGAGCCCCGAGGTGAAAGCGAGGGGACAAAGCTTTGCACAAAGCATTACGATTGGCCCCACACTCGGCTCATACAAAGGAGCAGTTGTTTTTTGCTCTAGTCATGTTTCAGAAGTGCTCAGTATTCACCTCACAGTCTCAAACAGAGGGACCGGGGAGGGAAGGAAACACCTCCTGCCTGTTGAGGAAGTTCATTTTCAGAAAACAAAAAATTCAGACAGTTAGACCCCGCTCGCCACCACAACAGTGGACTCGAGAGGTAGCGCTCATTTCGAGCAGCGGTGTTTACTTTGGTAATCTGTGTATTCCACCGGCATGAAGCTTATAGACGGCCGACAAACAACCGGGCCGAAACCCAACGTATTGACTGATCCAATCACTCGAACAGTCGGGGGAAACGAGTAAACAAAACACCGGGTAATTATTGTGATGTTCGTTGGAGACATTAACTTCAAACTCAAACACACGGGACTGCACTTTGACTGTCAACAGAGGTGAGGCCTTCAGAAGTCCACGCCGGCCAACGCTGGAACCTTATCTCTTGGGTCATGTGGCTTTAAGTTCAGTGTGCAAACACCGACCACCAATCAGCTACGCACCAACCCCGTATACTCCTGAATACCAAAAAGCAGCATTGACAGTTCATTTGATGCAACACTTCCAAATACTTCTACTAAATGATTAAAAAGGGGGATATTTTTCAAGTTTCTTCATATTTTAAAAAGGCACAATGGGCCTTTTAAAGTTCAGTTGAAGTTTCGACATAAGCCCTACCAGGAATGTGCTCTGAGATTACTTTCCAAGTAAATACTACAAGTATTTGCAAACGGGATTTTGTAGGAACACAGAAAACACCAATGAGGCCGAGGTCTGAATTATAGAGCCTCTAATGGAGTCCTTCACAGGTATCCAGGTGAACTACAGCGGGGACACAAAGAGACCAGCATGAGGACAGCTGGAAGTACCTCGCTTTCAAAGAACGAACATATTTGCTAGAGCTTCTGGCGTGCATAAAACCACTAAAGTGCATACACATTAAAAGCTGAACATGCATTAAGTAGCGGTAGTGTAACATGAAGATAGTTCTTCTTCTGGCAGCACTGACGGTTTAGCTCCCTACATCGTTGTTTGCCAGGAGTTCAACCACTCTTTGTCTGTCTTTGTATTCTCTTGCATGTGGGTAAAGGAGGATCTCCTTAAAACAAGCAGCCATTTTGTTATCTTCTTCAGGTAGTGGTGCATACGCTCCCTGGCGGACATGGGCGTATGGCGACTGTTAAATCACGCGGAGCAAAGCGAACCCTCGCGGACATGCAGAAAGTATGAATTGGCTTCCGCATAACAGCTTTTTCTAATTTGTCTTTTACTCACTTATGTTGAGTCCTACAACTAGATAATTACCATAGAACAATAATCAACAATCATTTTAAATCTTTCTTTACTAGGGCTTATACAGCACCTTTGTATTTTGGGTCTAACCCACAACAACATTTCTTGTGGGCCCATTTGTACCAATTCTCAGTACAAAATAATGTAGATTGTATAGTATCCAGGCATAACTTTCCCCATACAATACTAAGAACATGAGTTGTAATTATCAGAGAACAAATTCAGCGTTGTTTTTGTTTGTATTTTACTGAGGATACTAGAAGGAATTCAAACACAGTTTTGGTCGGTCCATGGCCTCTGTTACATCCTCTGCTCAAATGAGGTTGACTTTAAATCCACTTTGAACTTTTTGTTTTTTCCCCAACATATCACCATGGTGATCTGATGACAATGTAAGACTTTTAAAAATAGCAAAGCTCTAGACATGCTCTAGTAAACTGAGCTGCGTGCTTATTCCTGGACCGAGCTGCTTCAAGTACACAGAGCCCCGTATAAAACATTTAATGACGTGTGATGCGTCAGTTACACTTATATTAATATATATTATATATACATTATGGCCAAACAGCTAACCGGCCCTTTACCAGTTAGAAAATGTTGGTGAAGCAACAATACAATCTGATGATTTGCACACAAACTGGTCAGCCCGTGTCGTCGCTGTCACACTGCCATCAATTAAATAAGTCCCCGTTAATTCAGCCCGGGGTGACGGGACAAAGACCCATTGTGACACGGGACGCAGGACTGCTTCCCTTACTCCTTTCCCTCAACGAGGAAACGGTCGCATCGGTGTCGCCTTCACTGAGGCCGGCCCTAATGGGCTGCGTCTTGAGTCCAGCCTGTCACAAATGAGACGGGCACAGTCGGGGGGGGGGGGGGCTGCTCACTATAGAGTCAGTGCATAACCACTGTGACCAATCACGAGACGTAAAACAACAACTGGAGCAGACGGAGGGGCGCCATAACAGGACTACATTGCCCATACACAACTTCTGTAAAATCACACACACACACACACACACACACACACACACACACACACACACACACACACACACACACACACACACACACACAAAGAGGAAAAAGTGAGGCACTAACTCAAAGCATTCACATTCAAATTAAGTATTTTCAGATTTCTAACCAAATGTTAACCTGCTCTGCCTTTTTGTTGATGTCATGACATTACTGACAATATTTGACCACAATTTGTAAAATAGGGACAGCAGCTGTTAAGTCGGAGGGGATGAAAATAGATGTCATTTAGCTGTACCCTTATCTCTAAATGATGTGAAACGTCACCAAAAAAAACAGACAAGTTGAGTCAGGACAGTAAAACAAAAGAAGGGCGGCAGCACATGCCTCGACTGAAGTTTACATTTGCATCTCAAATTCAGAGCCACCACCTCTGTTTGATGAGCAGAATGTCACAGGCCCACGACCACACACTCCCGGGGATACCCCTCCTTTAAAACACGGGGCGTGAGCAGGTGATGAGACACACATGTGCAGCTTTAATTATTCAAGCCAACCACCACAAAACTGCACGAAGCAGTAAACTCCAGCAGACAGACGGGGCCGACGTCAGCAGTTAACGCTGGAGCTCACTGATTGGCGAGTGATCTCAGATAGATACAGTGTGTGGTTGTTCAATGTAACCACCTCCTTCCACTAGAATGGGAGGTAGAAGGAGAGCAACATGTTCTTTATAAAAACAAAAGACTTTCTTTGGCTGATAATACAAACAACACGCTGGCTAAACTTAAGTAACACAGACATGTAGAGTAGCATAGGCTTCCACATGCTGTTAATATATTTTAAAAGCATTTTCCAGTTTAAATGTGTAAAAACAACATCCTAATTATGGGAATACAGTTACCTCAAGAGAACAATGACTGCCGACTACCGTATCCTGCCAATCATCGAATTATTCAACCTCTGCCATTACAAGGATTTTAAAATAGTCAGTCAAATCAGAGTCACACAGGACTTGGTAATCACAGGGTGTTCGGGAGAACAGTAGGTTAGAAAGCTTTGAGCTTTTCTGTTGAGCCATGAGACACCAGGTTTAGACTGCGTTGAGCAATCCCAAAACGGTCCTGCCACACGGGTCAGCTTTCGTAACGAATTTAAAAGCCACAGTCACTCTTATGGCAACAAGAACACGGTGGATTTTTAGAGGACGCAACCTTTTCATTTGCTCTAGGTCAGAGTACGCAACTCTGTGATAAGACTGATTACACGGCAACACCACCATTTTGAAGTGCAGATTCTGCACCATTGCTTAGATAGGGTGTCACAGTAACAGCTACGAGCCACAGCGGAGTACCATGCCACTTCCTTATTAAGATGTTTTACTTTATATTCAGTCTGTTGTGCTGTGGTGGTCTCTTTTTGTCACGTTGCCTCAGCGTGATCGTACATCCTCGGAGGAACATCTTCCTGTTCTGTCATTGGCACAGTGAAATGGAGCAACTTCTCAGAAAAGTGACATCTATGTGTTTGTACCAAGTTGTAAAAATGAAGCGTGGCATTCAAGGGAGTTCTAGAGGAGCTTAAGATGTATTTGATACCACTGTGTCTATTGGCATTAAATATGAACATGGAGCAATATAAAAGAAGTGTGTGACTGTCAGGGCATTACTCTTTTGAAAAAATGTTTGAATGAATTTAAGAAGCAGGCCAATACTTGATGGTTAAGCATAACAATTTAGATTATATGACGAAAATGATATTGTGACTCACGTAATCAATTGTCAAATTCACTAATTGTCGCGTCAGTTTCAAGCTATCGTCAGTAAGCGCATCCGATTCTCTCAAGTCTGCCAGTAACATTTTCAAACGTTATGCACTGTGAGCCGACCCAGAAAAAAAAAGATAATGATATTCACAAAGACGGTGCAGTCTGCCTCCTCGTTCACCTGTATTTCACCTCTTCCTGAGGACGGAAAGAACTTCAAACCATGGAGTAATGCGGTGTATGGTAACTACAATGTCTTAGTCTTCTTCCAAAGATTCAAATAAACCTTATGATGGTGCACAGCTAAGTCAAATTCAACTCCACTACAATGCTTTCCATCCCTGTGTTTATGAAAGCGGTTTCACGTCAGCAATAACAGCATCACTGGGTTACGACAGGTCTTATTTATAGTAATGAATGTCAGTAAAGTTAGAAGACCCGGGTCTATTCTGGGAAGCAACAGTCCTTCCCCTTCAGAGGCTTCTGTACATACAAACATGTACAGGAGTGGACACACGCTACGACTACAAACAACAGCAAAGACAACAGATGGTTTGACCTACAAACATGACCATGGAGATTCTGGCCATAAAAATAATGGCAGATTGACAACATCTGTTTCTTTTTTTGTGTCTTTTTCTGCCCCTTAAGCTCCTGTTGCCTTTGTCTCCTATTTATCACTGGGGATTTAACAACTGTCAAGCAAGAAGAAAAGGAACGTCAGCCGACATTAATGTCATAACCTCACAAAAGATAAAGACATTTTCCTCATCACTTTTTTCCCAAATACACACAGAAATCTCAAGAGTACACAATGCATTTTAGATGAGGTTTGTCCAGTCCAGTAAATAAAACACCAACAGGCAGCAGGTAGAGAGAGACCACAAGGGCAGAGGACACCAGACACGTGGAATAACATAAAGAACATGAAGACCAATTCAACAGCAACATAAACGATATCCAACTGGATTAAAAAGGGATATTTTTCCTTCCCTCTGACAATGTGTGTGGAGCACTCTGTATCTGGGACAATCTTGTGATAATCCATTACATCATGTGCTTTAGCTAGCCAGTGTAGCCTCCCAACCTCTGGCACCGTCGATATATATATACACCATTAAATATTCAACAATGTATGAATATGAGGAGGAGACATGCGTCTTAAATTAAAAACCAACTGATACTGATTTAATATCGCCGTCTACTAACTTACCACTCGAGAACTACGCGACAAGCAAAGGCATTTAATGGCACAGAGTCGAAGCGAAGTGGAAAAACGTAAACTGAGAGTACTGTTAGCAAAGAAAACTAATATGCTTTGTAGCTAACGCCGTGTAGACGGTGGCATTAGACAACACAACCACAGCCAGTCACACAATGAGCAATACAAAGTTACACGTAATGGGGCTGGACTATTGCACAACACTTCCAGACAAACGCTACTCGTTACAAAGTAACGTATCTCCGGTTTAGTTACATATTTTATTCCGCTTTAATTAAAGTAGGTTTACGATTCGTAACGTGACGTTAGCTCACCCAGCAGCACAACCGTGAGGCAAAGTAGCGTTAGCAGTAGCTCGGTGGGTCAGGAAACCTACTGCTAGCGTTAGCATAACATTTTAACTGTGTAGAATATTATTTATACATATATATATATATATATATATATATATAATATCCATATATCAAAAGATAACCCTTCTTTAGTGCTATAAATACGAGCCGATAGAGCAGAGAGACGGACGTACCGTTCATATGAACTAGCTAGCTGGCCACATGCTGTCGCTGGCTCTGCCATGCTGGCTCTGCTCTAAGAGAAGTCACTTGACCACATTTACTTTTCGCGTGTTCCAAACACAACCCGTATATCCACCCAAACCACATTACATTATACATATATATTTACAGGTTTAAATACTCACAATCATGCACGGCACGTGCCTCGGTGCGGTATGTTTATAGACACGTCCGCGCGCAGTTTTATTCCGATGTCTGTATCGCACAATGTCAGAGATCAGATCAGCAGCTGCTTCCTCCATACACGCAGCGCGCGGATCACACAGCGCACACGGCAACGCTACCAAACCCCTTGCCGTCGCCATAGCAACAGGCCCCACTTCAGCCAATCAAAACCCCTCCCCTCCTATCTCCCCTGGCAACTGCCGCAGCGCAGGAGCTCCCGTGAACGCGCACGCCATCCTGTTTTTGCATCGTGTCAATGTGTGCTTTCACTTTTTTATCGCCAGCTGCTTGTAACGTAACATAAGAGGAGGGAAATACGTTTTATGAAAAACATTTTCTGAATGATAGGGTATGCAGTGAAGCAGTGATGGGGTTTATTGTAATTTGATTAAGTGTGTGTGAGGGGATCAAGCCGGACGGGTCCACAACACAACACCCGCGTTTTTTAGGCTACACAAACACCTCGGGGCGGTGAGAAAGGATGTGTCACCACACCCAGCCTCGTGACGATAGCGGACCTTCAGCAGGGCCCCTCCCAGAGTAAACGATGATACGAGGAGCTAACGTGACGTGTACACACACACACACACACACACACACACACACACACACACACACACACACACACACACACACACAAAACAGACACATGCTGTTTGAGGCCTGAGCATTTAGACAAAGCAAAGACAAGAAATGGGAAGAAAAAGAAAAGCACGAATATGTAGCCTACTTTCCAAGTTGCAGATGAAACTCATTCTCTGTGAATGTGTGGAAAATCAAAAAATGCACAAAAGGGTCATTCACGTGACCGTGCAGATGTACTTGTAGAGCCACGGGAAAACCATGCAGGCTATCTGTTGAGTGCAGCTTTACTGGCCAACTGACTTCACACCAAACTGTAACTTTCACATGACGGTGATACCTTACTCATCTCAGCCACTCCATTTCATAAGCGTACACGAGTAGCTCTCAGTGGACTGATCTAATAGCCTCTCTGTTTGCTTTTACTGTGTCTAACCAAATACAGGCCATGCAGCAAGGGCTGTTCTGTACTGGTGTGGATGCACACCCTTGTTTTTCCCCTTCTACTAACTGGACAAACAGGCTTTGCAGTGGCGCAAAGGCGGCTTTGTGTCAGAGTGAATACCTGAGTGATACTCTAGAAAGTATTTTTCTTGATCTGTGGCTTGGTACTTATCATTAACAGGCTGCTTCAGAGAGTTCCTTGTTTATCTTATCTACATTGCATGTAAACACTAATGTATATTTTATGCCAGAATGGTATTAAATGTTGCAATATTCATTTGTCTAACAAAGAAGCACATACAGTGATTTATCAGTGGTGGCAAAGCACTCTGGAAACCATTATATTCATTCATTCATGATTTTGAGCCTTCGCTCAGGTTTCTGCGGCATGATTTTCCTGCATACTGAGCTATTCTTAGGGCCAGCAAGATGCGTAGACTCTGCCCCATTTTTCCTTCCAGTATCACTCCTAGGGATGGTGAAGTTGCAAAGCTAGCAAATGAGAGCGAGGAGGGCAAGATGCATTAATAACACACGGAAACGTAGATGCGTTCAAAAGACAGACCCATTAGTCTGTGTGCCTGCCGTGGTGCTAATCTGATTGTAAAAGCTGTTAAGCTAAAAAAACACACATGCCCCGCTGACCACCATCAGAGATTTCCTTAACAGTACTGGAGCATTTCCTGGTCCGTATAATGTGTTGTCTGCACAGAGTGCTGATGACTGACTTTAGGAATGATCCTTTTCTGTGACATGAAAGGATGACAAAAAAGTCTTTGTGAGAACTGTGTTAACTTAACAATGGGGGAGAATAATTACAGTAAACAGCTCACTTTGTATCAAAAGGAGTGCGGTGAAGAATAGCAGGATTACAGACTATGAGAGGAGTTCATGTAAGGCAGTAAAAGTGGTCCTGATGGAAGGGATGAACAATGAGGAAGCTAGCCTGTGATGGAGAGTAGTGGCCGGGCGTGAATGAGGGTGCAGTGTGTCTTAGCAGCCAGCCTATGGTGGCACGGCGGTCAGGAGGCCTGCTGCTTTAATGGTCCATAAATCTGTGTGGACTGGCTGGTCTGATGCCGCCCCAGTGAGACCCTCTCATGCGGAAAATGAATCAGACCGTTTTTTACGGAGCGCAAGTGTGGAAGCTCTCACCCTCCCCTTACTGCCAACGAGCCGATAAGAGCTGCTGCACACGCACGGCACTCCATTTCAGCAGGTCTGGAGCTCATAAAACTCTCTATTAGTGACATCCCCTGTTCGCATGCTGCTCTTCATTCAATGTGTCCTCTTGCCTTTGTTGTACCCTCTCCGTTTTCTTTTCTCTCATTACAGCTCGCTTTGGTTTCTGGAGTGGGAAACACAGATGTTGACACCTTGGTACACAGCCAGCAAAGAGGTAAAAAACTGTAAAGATAAATCACATTCCTGAAGAAATAATCTGTCTTTTTTTTGTCACTCTGTCACACACACACACGTACACTGAGTAATACATTTTGCATATTTGTTAGAAATATGCCAGGTATTACTGCCTCTTTTGTTCTCTTGTTTACTCTCTCACACACATTTAGAACAATAGATACGGTTGTGTAACGACGTGCATTCTGGGACTATGATGTTGCACAAAATAATTTGCCATGCAGACTATATCAAGTATTTTCTCTGGTTATTCCTACTTCATGTACCTCAGACAGGTGAAGACGTGGAGTCTACTGAAAGTCGCTGTCCTGGTTTGACATGTTGGAACAATCACCTGCAGTTATTAAGGGACTGAGACCAACAGACAGCCGGCACTCTGAGCTAATTAGTTTGAACCTCCTTTGAAATGCGAAGTGGAAGAGTCATCGAGAGAATTGTGACGTAGATTAAAGAGTGCCAACACACATGCACAGATATGCATGCAGAAACACGTGCAGACGCATGTGCACACACACACATGCACTAAGGCTCTATGGCATTTCATTTTCCCAGATACGTATAGTCAGTGGGGTTACTGGTTAAATAGGTAGTATTTGCATTCTCTCCAGGATGAGAAGGCAACCTCAACTGTGGGTGAAGCTGTTGTTTGAGGAGAGAGAGAGAGCACAAAACAAGCACAACAATCTTATTTCTATCAATAAGTATTCCTAAAAGCTGTACATTTATGTCTTTGCAGTCATAATAGGGTAAATGTTACTTGCACACACCTCTAACTATTCGCAGAGCAACCAGGCGTGGTCAACTTGTTTCAAATGCAACACTTTCTTTGTTCTCCAGGTTTGTTTTCCCTGGAGGTTCTCCCATCTTTTGCCTGCAGTTATCCTCAACTGAAGAGCGTGTTTGCCTACAGAAGCCTTTGTTTGACAATCCTTTCTGCTAAACGGGTTTCATGAATTGTGTCAGCAGTGTGCTGATTGCCTGTTATCTGTCAGCTGATAAGTGCCTCCTTTAATGCACAGGCAATAAAATGCTGAACATGTAGGGCAGAAGAATGATCCTTTCAACAGTCAAACAAATATCCCGTAATTCTGTATTGATTCAGTATATTTGTTCAGGTTGGATTGGGCATACGCTTGTATAAACAGGCCCAAGTGTCAATTTGTTCCAGCTGAGGATTAAGCATGCCAGCATGAACCAAAGACAGTAAGTTAAATTTTACTAGGGCTTAATGAAAAATACCTGTTTGATGAGACAGGACTGTGTAACTAGCTGCTTAGTAAATAGATTTTTACCTGTTTTGACATTCATTTTAGCAAGCAGTGCTCAGTAAACAAAGAGGTTAACAGTTATGTGGTAATGAAGATAAGACTCCTATTCACTACGCAACACAGACATAACCAAAAGTACTAGTTTCCCCCATGTGACACTGCCTCGCCCACAAACCTTGCTTGACAAAGAAATTATAAAAGGGCTAGGGAGGAATGGACTACCCACGATGTATAGCTGCAGTAATCTGGCATAAAAGAATGATGGTCACACGGTTCATCTCTAAAAAAAGTCAGATAAAGCCAAAAACTCCCCACGTGATATAAAGAGTCATTATGAACCTGCAAAAAATAGTCCTTCGCATTGCCAGTAAAGTCTGGAGTTTGAATATTTCAATCTATAAATAAACAATACAATCTTCTGTTTGAGGTACCCATCACACTGCGTTACTGATTATAGTTTTAAGCAGACATTCAGTAATCATTTTACTGTTTATATATGCAATGACAGCGCTTTACCAAACTTGACTGTATCAAGTGAAGGACTTCCCTTTCAACCGTCTCTATTTACCTGACTAGTTGCCACCAAACACAAAGCGCTGAACTTTGGTCTTTTTTATGTCGTTCCCTTCAGTGCTGTGCTTTTCTCTCTTTATTGACCAATATCCATGCTATCTCTTTGCACTTTTAAGCACACTAAAACTGCATGACTTCCTTATAAAGGACCTTCAAATGGCCCTGCTTTACAATACACCACATGCAGAGGCAATTGAATTAACCCATTGATCCCTGGCGGTTCTATTGCCAAGCAAAATTTTGTTATTCAACCTTAATGACTGTTCCTTGCAGGCAAATGAACACTTGTAGTCAATTAACTGTGAAGCAGGAGGAGGATACAGGAAAGACAACCCACTCCGACATGCACCTATAGAGCTTAAAATCAGCGTCGTGGAGTCGTGACGTCTGTAGCAACATTCAACCGATGACTTCTTCACTGTAAACAACAACACGACACCAAAAGCTTTGTTCTTTGACACTCCCTTATCTTTTCACAGCATCTGGTCCTCTCCGCATTGCCTCGGTCACAAACGCACTTTATCTTGTGGGACAATAGTGGTGTTGTGCCCGGCAGTGTTGTCTGGCACTACCATCTCCGTGGTGGGCTATGACACGTATGAGGGATTGCTGATGCTCTTCAAGCAGTTTGAATAAGTGTGTGTTGGGTTTTCACATGTGCACACACTCCAGTAATCAGTCCGCCTGCTGTTTTGTAGTATTAAACATGGATAAACAATTACATGAACTGATATCTACCGTTTTAAATGATTATCTGGCAGTAGAGGTGTGAACTTCCATGAAACCACCTTTTGGTGTTGGGGCACTCACGGTATCACTGATTCCCATCACTGTACCTGCTGCAGTTGCAAAGGGGGTACTAAGGAAGATTTTGGATCTTGGATTTTGGAGCTCAACTTATTTGATATAAATAGAATTTACAATTACATTTTTTGAAATATATATCCTATATTAAATCAACTGTATCACCTGAACAATGTTATGATCAAGATTAGTGGAAAACTATATGGTGAAAATAGTTAGCAAGAGAGCAAGCAAGCAGTTTAGTTAGCTTCTTAACTGTTAGCTAACAGTATATTGATATTGGTTTGAAGTAAAAAACTAGAATTAAAGACAAATATCTTACATTTTTAGCCAAAAATGGATTCAATGTTTAAGTTATGGATAAATAGCTAGCTAAAGGGATGAATGGCTGAAATACATCAAATTAACAGATAAATGGTTGAAATAGTTCGCTTTAAGTAGCTGTTGCCAGTCCTGCCAGTAGTATGAATGCAAGACATGACCTAAACATTGACAGTTTAATTGTATGAAAAACGTATTGTAACATCCGCTATTATGTCCACTTTTCACTTTCAAAAAAGGTTGGTGTATGATACCAGTGCAGACCTCCCAATGTTGTCTCTGCACTATGCATATAAAATGAGTGTGACCCGATGCCTGAGGGGCATTTTATACCCGGCCTGGGTCTGCGGGGAGCCTGGCTGTGTGGCTGTGAGCGGGCACACGGCTGTAGTGTGGAGAAAGTGGTGCAGTGCCTCTCTGTGCCTGGCTGAGCACTGTGTAATGAAGCGTGGCAGAGGAGAGAGGAAAGGAGTGTGTCTGCAGGGTAGGCATGGCCCTCGTGTTCCTATGCAACCAGGGCGGATGGCGAGGTGATGCAGGACCGCCTCTATTCTGCTTACTTGTCATGCTGCTGCCACGCTTTCTTTTGCTCATTCTGGTGAGTTGTCCTTTTTCTCCCTCTTCTCCCATCCCTCTTCCCTCCCAACACATACATGTGATGCTGTCAAACAGCCTGCCCCATTCCCCAAGGACAATATGCTAAATGTCCCAAACCTAATCCACCAACATTAATTATCACGGCAAATGACAAGGAATTAAGCAGATTTCTGTGTGTAATCTCAAGTCAAACTTTGGCAAAACAACCATTCAATACGTGTTAAGTATCTCTAGGAATTTATTATTTACTTGGATTAGACTCTCTTGTTTTCTCAATTGATTTCTCCTCCTTCCTGTCTGTGAGACAGTTGGCTGCTCTCGACCTTTCAACCAGAGGTCTAGTGAGAGCAGATGTGCCATTGTTTCAGAGGTGGTGTCTTGACTGATATACTTTCCTGGTGCCTCACCTCACCTATTCTCCTTTATTTTGGTGCATTTTTTTATATTTGCATATGGATAGATACATTTAACAAACATCATTAAAAGCAAAGGCAATTGCTCGAATGGGGATGCTCAGATAAGCAAAAACAAGAGAGATTAAAAAGAACAGGTGTGGCTGAGAAAAATCCCATTTTACTTATGTCAGAGTCATGTTGGGATTTTGTGTGTGTGTTTGTGTGGGTGTGTGTATCATTTTAGAACTTCCCTATGTGAGGAATGACCAAATTGTTTCCATTCATTGTTTAGGAAGTAAAAAGCAGCGGTAGAGAAGCAAGATACAACCCGTGATTATTCTTGGTGAATGATTTTCACCCCGGGGAGAGCATTACACTACTACAAAGACAAACTCTTGACATATTATCATCTATTGTGAAGCCACACATTTCCTGTGGGCAACAAGTGTGGATCTATTCTTAGCCGATAGCCTGGGCTTCAGCCCTTTCTGCTCCGGCTCCTCATAGGTTGGACAGGAGGAGGTGTGATTCAGTCCTGCCAGGTCTGACTGTGTCACTGTAGCCTGTGTCCAGCTGTAGAGACGTTGGGGCCCATCGACCATCTGTCCCCGACCCGCAGATTCAAGGCTCGGTCCCCTGAGCGGGGAACGAGGGGGTGGGAGCGAGATGAGGTCGGATGGGGGAATCAGCTTTGTGTTGCCATAAAGCTGTCTTTCCTCTCTCCTAGCAACGGCCTCCCATTTCCTTGGATTTAGGCGGCATGGTCCTGTTGGTCGGTGTGCACGGCCCCCTCACTCACTCTCTCTCTCTGTCCTATTTATGGTAATGAGCCATCTGCCCTCTCTGTAACAGCCGCCCGAATAGAGGAGAGGCTGGGAGGGGGGGGGTGTCTCTGACAGACAGAAGTCTCTGAGACAAAGACGCTTGTCCTGTTGTGTCTGCCTCTGCCCCAGTGGATGCCTTCAGATGTGGATGGAGCTCAATGATGGCGAAGAGCGGAGACAATCCTGAAACGTGTTTTCATTTGCATTTGTGAAGATTATGTAGAGCAGAGATGTTGTTTGAAATAAGGACTTAAACATAAACTGTGTTTGTATTTGTATGCATCTGATATAGAGACAGATAAAATAACAAGAGTGCTACAGCCTGCAGGTCAGTAGGCCTACATTAAGTGGTTGAGCACAAAGAGCATTTGTAATATTAGTGCTCTGATGACCCATCCACGATCACACGCACACACACACACACACACACACACACACACACACACACACACACACACACACACACACACACACACACACACACACACACACATTATTGACTCCTGAGCTGAATATTACACAACCCTACTATTATTCAGAGCTGCTCCATGGATGTGCCTCTGTCACTTGGTGACACAGGAGAGTGGTGGGCACACCAGCCAATACAGAGCCACCCAGCATTCAATAGACCTCTGTTGCCACTGGATACTAGATTGGTTACCAAGCCAACACATGTGCCTCACTGTCATATCTCCAACAGATTACTGTCGAAAACAACGGATATCTTGACAGTTAAGCTCCCCATGCTCCAGGTTTAGGGAAAGTCATATTTTTTTTGTATATCATTCTAAGAGGACTGGTGATTCAGTATGAAAAATAGAACTTACCTAATGACTTACCGAAATGAAGATTACATAAATGTTCCTTCTGGCCATGGCAGCATTGAGTCTAACCATTTTATCATCAGAGGACAACAGCTAGTGCATTATAAACACAGAGGCTGTTTGTTTGTCATTCACATTTAACGCTGAAAAAACACATCCATTCAGAAAAAAAGGATCAGCTTGATTCAATATTTCATAACCACATAACTTCAGATTTAACATTAAAAGACACAAGACTAAAACCAAAACAAGAACTCCTTCAGTTGGTGGCAATGTTGGCTGGAGGTACTAAGTGTTTTGTTCAATTCAATGTCGGACACAAGACTCTCAGTTGACTCCTTTCATGAGGTCAATCACCATTAACCTCATCAGGCAGACAGACGGACAAAGTCACCGATGGGTCAATAACCACAGCGCAACAAATCACAGATGGTCCTGCTGATTGGCCTGGAGTTGATTGCAGGCATAAAACAATCCAATATGACAGCAAACAGATGCATAAACAGTTATTATTAAAAACTACAAATGTGTATGAAAACTAAGGACTTTGCATCAGTTGGGATGATGCTGCCACCTAAAGGCAGTTGCAGGGTAGTTTTGCAGCTCAGTGTGACTCATTTACTGTAGGAAGTTAATTAGTCTGTGGAACAGTATTCATGTAGATCAGCCAAAGAATATGCTTATTAATTACCATGTTGTCTTCACAGGCACATATTGGTATCCTCTGAGGGAAACAGTTACACAATCACAAGGTTCAGCAGTGTCAAAAAGACTGAGGTTTATCAGAGGGGAGATTATTCTTCAGCGCAT
Organism: Cebidichthys violaceus; assembly: GCF_023349555.1. Classification (NCBI taxonomy): domain Eukaryota; kingdom Metazoa; phylum Chordata; class Actinopteri; order Perciformes; family Stichaeidae; genus Cebidichthys; species Cebidichthys violaceus. The sequence goes on from NW_027176263.1 coordinate 9,101,913, forward strand.
TTGGCAGTTTACACTTTTAAGTATGACAAACAGCAGCATCCTGGGGCAAGGGTTGTGGAAAGAAAAGATAGTGACGGCTCAGGATGTATGAGAAGAAAAAGTCATATTTTAGCATAAAAACCTGTGAAAGGTGAAGCAGCGTTCAGACAGGAGAAACAAAAAGACAGACCGAAGGCAAAGTATCATGGGATGCTCATCTTCACACAGCATGCAGTGAACACCACGAGGTAGAGATGAAGAGACATCTAGTGGTCAACCAGGCTACTGTGCAACAGTAGGTTTATTTCATGTAAACTGAGGAGACCAACAATAAACTCAAACTTAAGATAAAAAAAATAGAAAGATGACAAAAATACTCTTCTACATACACATCTTAATTTCTCTTTTTTTTTTTTTTTTTTTTTAAAACGTTTATCACAGAAGCACAGGGAAAGCACAGGTGTAAATAATTACATAATAGTGACAAAAGTCCATACATTTCTCATATACTGTGTATGGTGTTTTTGGTTAAAATGTGACGCCAATGGGTCTGACGAAGCGTCAGTATGTGACGAGTTGGAATGAGAATGTGTTGGTGAGGCCCTTTCCAGTGTATGGTCATGCTGAACAGCACCACCATCATACAAAATACCCAATTTTCAAATTGCAATGAGTCAGGTGCCATTTCACCTGCAGTTGAAACACGTTTGTGAATTCTTAGATTAGATAATTTGCTGCATAGGTTTGGTATGTGTGGCTGTATTATTATTTCCGCTTATACACTCTAGCATTTGTTCGGTCAGATCATTGTGTTCAATTTATTCACTTCATGATTGTTTGCACCAAATCATAAAAACTGTGAACTGAGGGGTAAAATCTTGACATGCTGACTTGGAAGGCCATGAGGTTTATTCCTCCTCACAAACTGAACAAGGACTCTGTAAAGATGCTTTTTCTGGTACTGTTTGAACAACAAAAAGGAGGAAGTTTGTGAAGTTGTATTCCATACTCAGCCGTCATGAGAGAAACGTCTCAGCATCCAGCTCTCAATTCCACTAACAAGTGAGCATCTCTACAGTCTTCTTCTTTGCTTGGTGTGGAACACACACACACACACGCTCCTCCCAGTCTGTTGTAACACCTCTGAGCATTCTTAACAGGTGCCAAATCACTTCAACAGACTCTTCTTAATGTGTCAGAATAGTGGATCAATACTAAGGGGACCTCAAAACACTGAGTTTCTCATTTTCATTCAACAATGTTATTATCTGAGACACTATGCAATTTAAGATTACGTGATTGACAGCTTTGCTTTCTAACCAAGCTTCTTATCACTTCATACAAAGTATGCATGAAAATAATAATGAGACACTGTATTGATCCCTGCGGAGAAATAATCTTCTTAATTGCCTCTTCTCTCAGCTCAAGGAATTTTCAGTAGCCTAGTATGGTTTTCGAATTGGACAAGGACAGCTTTCTTATCACTGAGGGACCAATCTGTTCTCACAGATCAATCTTGTATTTTATTTTCAATGTATTTATGCAGATTATGCTAAATTAATTATGAATCAAATGTTATCTTATAGGTCCCAGATCAAGCAACATATACATTGTTTAATAAGATATACATTTTGTTAGATAAATAGTAGTCAACTCTATCATAGCATGCCACAATATGATGTGTGCGTATTTTGGTGTCACAGACAGCAATCATTAATAGATGGCAATATGTTCGATTAAACAATGTGGGAAAGCTCACATATCTTGATCAACTGGGAGATAAGAATGATAAGGTTTGTCTTCCTCTACAAGTAAGACACTGCCAAAGTGCCCTTTAGCAAGACACTTTACCTCCACCTACAAGGATCATTTAAAGGATTGTTCAGCTCAAACGTGTAGGCCTAAATGTGAAGTAGAGTGCAGCTGCTGCTGCAGACAGCTGATTCTCCCATGATGGACGCTTGAATGGTTCAGATCCTGTTGAGCTCCAAACGTAAATGCAAATCACCGTTGAATAGACCGCCGTGGACGAGTTGACGGCGTCCTCCCATGTGATGTGACTGAGAGGCCTGACGGACTGTGCCTGTCTGATATGGCTCCTCCTGCTACAGTAGAACGGGGCTAGACGTAACACCAGTGCAGAGGAACGGGAATAACACACGGCGATACGTTTTTTTTCTCCAGGTGCCACGGCTAAAGATGGCAGATCGTGCAATGCTGAAGAAAAATACATAGATGATGTGCTTAGAGTCGCCTCTTCTGCTGTGAAGGCTTCGACGTTTCTTTAGGATTACCAACACCGCAAATGAACTCCGTCAGAGCAAGTAACGTTAGCAGAAGACCTAGGCGAGTCTCGAGGCCGCGCCCGGTACAGCCGGAGAGGAACCATCAGGAAAGAGGTGATGTTAGCTTCGTTTAGCTAGCGTTAGCATTACGGAACGGCTTGTCAAACAGCTAGCTTTAGGGTGGAATTGTGTTATACGCTTGAACGTTATTCTTTATGTTTGCATGCAATGTGTGCACCCGGACAACGTTAATTGTTGCAATAAAACACTATGGGGCTAACGTGAACAGCAGTCTTAACGGGTCTCTTTGCAGTCAGGAAACGCCGAGGCTTTTGTGCTTGTCCCTAGCACTGAGGCCGCGCTTTGTTTTGCTTGTTTTTTGCCCCGAGACGGTCTTTCTTTTTCTTATTTGACCTCATGTCTTTGCTGAATTTCGATTTTGGCAGCTAATGTTACATTACTGGTGAAATGACAAGCGATAGGCAATGGTTAGCTAGATTCATGGGTGTCAAACGCGAGGAAGGGGACACAAAGTGGTTTCGCCAGTTGTCGTAGCATGCTAACATAGCTGTTATTATTAGCATGTTTGGCTATCTATCTGCGCTCTGTCGTGTTTTATAAAAGCACAAGCCCTTAACGCTGCCTTTGGCAACATTACAATGAAAATACGTGGACATCATGCTTGTTATTAATGTAACCACGTCATTGTTACGATTCAGTCACATTATGTTTTTTTCCTACTGAACCGCTGTGTGACAGCAGACGGTGCAATGAGAGCGAATATTGACTGCAGTTTTTTTTTAAGTAAACACTAGCTAAGGTGCTCTGCAATCATAGTTGCTATCTCAATCTGGGGAGCATTAATCTGTAACATTACTGGTTTGTTGCTGAATCTGATTAAACGGTATTTGGTGGACAAGTGACCGGTTGTTATGCTGGATCTTACATTATTGAATGGCAATTAGCAGCGGAGGGTTAACTCTTGTTGTATCTCACACAAGTGATAGTAAACATAACAAAATAACTACGGTAATCATTTGATCATGTTGCCAAAACAATCCATTGGAGAATGACCTGTCACACTCGTCCAAATAATGATTTATCAGTTGTTGTTTTTCCCCTCAATTCATCTATCAGTCATGAGCTGCCATGGGACCTTTCCCTCTGCCCAGATTTCCACAATATAGCTGAGTTGTCATTTTAAGGCGACATTAAATAAATAAATGATAGTGTGGTTGGTAACAGATCGACAACAGTGTCTTTGTCTACTTCTTATCATATGGTGTAGATTTGCTGAGATTTTGATTTACACTTCTTGTCTTAAATGTGTTTGTTTTGGTTAAACAAAGCAGGAGAACCTATACGTTATTTCAGTTTACAGCTACAGAGAAGTGGCTTTAACTGCCTTAGCAGTTTGTTACACAGACAGCGTTTGTAGTGGTTACTGGCCTAGTAGCCGAGGAGAGGCATCCTTGCAACCAGAGCAACAAGAAGACAGAGTTTGCATCTCCTAGTTGGGGTAGCTGTCAACTCGGTATGCCATGGTGAACAGCCTCATAAATAGAGGTCTTCTTTAGCTCAGGATTTATGCTATGGTTGTTTTGTTGTTCTGTTGAGTGAATGCCCTCTTGATGGGATCTGTGATCAATTTGTAGCATACAGAGTCGGTAATAAAGAAAAGTGCTTTTTTTTGTACTTTTGTTCTGTGACCTGTTGTCAAATACTGTTTATGCAATTGCCTCTGGTAATGTGTTGTTATAGTGTATTGATTATTACTGACACATTTGTTTTTGAAAGCTCTACATCTAATCAATGGTGAACACAATAAGTTGATGGTTAAAATGTCTTTTGTTCAATCAAACTGCTGAAACATACACACAAGTAAACAAACATTATTGCAAATCAAGCTATGCTTCATGGGCCCCTCAGCAGTGATTATAGGACACAGGACAACAAGTGAATACACACTGTGTATTTAGACATCGTGCTTTCTAGTGGTAGCTCAGGAATATCCAGTTGCTGTTTTAATAGGCATATTTGAAATGCTACATCATGTGTAAGTTGGCAACACGTCAAAAACATGTTTCTCTTGTATTTCCCACTGCTGACTGTCGTGCCATATTTTAGATTCATTAAATTAATTTTTTTTTTTTACGCCATTTGCAGATGAGGACGTTCCTGCAGATATGGTCGCAGAAGAATCCGGTCCAGGAGCTCAGAATAGTCCCTACCAACTTAGAAGAAAGTCTCTACCCAAGAGAACAGTGTGTCCGACAAAGACTAACATGGAGGTACGTGTACCAGGACTCCTTAATAAAAGATAGCGTAAAGGCCTAAAGAGAATGATTTATTTTAAGGAAACACAATAGCTAATGTTTAAATGTCTTCACTGACTTTTTTATTTCTATCTGCAGGGTGCTTCCACTTCAGCCACAGAAAACTTTGGACACCGACCTAAGCGCCCAAGAGTTTCAGGAAAGTGTCAAGACTTACCAGGTAATTAGGAACACGTTATTTGAGAGGTGAAAGGTCGTGTATCTTCCTCAAAGGTGCATTCATTGTTGTGTTTTTCCACAGGGTGTGAGGGGCAGGTTAAGGATTAATTACTTTTGCTTAAGTACAATGATGGCACTGAGGTGACCCATCAAATATCAAATCAGGGCAAAATGTTAGTTAATATAGAAACCTAGGGAAAGTAGAAGTGTAATGGATCTTCTCTTCATTGGTAAAGACATGAAGTAGCACCATGAGTTTAACAAAGTGCAAGTTATAGTCTGTTATTTGTGGCGTTTGGAGTCTTTCTCGTACAGTGCAGCTCTTGCCAAAGCATCCGAAATAGACGTTTGTCTAGGTGGCATTTGGTTCCTGCTCTCCTCTCATCATACATGGCTTTGTGGTGTCCAAGTAAACGGTCACATCGTCTCATGTTGGGCTCTCAGTCAGTAGTTCAATGTGATCTGTTTTTAAAACAAAAATGACTTCCTAACAGCTAATATTACTTCTTTTTTTTTTTCATCTTCTTCTTTTATTTTTAAGTTGGATACAAAAAGCGACACAAATAGCAGCTGTTAGTTTTGTTTATGTATGATAAACAAATCTGTCGACTTCATAAATATGATTGATACGTCACCATTCAGCCAGAGCTTGCATGGGAAAACAGTAACCAGTATTTAATAATTAAAGCGGGTAAATAAATTAAATTTATGTAGCATTTAACTCTAGCATCTTGCAATTGGAATGCGACATCAACATCATTACATCAACACTGGATAAACACTGTGATTGTACTTGTAGTCTTGTTTAGAGATCTTAGCCCAAAAAACTTTTGAACAATGTATTGGGACAAAGCTCGGGCAATTCGGATTGTTATGCGCATTCATCCTTTTTGCAGAGATTCGTTGCTATTGTGACTCGAGGGTTAGTTTTGGACCTTGCTATAAATACGCTCCTATGGTTGCAGTTTCTCACCCCACCCAAAACCCTGTTCCTTCTCTGAAAATATTTTATTCTAATTCCACGGTCCTCCTCCTCCCAGCAGCTCCAGCAGAGCAGTATTTGCAGGAGAAGCTTCCAGACGAGGTGGTGCTAAAGATCTTCTCGTACCTGCTGGAGCAGGACCTGTGCCGCGCAGCGTGTGTGTGCAAGCGCTTCAGTGAGCTGGCCAACGACCCCATCCTCTGGTGAGACTATATATATATATATATATATATATATATATATATATATATATATATATATATATATATATATATATATATATATATATATCTCCTCTGGTGAGACCTGTTGGTGCCAATACTGTCTTATTTGTCGTCAATTCACTTAGTTTGAATGCAGTTTGAATGCACTTAGCAGCTACAATAACAGTCCCATAGCTACAACTTATTTTTGATTTGAGAGTGCCTTTAATTTAAGTTTTACTGAGTGTGCTGTGCAAGAGCTTCTGTATTGTAGATGGAGACAGAAACGAGAGCGGGATGCTGTTAATTGCCGTTTTTTCCCCCTTCACGTTTCAGGAAGAGGCTGTACATGGAAGTGTTTGAATACACGCGCCCCATGATGCACCCTGAGGCGGGGAAGTTCTACCAGATAAACCCAGAAGAGTACGAGCAGCCGAACCCGTGGAAGGAAAGCTTTCAGCAGCTGGTATGGATCCTCCTGTGGGCTTACTGCTCCACTGACAGTCTGAAGTCTTGCCCTGTTGTATCTCTAACAAACACATTTTTCCTCTGAACCATCTGATGTCACATTTTATTATGACAACATTTTTTTACTAAAGTTTACTAAAACCATTTAAAGTGCTTTGAAACCTAATGATGTGAAAAATAATCTCGAAGTTGAGAGATGTGGGCTGGGACCATTAAGCACAAGTTGCTTCTACACACAGCAAATTACAGAATTGATCAACTTTAAAAGGCTGTGTTTAGGAGACAAGATCCACTCTGCTTTCTTTTAATCTTTACATTGATGTTTTTTGTTGCCAAAAGTTCCTCCAGTGTGACTTTAAATCCTCCTATGTACAGAGAGCTAATGTCATGTGAAAGGGCAACACCACAGGCCATAATGGTGACATTCAGTATGCAGGGGATGGAGGAGAACTATGTTTTTAAACTGTATTCCTTCGCGATACATTGACCTTTAGTATTGTTTTCTGTGGACAAAATTGTCTTAGGCTTTTTTTCTAGTGATGATTTCCCCATCTTGTCCAAAATTCAACATCAGTGCAATGTCTTTGTCTCTCAAATTGCTCAGTATGAATTCTTTTGTTCTTCAGTGTGTGAATAATCATGTGAATATTTTGTATGTTTTAGTATAAAGGAGCACATGTGAAGCCGGGCTTTGCAGAACACTTCTACAGTAATCCTGCCAGATACAAAGGGAGAGACAACATGTTTGTAAGTCAACTCTTTCCACCATGTTTTAAATAATTTTTAATGCTCCAGTCACTGACCTCAGTTTCGATGTTTTACTCCAGTACTATGACACCATTGAGGACGCTCTGGGGGGGGGTCAGGAGCCTCACTTTGATGGCCTGATATTCGTCCACTCTGGTATTTACACAGACGAATGGATCTACATCGAGTCGCCTATCACAATGATTGGAGCCGGTATGTGTGTGTGTGTGTGTGTGTGTGTGTGTGTGTGTGTGTGTGTGTGTGTGTGTGTGTGTGTGTGTGTGTGTGTGTGTGTGTGTGTGTGTGTGAGAGAGAGAGAGAGAGAAGTCGTGGTCACAGATCCATTGTGCATTTGTTTTGTCTCTAATTGAACCTTTCTGATTATTTTGCAGCTCCCGGTAAAGTAGCAGAGAAGGTCATCATTGAGAATACCAGAGACTCAACATTTGTATTCATGGAAGGCTCAGAAGATGCTTATGTTGGATACATGACCATCAGGGTGAGAGGGCTTCCATCCTTTTGCAATTATCATCATTAGATTCAGTGACTATTGTCCTCGTTGTTGAGACCCGGTTTGTTTCTGCTGCAGTTCAATCCTGATGACAAATCCGCCCAGCACCACAATGCACACCACTGCTTAGAGATCACGGTCAACTGCAGTCCCATCATCGACCACTGCATCATACGCAGCACGTGCACAGGTAAGTGAGCTGCTCCTTTGGTCCACAAGACATATGAGAAGAAGAAGAAGGAGGTTGGGAATCACTGCTCTACTTTATGTTGGTAAACCTAGAATCCACTTCTAAACACTGAATATGTTTGAGCTGACATTAAGTTTAGAGTAGTTATTGTGTTTTGTTGTTTTTTGAGGGTTGTACATTTTGACACGGATATCGGTGCACTAATGCGTCTCCGTCCTGCTTGTTCCAGTGGGGTCAGCTGTCTGTGTCAGCGGCCAGGGGGCGTGTCCCACGATCAAGCACTGCAACATCAGTGACTGTGAAAATGTCGGTCTTTACATCACTGACCATGCACAGGTAATGCACACATTTCACCTACTGTACGTTACAAAGTGTTACACTAAGACGTGAAGGCATCCGTACAGGAACAGTAGCTGATTGACCAACAGCTGCAGAGCTCATCGCTCTTCATTCTCATTCTTCTGTTTCATGAACAGTGAAAAAGTATTGTCCCAGTTTTAAGAAACTAGCCTAAAATGATAGTATGACAAAATAAAAGAAATTGGTAAAAAATAACTTTGAAGTGGACATGAACGTGTTCAAAGCCATAAACTTAATCAACGAGGTGTTTTTGTTGTTCAGGGGATATACGAAGACAACGAGATCTCGAACAACGCTCTGGCTGGGATCTGGGTTAAAAACCACGGCAACCCGATCATCAGACGGAATCACATCCACCACGGCAGAGACGTCGGCGTCTTTACATTCGACCACGGCATGGTGAGACACAAAATACTGCTGTTTGCTTTGTGTTCAGCTGTGTTCCCTTAGGTATGATTACACAGTGTAAGGTGTAACGACGCAGCACTGTAGTTATTGTGGAAGTGTAAAGGGTTGATTTGGGATCGGACGTGCAGTAATGATGCGTTTCTCTGTATACTTCCAGGGTTACTTTGAGAGCTGTAACATCCATAGGAACCGCATAGCCGGCTTTGAGGTGAAGGCGTACGCCAACCCGACGGTGGTGCGCTGTGAGATCCATCACGGTCAGACGGGGGGCATCTACGTGCACGAAAAGGGCCGCGGGCAGTTCATCGAAAACAAGATCTATGCAAATAACTTTGCTGGGGTGTGGATCACCTCCAACAGTGACCCCACGATAAGGTCAAACACTAACTTCAACGTGTCATTTAAAAGGCACCAATTCGGGCACTGGTCCATCTACACTTGTATAGTGTCCTAAATGAGTTGTTTTGTCCAAATACAGGGGCAATGCCATTTTCAATGGCAACCAAGGTGGCGTTTATATTTTCGGTGACGGTCGAGGCCTCATTGAAGGAAACGACATCTACGGTAACGCCCTGGCAGGAATCCAGATCAGGACCAACAGCTGCCCCATTGTCCGACACAACAAGATCCATGACGGCCAGCATGGCGGCATATATGTGGTAAATATAAACCCACAGTCACAATTTTTTTTTTATTTTTTTTTTACATCTTGAACGGTTTACACTTGTTCAGCCGTCTTCTGCTACAATTTGGGAACATAGCAGTGATGCTCGGCTGCTTTGTGTCACACAGCATGAAAAGGGACAAGGCGTCATAGAGGAGAACGAGGTGTACAGCAACACGCTGGCAGGAGTGTGGGTGACCACAGGCAGTACGCCAGTCCTGAGGAGGAACAGGATACACAGCGGGAAGCAGGTGAGATGACAGGCTAGTCACAATGGAATTGATGAGAAAGGAATGTAAAGTGGGAAAACTTCCAAGTACACCTTTGTGAGGTGTATTGTGTTATATGGTGTGATGTAGTCACACTTCATATATGTGACCACTAAATGTCAAAGTGGCTTAGTTTTCTATAATTTCAAAGAATCAGTTGTGATCTGGTGTTTGTAGCGCCGTCCTATTAAAACAAAATCATAAAATGATTTTTGATACCAGAAATAAAGAAGCCAATTCATATTCTCACTGTTATTTAAACAGGTCGGGGTCTACTTCTATGACAATGGCCACGGCGTGCTGGAAGACAATGATATCTACAATCACATGTACTCTGGAGTTCAAATTAGGTTTGTGAAATACTACAGTAAAAGAAATCACCTCCATACCTTAATAACAATGACACAACATTAGCATCATTGTGTTTTGCTAAAGTTTGGATAACATAATCACAATAAGAAGATAAATGTCCCACTTTTGTCACTGTTGAGTCAGTTGTGCTGGTGTTGAGTTCAGCAGTGAAGCTAACTAGCTAGCTTTGGATCATCTGTCTCTTGTGACAGGACCGGCAGCAATCCCAAGATCAGGCGGAACAAGATCTGGGGAGGCCAGAATGGAGGCATTTTGGTTTACAACTCAGGTGAGAAGCAGAGAAGTCTTTTTTTTTTTTTCCCCACATCGCATGACAACAGTTCTTCCCTGTTGCCAACACGAATGTGTTTTTCAGGCTTAGGCTTCATTGAGGACAATGAGATCTTTGACAATGCGATGGCGGGAGTGTGGATCAAGACGGACAGCAACCCCACGCTACGGAGGAACAAGATCCACGACGGGCGGGACGGTGGGATCTGTATATTCAACGGAGGACGAGGTAACTCCATTTATTTTATGGATATGACGGGATACTCATCACAGTCTGTGACTTAGTGTTTCTCCCCAAAATGAGAATTTGAATTGTTTAATAGATTTTCATAATCCTCACAAATAACGCCAGTTACACACTTTGTATCTCTAAGACATTCATACGGTTACATTTTCACGTCAGTGGTTTGTGTTTGTCTTCAGGCTTGTTAGAGGAAAACGACATCTTCAGAAACGCCCAAGCAGGAGTCCTAATTAGCACCAACAGCCACCCCGTGCTGCGGAAAAACCGGATATTTGACGGCTTCGCGGCAGGTGAGTAACACCTGCACCCCATCTGTAATCTGTCGTTATGTAAACGTCCTCACAAACGCTTCTTAATGAGGTACAGTCTGCCTCGCTAATAGGGACTAGAGGCTCTAATATGAACTGTTTGTTTTTGTGCTGCTAGGTATTGAGATCACCAATCATGCCACAGCGACACTAGAAGGCAATCAGATCTTCAACAATCGCTTCGGCGGATTGTTTCTTGCATCAGGTGTCAATGTTACAATGAAAGGTGCTCTCTTGGTCACACACATTTTTGACGAACCCTGAAATTGCCTGTAAACAGACCAAAACGTACCAACTTCCTTCTCTGCTTTCTGTCTTCCAGATAATAAAATAATGAACAATCAGGATGCCATTGAAAAGGCTGTGAGCAGAGGTCAGTGCCTGTACAAGATTTCAAGTTACACCAGCTACCCAATGCACGATTTTTACAGGTAATTTCTGTTCATACTCGCAATCGAGGTGACTCGCGGTTTGCCTGTTTTTTGCGATCGTGAACCAACACAATTTTGGGTTCCCCCACAGGTGTCACACCTGTAACACAACAGACCGCAACGCCATCTGTGTGAACTGCATCAAGAAGTGTCACCAAGGACACGACGTGGAGTTCATCCGACACGATAGGTCAGTCTAATTGACCCACATTAGTAATAACCAATGATGTGGTTCGGATATATTGTGCTTTTTCCCCCTTTTTTTTTTTTTTTTTTTATCTAAATGGGAGTTTAACTAACATCTTAATTTGTCCTTTTGCAGATTCTTCTGTGACTGTGGAGCGGGGACGCTGTCAAATCCCTGCACATTAGCTGGAGAGCCGACTCACGACACAGACACACTGTATGACTCAGCGCCTCCTATAGAGTCCAACACACTGCAGCACAACTGAGCTCCAGACCCGAGCTCCAGACCCGAGCTCCTCGTGCGCTTCAATAGACAAAAGACACTTTCAGTTGTGCCGTGGAGGAGATCCAAACTAAAATACAGAGCATATTAAGCGACTTAAAAAAAAAAAAAAAACTTGGACATGAATATGCTTAAAGGAGACATTTAAGAAAAAAAAAAAAGTCTTGATTTTGGATGCCTCGCTTTTTCTTCAATTATTTGATTTAAAAAAGAAAAGAAGAAGACATCGGTGGGAGAGAGCAGAAGAGCTGACTCAGGGTTTGTGGGCGGGTTGGTTTGGTGAAGCTGGTGAGAGATGGACAAAAAGCCGCAGAGGCTCACCTGCTTTTAAGAAACGGAAGAACAAAATACTGCAGCCATGTACAGACCCACCGTGGACTCCGTCAGAACAGGCACAACTTTTCTCACGAGGAGGCAAAAGAAAGTCCCCAAATACAACAATGCTTCCATCACTGGGCAACCGACGTGCTCGTATGATATGTACGGCAAAATGACCTAGCACTTCAGCTTTTTTTTATTTTATTTTTTCTCCCTCAAGACAACTGTTGAGATTTGATTTTAATGCTTTTTGTGTAGTTTTGTATTTTCATGCAAAAATCTTACTGTACTTGAATGTCTTTATTTTATTAAATGTGTTTTTTTTTTTGTTATATACCTTTTTAGAATAGCTGTAATTCTACATGTCGCAGTATCTAACTTCTTTCTGTGAAAGAGAAAAGAGGAAAACACTAAACATTTTCTCCAGCAATGTTGACTCATTTACATTTGCAATACCGATGCTGAAATGTGCTTTCACCAGACTTGTACATATATATATTTTTTTTTTCTGTTTGGAGTAGCACCATAAATGTTTGTCTCTGTATGGGAGCTGAACAGGTTTCTGTTCTTTTACATAATCTATGCATATTTTATGTTTTTTCTGTTCGTATTTGCCCCGTTACGCAAAACCCAACTTACAGGAAGAGATACTGTTAATCGATTCTGTGTTTAGCCAGATGACCACATGGTATTCGTAGTGAAATGCAGCCTTTTCTTTCCTCTCTTCAAATAAGAGAAGAAAGCATTATTATTCAGCCGTTAAACATTTGGATGGTTGTAACTTCTGTGGTACCTTAACTATAAAATCTATATACATCTTAACCTGTTTTAGAATCAATGTGGTTTTATTTTCCTCTTTAATAAAGGCACAAATGCTTCTTTGTTAAGATACACAATTTATTTTGAAATGACACTTTGAATTATGTCTAAGAAACGGAGACGAGTCTTGTGAAAGCTCAGCTCATTTTGATGTTTCCCTGGTTTGCCAATGTTGCTGGAGAATTTCAAAGGCTTTCACTCTGCTGAAGCTGAGACAAGTATCTATATACAGCGCTTTATGGCTCCATCGCCCCCCCCTCTCCTCCCCATTCATGTGTATTGTGGGTTCTCATACAGACTGAAATGTATGCATGTATCATAACATCTAGACTTAATATATTGTGAAGTATTCAATAACCGTTATGTAGGCGCTAGCGTGAATTAAAAAGGGTTTAATTTCCTAGATGAAACATTGTCATTTTTTTAAAAATAAACTTTATTAGATCATTACAGTAGTGTTTTTTCAAGTGCTGAGACAAACAGCAAGAACAAAGCATGTTTTTAAACTACAGGGCGTTGAGCATCTGAACGAGTGAAGAGAAGCGTGTTGCTCCCGGTGTGGCGTCTTCAGCAAACTGGCAGAGCTTCCTGCAAGACGAGAGGGAGGAAAAGCTCGTAACTACAGTAAGCGTAGGCATTTACTAAAACCAAATACGAATACATACTTGAAGAGTCGGAGGCTGATGGTGCTCTTCTCAAACTCTCTGGCCTTCCTGTGTCCTGATTGGATGACCGCCTCCGGCAGGCTGGCGAGTCGAGCGGCGTTGAACCCGTAACTCTTTGGACAAGCGCCAGTGATGAACTTGTAGAGGAACGTGATGGTCTCTTGACTCGGATCCTCACATTCGTTCTCCACCATGCACGCCTGAAAAAGGGACGACACAGGGACGTTGTCCTCAGCACCAGGGATCGTGATTCACACAGTTATGGCTCGACATAGTTTGGGTTTACAGACAGGATGCAATGTTCAAACACAAGTCTGAAGATATTTGCCTAAATAATAATTGTGTAATAAAAGCTTTTTTACATTCCAAAGCTGTCTGCAACAGCTTGCCTGAGCAGTGCAGTATATATACTCACCATGTGGCCCAGCCGCACAGCGGGGTTGCTGGCGTAGTCCTCCACCAGAGAGTGGTAATGTGTGGAGAAGAGGGTGCGACAGCAGATCTTCTCAGCGAGCTCCTTCACGACAGCACTGGCAATCGCTGTGCCGTCATATGTGGCTGTGCCCCTCCCTGCAAACAATCACAGCTGAACGGCTGCACTCTGAAACAACACCACCAAACAGTGCAGACGTAACGTTCCCCCGATACTACGAATAAGCAACAGAGACCGACCTAATTCATCCAGGAGCACAAGCGAGTGCTTTGTGGCGTGGTGCAGGATGCTGGCAGTCTCACTTAGCTCCACGAAGAAGGTGCTCTCTCCTAAAGAAGACACAGAAAGTACAAGTTACGACCAGGAGATGAAAGCTTGAGACGTTGCCCCGTATGCGTTACATTGCAGGAGTTCATGGCGTTACCAGCCATGATGCGATCGGAGGCTCCCAGCCGAGTGAAGACCCGGTCGACCGGTGTGAAGCGCAGGCTCTCGGCAGGAACATGGCAACCCAGCTGAGCCAGGATGATTACAAGTCCACACTGTACAGAGAGAGCAGCACAGCGTCTTAATATGAGCCAACAGACAAGTGAGATATACATTTGGTCTATCACTTGCTCCTGGTAAGGTTTGTAGTTTTACACACAAGGAGAAAACTAAATAATATTTGTCGTATCAGCATATAGATCCATGAATGGTTTACCTGTCTCATGAGAGTAGACTTTCCACCCATGTTGGGCCCCGTGACGAGGACACAGGAGGCGTGCTCCTTTCCCTCGTCGGTGTCACTGCTGCCGGGGCAGCCGATGAAGACGTCGTTGGGGATGAAGTCGTCGCCGAAGAAGGTCTTGGTGACACAGGGGTGGCGGGATCCGGTGAGGTCGAGGAAGGTCAGAACCGGGTCATCCCCCTCGGGGAGGACCACCTGTGGACGGGTCATTGGCCCGTCTCCGCCCTGACTATAGCGGGACAACGCCAGCAGCACATCTGGAAAACAGTTGACGATTCATTAGTGAGAGAATGAAGAGGGGTTAAGCACTGAAACACTTGAAAACTACATTTGTTTTTGAATTAGCTACCTGCTTTCTTAATATTTTATGGGATGATTTTGCAGCTCTGCTCATAAAACTACATAAATAAACCCAAACATAACCCGTGGCAGCGCGATGATCTAGTGGGAGGAAAAACACATTACAAAGCACATTATCTCACTGCACCAGAGATCAGTAATAAACTACGCAATCATCTCTCATTCTGTCAGGAAAAAAACCCACAAGTGCACAATTTACATAAGAGCGAAAAACAAACCAATTACTGTTAAATTTGCAAGTTTGAATAATGGAATAGTTACTCGACGATAGCAAACACTCCGACTGGTGCATCAGCAGCAGCTTTAGTGCCCATTATGGAGGCACATCTGTAACATCTGCAGGAAACGTATTCAGAGCAGAACACCTGCTACGCAAACTCGTTATCTAAACCCCAGACTACACACTTTCTTTCCTGAGAAACTGTAAGACAAACAATACTTTATGTTTTGTACTGCAGTAATGTAAATGCATCACTTGAGACTACTCTCATGCATGCAATAAAAAATAATGGGCATTAACAATAGAAGAATGTAGTTACCAATCACTGCCATGCACTCCACGGCGGTCTTCCAGTCTTTGTAGTTCTTGTCGAAGTTGAAGAAGAGCCTCCTCATGCAGTCCTTCAGGGCCGCGTCTCTCTTCTCCTCGAACCCTTGCAGCTCTGAGAACAGCCGCTCCGTCTCCTTGGTCACGTAGCGCTTCCAACCTTTCTTCGTAGACTTCACCTCGTACTCCTCAGGAATGTTCCTCTCGGAGACGCCGTCCGGCACCTCCATCTGGAAGCGGTTCCGCCCGGTTCCCCAATAGGACATGTTCTTACAGCCGAGTCTCTTCTTCTGTCGGTCCAGGTAGTCCTGCAGCTCTCGCTCGCAGCTCTTGATGGAGGCCAGAGCCTGGTCGAACTCCGGGTCAAAGCTGGCTTTGGGGGTGATGACCCCGGTGGTGCGGGCTTTCTGGTGGTCGAAGGCCGTCTCCCAGCGCCTCAGCTCGGCAGAGAGGTCAGGAAAGAGGCCGTCCTCGGCACTTTTCGGACGGCCGACTTGACGGAGCAATGCGGATTGAGATTCGTCCGACACTGGAGCGAGGACGGTGATTATCTCCTGCATGGTTTTGAAACCTTCTAGGGCCGAGAGGAAGTCCGCTATCTTGCGCTTGCTATAGGTGACCTCCTCGTAGAGCACCGCCCGGCTGTCGGGGTGATCCGAGCCCTTCAGAGGGGTGCCGATACTGTGGATTTTACTCAGGAGACGCTCCAGATCTGGGAGCTTCTTCAGCAGGTCTGAGACCTCGGTGGCCTGAGCCGGAGCGCCCATCAGGTCTTCCACCGCATCCAGCCGGTCCTTGATGGATGTGGGGTTGCACAGAGGAGCGCAGAGCCACTGCTTCAGCAGCCTCTTGCCGAACGGGGTCGAGCAGGTGTCCAGACGCTCCAGCAGAGTCCCTTCCGTTCCTCCCGACCCGTTCTGAAAGATTTCCAAGTTGGCCAGAGTCACTCCGTCGAGGACCATCCGCTGACGGGTCCGGGCAAAGAAACTGGCCGGTCCGGTGGCTTTCTCCAGCTCCACATCGACAGGGACGTATTCTTCAAAGTTGGCCAAAGAGAGCAGCTCTTGGTCCACCAGACACTTCTTCAGGTAGAAAATGCATCCGCCCAGTGCCGACAGTCCCAGCTCACAGCCCTCTTTAGGAGTGAGGCACAGGGAATCGCTCTCAGAGGTCATCGTTTTTAGAAGAGCAGGGAGGAAGTTGGTCCCCGTTCCCTGATCCTTGCCAGCAGCCTCTCTAAAGTAATCTTCTTCTGAGAGGGTTTTCAGAGTCTTCTGAGCGTCCCAGAACTGGGTGCCTGCATTGAGTCCTTCCTGCAGAGCAGAGGACAGAGAGGCCTTGAGTATTTTGCGCGTTTCGACGGATGGGTTCCCCTTTTCAAAGAGCACTTCGGCCGGGGCAAAGTGTGCGATCAGGGTGCGCAGGCGAGAGCAGTGACGATCGTCTGGGAACTGGCCGACGTGGAAATAACCCACAGAGGTGTCGACGAAGCAGACTCCGTAGGTGCGGCAACAACCCGAGCTTTCTCCTTCGGCCTTTTCCTTTAGACTCAGCAGGAACTTGCTCTGACTCTCGGAGGGAGCGCCGTCCAACACGCTGTAGGTTTGGGTACCGCGAGTGATAATCCGACACACTTCTCTTCTCACCACACGGTCGAACTTCGTGGGCCTGGCCATGCTCTTGCAGCGCACCTCCATCATCTCTGGAGTCTCCGTCTGCTCCACGCGGGCCACCTTGTAGCCTTTCTGCACCAGGACGTCGGAGAAACGGCCAAAGCCGATCTCCGGGAAGCCCGAGTGCGCCCAGGTCCCCTTCATGAAAGTCAGTCCCATCTCATTGACTCCGATCACGGCGTCCATGTGGTAGAGCTCGTAAAACTTCCCCACCTTGTAGAAAATGACCGTGTCGAACATCTGAGACTTGAGCTGCCACCACCGGCGCATACCGGGACTGCTTCTGTTGAGGAAGTCTTCCGGCACATACAGGGTGGAGGGATCGTAGTCGTCCTCCGTCTGCCGCCGCCTCCGGCCGTCTTTCCTCCTGCCGTCCTGACACCACTCCAGCTTCTCATGGTCCCAAACTGTGGCGCCTCCACCGGTGCCGGATCCGTTGGCCTGGCTCTCAAAGCTGTCGGGGGCCGAGAAGGCCGACAGACGAGACTTTGTGTCGACTGCGACGGCCGCTGGAGCTCGTTTTGGTGCGCTGGACGGGGTAGCAGGCTTTGCAGCAGCGGGCTTTTCCGCCGGACGTTTGCGCTTCACAGGCTTGATGGGGCTTTCTGCTTCTGACTCGTGTGTGCTCTCTTCTTCACTGCTCACCGTTGCTGCTGCTTCCTCCTCCTCCTCACTGCTGGGCGCAGCCTGTTCTGGTTTGAACTCCTCATCCGATCCATCACTGTCGGAAGCTACGATTATGCGGCGGCGCTTGGCCTTATTTCCCTGTTCTGTTGAAGCACGGGATGAACGGAGACTGACTTTGGACGACTTCACTTTCTCATTTTTCTGTTCTTCCTCATCACTGCCCTCTTCATCAGTCACTGTTGACCCGTCAACCTAAAAATAAACAAACAAAAAGGGAGGTAAAAAATAAAAAAATGCAACCTGTAATACTGACCTTTTTACTAGTGTTGAAAAAGAGTTATTACACTGACTATTGTTATTACATAGTAAATACAGACTTTTATGTCCATATTACTGACAGACATCAATTATTATCACAAAGTCACCTCCATTTCTTCCTCTTCCTCGTCATCCTCCTCCTCCTCATCAGATGGATCCATGCAGACAGGCATCTTCAGTCTTTTTTCAGGGCTGTCAAACATAACTCCATCAGCAAGCTCCACTGAACGACGGATTGCAGGCTTGCCGCTGAAGAACAACCCTCCTGTTTTAGCGTCACTGCTGTCAGAGCCTGCAAAACCGTAAAAATGACAACTTATCATCATCATCAAACTGCTGAAACTAGCTGACTGAGGAAAAGCACATCTTAGTTTCAGCGTTACGGTATTCTAATCATTGATTATGGGATGAATTGTTGCCCACCTTGGTACTCTCTGATATACTTGGTGCTGACCCATCCTCTGGTAGCGGGTTCATCAAAGAAGTGGACGTGTATGCGCTGGCTCCGACCGCGGCCCCTCATCTGCTGTCCAGTCAGAGGTTGGGGCACCACCATGCACGGCCACCAGGGGTGTCCCTCCAGCTTGGCCCACACAAGGGCACCAGCACTGAATGTGCATGTGTTGCTGCTGAAGGAAGGAAAAATCTGTCAGTATATTGGTTTAGACCAATACGTACACATCATAGTCAACTAACTTAGAGTGTCAACCCATGTGGAGAATAGTTAACGGCTCGTATTAATGAATTCGGCTAAATAATCCTCAAATTACTTTTTTTAAATATACATTTTTCTTTTGTGGAATGTTTGACTTGGAGTTATTTTGTTAGTTATTGATAGAGTTGATGTGAAGCATGATGTTACCTAACCACTTAGACTCTTGCATCATTGCTATGTTTGCATTGAGAACCATATGACTTTATTTACGATGATATTTTCTAAAAACAAATTACACACAGTCTGTTATGAGTGGAGGAACCACCGCCATTAGCTCATGTGACTTCAGACAGTCCACATTGCCACACTATGACACGTGACAGTCATTGGTATATTTAACATTTAATCTCTGTATCCTACCTTGTTAAACTGGAGACATTAGCACAGATTTAAGCAAGAAAAAACACTATCTGCAGGACTCATCAAGTCATCTGTGATTCGAAAGAAAGTTTAAGTTTCAAGTGCGTTTGAAAACATGACCAACTTTACCTCTCAAATGAAAACAAAGGAAGTTAAAGCCGATTCTTTCGATTAACTAAACGCATGTTTTGGGGCCTTGCAGGGTGCAGACAATCTTTAGCAGAAAGGGAAACACAGTGAAACACGTGTCTCCAGCAATTACACGGCTCCCAGCGTTATCACGGCTAACTCACCTTTGTTTGGCTGCTGGGGCCTTGTCGCCGAATAGTTTGTTGAATCCACCTTTCGAAGACTTGTCGTTACTTTTCGGGTTAACTTTGTTGGTCTTGGTTGGTTGTTGCGGTGTCTGCTTAGCTTGCTCTTTCGGAGAGGAGCTGGACTTCTCCACGGAGGAAGGCAGGTCCGCCTCCGTCGGTGAGGGACTCGGCTTCGGCTTGGAGACCGGCGGCGGAGACTTGGTGAAAAAATTGAAAAGGGAGCTTTGCTTCGCCATGTGTGCGAGTTCAAAAGCTGCTGTCACTGTATTGCTGAGATAATCCGGACAGCGGCGCCTCCGTGTGTCTTCTAGCAGATAGCAAGACAGCGTCAGGGCGCGCGCGAGAGCGTCCAGTTCGCGGGAAAGATACACGAGTGTTGTGCGAGTGGACACGAGCCTTGGCCAATGACAAGCGAGTACAGTACAACGTGGAAGTCACGTGGTGTCAACATGACTTCCTTTGGCGTTCAGGGCGGGGAACTTTTTCCTCAAAACTTTATTTATAACACAGAGGCTACATACATAGAACATGCAGTTTGCACGTTGTACATGTATACATGTTGCTCATAAACTCATCACTGCCGCTTTTTTGCTTAACATTCGCCGTTCTTTCAGTGTCTTATATATTTGAATAAATAAACAAGTGATCAAATAAAAATGGTTTGACAAATGGAGTAGAAACAGCATATAGCAACACAGGGTATGAAATCTATCTATCTGGATAACATCCAGATAGATTTGGAAGTTTTTCTATCTGGATGTTATCCGTATATATATATATATATATATATATATATATATATATATATATATATATATATATATATACACACACACACACAAGGGAAGCATCGTACATTGGCTCTGTAATCCGTGCTGGAGTTTTACCACCAGCAGAGTGCAGCAGAATACAAGAAGCTTTCTGAGCTCGATCCTAAACTACAATTCAACTTTGAAATTCCAAGATAAATACTCCAGTTTCATTGCAACATCCTTTCAGTCTTACCAATTAGAATAGCAAATAAATGTTTGTAAATTTGGACGTTTTGTAAGCATCAGAGCACGACTCAGCATTTAATATATACAGTGGTCTTGTTTCAGCAGAAATATTCAGCTAAAACATTACAGTGTACCTACTACCTAGTAATGTTCTCTCAGTTGTGCTGGACAAAAAAACAACGTCAATGGCTAATTTATGTTACTAGAGTAAATAAATCCTGCGATAAACACCGGAAAACAAAACAACCAAACATTCACCCACATACAGTATGAGTTTTTGGCATATGGTGTGTGGGTGATCGAAAGCATCTAATTAAGACAGCATTATGAAACCTTACGAAGCAGTTGTTATGAGGAGCTTTTTTTATTTCAGTCATTCAGACTAAATTCACCATCACTAATAATCAATGCGTAAACATGAGGTTATCATGGCCTCATTAACATCCAAAGGGTACACATTTGGATGGTGTTAGGTGTATCAAATATGCATGTACATATTTAATATAAATATGTATGTACTATAAACAGAGTATCTCTTAGCAGAATCAATTCAGTTACATATGTTTGAAGTACATATAATTAAATATCTTTTACTTTGGGGAAAACATGAGAATTCACCATCTCACTCTCATCAGCTTTCCAGGAAGCAGCAGTCTGCTAATTAAGAACGCCATAGCAACAACCTAGCAACTCATCAAGAAAAAAACAAGAAAAAACCTAGAAACCACCGCAATCTTCATTTGTCAACTTGTAACAACTAGTAACCACCTAGCAACGTCTTAACACATAGAATCACGTAGAAACACCTCACCACACCGTTAGCTCAGGCAGAAACGTGTAAATAACCCTTTTTACAAAGCAGACTTTGTGACATGTATGTAAGGCACAGGTGTAATAATAACATGAATCTGTTCTTTTCAAGTGTCCCAGTAAGCCATGCTAGTGTGACATCATTCATTCTATTACATACTTCTCTCTTTTATGCATCGCTTCACAAATGCAAAACAAAAACAACAACAAAAGACAATTTTCTGACCAATTCAATTATTTTTTCCAACAATCTACTGCATCCTTGGCCCCTTGTCCCGGCAGACTTCTTGCTTTGCATGTGAATCCTCCTTTCTGTGGTTCACAGTGTACAGCGGTGGTTTGCCCAGCAGGCACACTAATAAGTCTGACAGTGCAGGCTTGACGTTTAGCGTTAAACTAGACTACAAGACACATACAGTATTTATATTCCAAGGACCTTCGGATGTGTCCTTAGATGACAATATAAAACGTTTTAACCTTCATTGATTTGGTCATCACCTGGTCTTAAAGCTGCTCCAGGCAAGATTAATGTGTAAAAATACACCCACCTCAAACCTAAATCATAAAATAGGGATGCAAAAGGGAGGATCCTCCCACCTCATTGAGATGCTTCAGATTAAAAATCATGAGCTCATCATTTCACTTTGGAAGTTTTTTTGCACACGGAATGTAACAAATTGAACCTTGTGAGCAGCAACAAACAGCGGCAAGCAAATCGGACTGTGCATTGGCAGATAAATCTGCAATACATTGTCATTATTTCCATGCATACGGATTAACAAGAAGAGGATGTTGAAATATCAACTTTTTACTGTCCTTCAGTACTGTTATCTGCTGCTCTCTATAGGGACACCAAATTACAAAGATAGTGCAGCTTTGAAAGATGAAAATGTTTTTTCACTGTAGATTTCCTTCATCATTCCCTGGCTATTTTTTTAAATGAGAGAAATAGGCTGATTAGCTTTCTTGCCAAGAGTTAGAGGAGAAGAGAGTGGTATCAATCTTATCTAACGCTCTGCAGGAAAGCGTGTTTCTCAAAATGTTGAGCTATTCCTTAAACAAAGTGCTAAATATTATGATGACCTGTTATTACCAATACTATAACCGAGGATGTAAAATGGAGTGCTGTTCTAGTCTTTCTGTTTTTATCATCAACATTAAGAATCCAGCACCCGGTCTTTAATGTCAGATCGTGAGTTGAGTGTGTTGTGTCTTAATTCTCACGTAAAATTCTTCCCATATATTCTTATTGAATACACTGCCAGGGTGTGAGTGGCAGACCTCAGTGGGCACCAGTTTACTGCCATTAAGGATGAGGATGTCCGTCAAAACGATTCAGTAACTGACAGTGTTTGAGTGGGATCCGGTTAGTTAGCCTTCATTGCATCAGTGCAGGAAAGGCTGTGAGGAATTTATCAGACACAGTAATGTTAATATTATACATTAATTCAACAACCATCTCTATGGGGAACAGAGCAAAAGCAGCAAAGCTGATGAGTGAACAGAGACTCTCTTTACATCCCTCTTGTTTTTATTCCCATTTTCCTTTAATGGGCTGCACCTTCAAAACCTTACCTGTTATTTCTTTCCGTAACCTTTTTTGTTTCTCCTGGGTGTCTTTTCTCCTCTCCAACCATTCCTGAAGCAGAGCTATTACAAAGCAAGTATTATGGGACTCCTCTAAGCATAATGAGGAGGGCGCATCAGGTGTGCAGGGTGATTCCTTAAGCACTGCTGGGACTGTATAGAGAGAGACAACATGAAATAACAGCTCAGTCCTTCCTCCCTTCCTTCCTTCCTTCCTCCCTTCCTCTCATCTTCTCTGCCTCTGCCTCGACTGCTTACTAATAGGGTGACCACTTCTCTCTTTGTTGGTAGTGTTACACCATCATAAGACAGACTTTATGATCACAGAGTTTTCCTTTTGTTCTTCTTCGTAGTACAGACCAATTAAAAGCCCTCATGCAAATGTATAATGCCTCTTGCCAGTTCGCAGCTATCCGTTCAGTGCTCCACTGCTCTATTCTGCCACTGAGCCTTAAAATACCATAAATGTGTAAGGTTCAGTCACATTAATTCAGCTGCCTCTGGGGGAGCTGAAGTGGGGGCAGCCCCTGATGGTGGAGTGATAGTGCAGTCAGCAGAATAAACTCCAACTGCAGAACTGCGGTATCTATTTCTCTAGATAGGAGGAAAAGAGAAGATCTGTGTAGATGCGAATGGGAAAACGAGAGAGAAGAGAGATTGAGAAAGATATTGCAATGCACATGTATTGTCCTCCCAGTGGTGCAGTATGAACAATTCTGTCTATATTTAGATGCATTTAGTTGCTGAGTCTATGCAAACAAGGTTATTTCTGAGCGCCCACACAAATAAAACATGCAAAATGTGACCATAAAAGATCAAGAAGAAAATACCTGGTGTTATCGAGTTTTCCATCATCTCTATAATTTCTACTCTCCTTGGGATGCACCAAAGATGTGCACGCTGATTTGCAATTCAAAAGCAATTTAACCACCCCCTATTTAAAATCCAGTTTGTTTTTTTCTCTAAAGAGATTTAGAAATACTTTACTGTCCATCAAAGCGATGGAGATTTTTTCTTTGCATCTTAAATAAGTAAAACCCCCACAGTACACAAAGAGGAACTTTGGTACTTATCCTTCCCAATTCCAAACTACAGTATGTTCTATCAAGTCCATCATATATTGCTAATTTGTATTTGTGATATAGCTTCTTATATCTCTTGTTGGAGCTGCATGTGCATCTGCAAATACATGATTGCTTGCAGTCATTTCCACATTTATTTTAGACAGAAATGTCATCTTAACTAACTAAACTCTTCAGCTTAATTTCTATTAATTATTGTTGTCCTAATTAAAGTCATGCATTGTTGGGTAATATGTGGGTTCTGGTGTTTTCTTTTATGAAGTATATCATTGCTGAATGCAACACTTTACTACAACCTGCAATAACATTTTCTTTGGCCACCTTCATTTGGAGTTGTGTTTTTGACCACCTGATGAATAGAAGTTCAATATTCACTCTCTTTTTGCTATGTTTTGGTCTCCACCAACTAACTGAACCAAAACAGTAGAGTTGCCTTGGAAAAACTCAAATAATGAGCTGAAAGAAGTTAAAATGCTTCAGAGTAATAATTCTGTGTGGGTTTGACACTTTCACATCACACATTCAATCCATTACAAAAATATCAATGGTAGCTGCTTTAAAGTCTTTGACTGCCTTCACACAGACCAGCAGGAAGATCTTTTGTTAAAACCAAAAGTGAACTAAAGTTTATCGTTGCTCTGCATTTTCTAAAATGAGCTGCACCTGCTGTGCAGTGATATATTGAAGGTAATCTGTAAGAAACATCTCTGTGACAGTGGGAATTTGCATAATCTATTATTGAGCTGTCTGTATGTTGGATTGTTGAAAGACATATTTTGTTTTTGTATGTACTAAAAGTGTCTTTTCTGTTTGTTGCCTCAGGGCAACGTTGTGCACTTTGACCACTTTGTTACGGTCGATATCATGCTGAAGTGTGGAGATGTGCTCGGATTATGACCATAGACAATGTTTTTACTTTACCACCTGATACTTACAGAAAATGGAACATTTTATAACAAGATCGAGCAGTCAGGGTCCTTCCCTCTGCGGACAGTGAGCTTAAAGAGAGTCGGGAGGAATGGATACCCTAATCAGGTTTGAGAGACAGTTCGGATGTCAGGGGTCAGTGAGCAGAGTAAGTATTAGTGCTTGACTGTTGACAATGAGACTGAGGAGGAAGATGAAGATGTTAATGTTCAACGAGAAACCACCTTGCACACTGTGAACCACTTGGTGACCCTTCTAATTTCCACCCAGTCAACAAGGTTGACAAGCAGAAGATGATCACCAAAGACCCCTGCACTGCTGTGGTGAAAGAATACAACAAGAATATGTGTGTGTGGATCTGCTTGACTCACTGATTGTACTGTACCGGAACAAAATCGGATGAAAGAAGTGTTTTCACCAGCAGGTGTTTCATTTCCACTTTTGAGTACTGGACTGTGTTGCATCTTTTGTTGATCTGTAGCTGAAGGATTTTGTTTTCCAGGTTTTGGTTTCATTTGCTTGTTTTCCCCCCTTTTTTTTTTACGTAATTCATTCAGGTTTAATGTTTCCTGCTTTTGCTTAATAAGTTCACTCTGCCCTCGTGTCATGACTGTTTTTTACTTTCTTGCCATTGTGTGTTTTCCTGCCTTTGTTAATAATTGTCTGCCCTGATTGGTTTCACCTGTCTCTCGTCAGGCCTGCAGTCACCGGAGCTCCTGCTCACCTGTTCTTCCCCATCCGTCCGTCACTGCATAGACCAGCCTCTTTGTTCTCTGTTGGTTTGTCTTCATTTCTGTTTGGAGCTCTGTTCCAGTTTGCATGAGTTGCTGCCTGTTGTTTTTTTACTGCCTGCTTTGTTGGTCTCTTGCCTGGAAGCTATACAATTAAAGGATTGCAGTTTCTGCTGCCTCCTCATCTGTTTCTGCATTTGGGTCCATCCCCTGTTGCCATGCTCTGCCACCGTGATGATACAGGAGGTGGTAGTTGTAATTAGCAGTTTGTTTATTTGGTTGTTTAACATTTTAGAGCTTCAATTTGTG
This sequence comes from Cebidichthys violaceus, assembly GCF_023349555.1. Classification (NCBI taxonomy): domain Eukaryota; kingdom Metazoa; phylum Chordata; class Actinopteri; order Perciformes; family Stichaeidae; genus Cebidichthys; species Cebidichthys violaceus. The sequence continues at coordinate 9,127,894 of NW_027176263.1, forward strand.
ATTGGTTGGTTTGTGGTTGATGTTTTTGCACTGTATTTACTGCTTGCTTTTTCACTTTCCACTATCATATGTACTATAGAAAACCTTGGTGTTTCAGTACCTCCAAGCAACAAGACAATATCTAATTATCAGGGACACAGAAGCCCCCCCAAAAAAATATTCCCCTCCTTCCCCCCAAAATAAAAATTAATTTCACAGGTTTTGTGTACCAGGCTCTTTTTATTTAACTGATGTGCCAGAGCCTTAACCTGGATGCCATTTGCTGTATAGATAAAAGCACTAAAATCACTCTCTTGGTGCACAGAAGGAGGTGGATTTGCCGTAGAGTTTGGATCTATTCCTTTTCCACTAATGATAATGAAAAACCATTTGACGTTTGCTTGTTATCTCCACTTGATCTGAGTCACTGAGGTGTTCAAAGCTGAAAGGTTTTCTTCTCACCTCCAGCTTGATTAGTATTTGTCTAACTTTATCTGCTGTGAATGATGTGGTTTCTTGCATTTAAGCAAGTTGACACTGAGGAATATCTGTAAACACCACTGTATTCTAATCTGAAGAAGAGATCATATTAAACTTCATTAGCTGAAGTGGTGAGTTTCCCTTATCTATTAACCCCTCCCTCTCTGTCTCTCTAGCTCTCCTCCCATGGTAATGGAAAGAGCAGATGTTATAAGGTAATTGCCTCATCACTCAGGCTGCTCAGCCCCTCTATGTGTAAATGTCGCATTTCCACAATGACTTTTGAATCTCACACTCTGCCTTTAATTCAAATACACTCATGGTCTCTTCAGATACTATTAGAGCGCTGCAGGCTATTTCAGCAGATGTCCCTATGTGCATTCTGAATAGATTGATGGAACAGCGGCCACTCGACATGAAAGGCATATATGAGAAGAGGTTGCTGGGTTGAAAGTGATTCTGAATGCGACTAAACGTATTATGTCTCCAGGTTAAGACATGAATGAGTTAAGAGCCTGGAGGATATTGAAGGCTAGTAAAGCAATTAACTGCCAGTGGTTATTCAAATGTCTAAATTTATAAACTTACAGGTCAATTCTCTGATATAAATGTTTCAAGAGTCCTTTGTTTATCATTCAGTTATTCAAACAGTCAATCACTATATAAAGAGTCATTTCAGACAACATTATATATTTTTGGACATCAGTATGTCTCCGCTCAGCTCCATGTTTTATTTTAACTCATTAATTTTGAGAACATCTGATTTATTTGTATCTCCTAACATCTGAATCTAGATCTAAATTCTGAGAAATGATTTTAATGACTTAAGTTGAGCACCAACTAATGAAAAAAGCCCTAAATTATTTGCTGCCATATTTCTGATTATTAAAGGGCAAGGCTGGTGATCATTTGTTATTGTCAACAAAGCCCCTGCTATTGGTCTTCTGACTTTTCTACCCCGTCTGTAGCTGTAAGACCCAACTAGGCCCATTTGTTCTTACTGATTAATGAAAAGATTACAATCATTTTTAGTTGATACAGTTATATAGTTCATTCATTTGAAAATAAAGGCTAAATAATTTGTTAAAACAGCTGTGCACTGTATGTGTCAGCAAAGATACTCGAACAGGAGGAAATTGTATTTTTGTTCAGGACTATTTTCAGCTGGGGATGTGGTGTGCGAGTGTTTACTGTTTACCGCAGCAGGATATGTGGGATTGACGACAGTGCCCAGGTTCATCGTAATGGAGGAACAGGTTAGCCAGAGCAACAGAGTTGCACTGATGTGTTTTTTTTTGTGTTTGGAAAACAATAGAGATCAATCACAGAGGAATAAGCTATGTATTACATAAGCTATGTTATGTAATATTATTTACCCTTTTGTTCAAATGTCAGGCTACACAGACGAGGGATTTTATAACAATAAAGAAAATATTGAATGTCAGACTTATCCTTTACGGTAGTATTCACGTCAATAACTCCAATTACAGTATATTTTCTCTCGGCCAATCCTTTTTTTCCCCAAAAAGTCAAAAAAGTCGGGATGACTCTCAAATCTTAAACGACCCTTTTCCACAGATCTCACTCTGACTGTATTCATGCACACTCTCAAGACTGATTGAACAATGTATTCAATTTGACACGGTTTCAAGAGGAGCATATTCTCAACTGCTTGCTAACCAAATCACTTGTGACAATCTTAAAATGAAGATAAATGACATTTCAACATGTGTCTGTTGGGATTTGGTGGAGTTAAATTGTTCTCTATGTCTATCTATCTCCCGCAGTTTCCAGAAATAAATGTATCTGATTGCAGTTGCAAAAGGAGTGTTTATATTTAGTTAAGTGAAGACTAAGTGAAAAAAGGGAGGAGATGCAAAAAGAGTGAGAACAGTCCCTGACAACAATTAGAGGTTTCTGCTGCAGTGGAAAAATGGAGTCACATGTCTCTGACCCAGAGGAAACGCTTCAGCCTGCTGCTTGAGGTTGAACTGCAGTCCTGTCTCCATGTGGGACAAGCACGCTTTTCACACTGTACCGGTGTAACAGAGAGGTTTATTTTAAAATGCCTAGCAAGGGGAAACAAAGAAAATATATTTAAAAAATCCCCTTATAAATGACTAAATCGGGGAACTCTTTTATGTGTCTAAGCGTTGCAGTAAATATGGACTTGTTTTTTTTTAATTTTATGTGGGAAACAGAGGCAGTTCCATTTATTTTGTACAAACCCAGTTAAGCCCAAGATATTCCAGCAAAACTAAAGCTCTGGTGATCAAATGTAGTCCAGCAGAAGGAGAGGACACACATTCAGGTGGGTGTTAATTCCCCCAGCAACAATATTGGGCTGTTCAATGTCCCTAATAAGCCGGCTTCTTGCTTAACAGAGAATTACTGATGAGCAAAGACTTTGTGGCACATTTCCTCCACACAGACTCCCATAACCCCTGCGCAGTGAGATAATATATGTTGTTTTTCAGCAAAATTTTCTGGGATCAGACTCATCTCAATAATGAATGCAATTACAGGTCCAGCTTTATGACTAACATCCTGATTGACCCATTACTGAAGAGCCACGCTGTTTCAAGGTCCTGTCAGAAGGCTGTATGTGTTCTGGTGGAATAATCTGGTGGAAATACATGATACAATTTGTCATACATACTGAGGACCACTTTTAATTATGAACATATATCAAATCGTATTTCTTCATTCAGAAATGCGATGACGAGACACAGCAGGTCTGTAAAAAGCCAAACGGGGCGTTGGCTGCTTTTCTGTTAATGACAGTTTTGGAGCTTAACAGACTTTTTGTAGTTTTGCAGCATTGCTTGAAATTTAGTTGTGAATTTTCACATTAACTGCACCTTAAATAAAATGGATTGATCGATTGAAACAATGTGTTTGCCAATTTTGGTACCACTTTCTAAGAAGTTACCTTTTATAAAGGGCTTACAAGTTGGATTTATGTTTAATAAATAATTCACTGTAGCATTATAGATTTGTTAACAACCATCAAACAGAACAAGTTTGGGGTTGCCAGGTTGTGGAAAATATCTCTCTGACTGGTGAGTCATTAATCAAACATTTCAATGTTTTGGGATCTACACTTATTTGCTTGTTTTTGGCGAGAGTTAGTTGAGAAGATTGAGACCACTCGGTCTGTATGCTAAATGTGAAGCTACAGCAAGCAGCCAATTAGCTACGAAATAGGGGTATTTTAGCTCTGTCTGGAGGTAATAAATTACCAGCCCCTCTAAAGCTCACTAATTAACACGTCATATCTTCTTTCTTAAATCCTCACAAAAGGGGACACCCGCAAACATTTCAATTATGAGTCATTTATGAGAATAACAATTAAGAAAATGAAAGAAATATCAGTAAATATCAGTGTTTAATGGAACCCTTCTTGTTTCATATAGGTTTTACTTTTAATTACATAAATATAAAAGTACAATCATTTGTATAAATGTGCAACTTGCAAACAGAATGAATTTGCATACATTAACTGCATGTTACACCACAATGCAAGCAAATTGAGACACACAGCAAGGTGTATAATTATGGTGATGTTGATAGAACCAAAGGTCAACATAACTGTGGATCACAGTCACCTGAAGTAACTTCTAAATTGAGATCTGAATTAGTTTGTGTCTCCAACAGTCTTCATAATAAAACAAACATCAGGCACACATCCTGCAGATTTGGAAACCAAGCTCCAGATCAAAGCCAACAATGTGACTCTTGCTAAAGATCAGAAGCAGCCAAGCAGAGAAGTAATACATCATTCTGTTACCAAACCACTCAGCTGTTCACCGCTTGTGCTCCAGCAAAATGAGTGAAAATACATTTTGTTCCTGAAACTAGCAGCTTTAACAGTCTTAAAATACAAAAGCAATCATGCAATCTTCTTCAGATGAAACCGGAGTGTTATGTATCGTACTGTGATCACAAAGAAATAATGCCATTAGCACCATCGACAGCCTCCAAGATTAACACTAACAACATCTCCAGTCTCTGCTTATTTAAATAAAATAAGTTTTATTATGGGCCTTGTAGTGGTTATGGAGCATGATATTTTAATGGGGCTATTTGACAGTCACAGTGTGCTTGACTACAGGACAGATTTTCCAGTGTGAATACATTACATTATGTGTTGACTGGAATAAACACTGGTGGCGTTGATTTGAACAATTCAAGATTAAATTAACAAAAACAACTTAACTGAGAATCATGCAGCGCTGTGATCCAAGTCTGCTATGTTCACCCATATTATGTACTAATAGTGTGGGCTTGAAAATGTTGCATTATTTCAATCTAATTTTGAACATCACACAAATTAATTACACTACAAGAAAAGTCATTGGTATGACATTTGAGTGGCATTTCTGCTGATAACAAGTACAAACATACAGCAAATCCTAAGACCACCTGTCTCCTCTTACAGAAGATACAGAGGACAGCGGGACAGTTAAAACCATTGCAATCAATGGAGATCAATTTTGCAAAATGCAAAAGGATTGTAATGTATAACACACAAACTTTACACACTAAAATCTTTTAAATAAGGAACCTTTTTGTAATATGCAAGGACTAAAGTATGGCAATTGATTTCAAGCCACACATGCGTTTTAGGTGAGCAAACATTACTCTAAATATTATAATATTCAGTTTCTTAAAAGCTTGACCTCTTTCAGTCTTAAGGAAAATACATTTTAATGGATATTATATTGAAATCTATCAAATACCTTCTGGGGGACTTATGTTTAAGGAAGCATTTAAGATAAAATATCACCGTCCTTTAATTCTCAATTTCAGTCCTTTACACACACCGGTTTGAACACACAAATGCATACATACACACATGCTCCTTGTTAAGGATAAGGTTAAGGATACAATGCAGCCAGCTAGACCCCGACGGCTACAGGGGCTTTTAATAATCAGTCAGCAATCCTGGAACCTCTTCCATTGTAACCTCAAGCCTCAGAAGGAAAATTAAGGTTCACATACAGCATTATGGCAGCAAAACGTTTCCCCAGATATATTGAAGCAATGGAGACATCATTGAATTCACACTGTAGTATGTCATTTGCTACAGCATGCCCATACTAATGCTGAAATGTCCTGGGCTTTGCCACTTTTCAATGCCTGCAATGAGACTGCTAATAGTATGGCAAATACCCCCCCGACACTGCAAGCTTAACCGTAGAATCGTAAAGCCTATTTCTTGCTGAGCGTTATCACTCTCCCATCTATGTGGTAAATATGAAGATACAAACAGAAGCTGTTTTTCTTAGCTTTGCATAAACAGGTGGAGCGCTAGCAAGTCATAAAACTATTTATTTTACCGCTTGGATTTAACAAACGAGATATAATTTGTTGATTAGTGAGCTTTAGACGTGCCGATAGATAAGCTAGAGCCAGCAGCTAGTTAGGTTAGCATAAAATAAAGACTGTAATAGGGGGGAAACAGCAGGTTGGCTCTAAAGCTTTCCAATTAACATTTTACAACTTCACGTTTTTAGGGGGTAATGTGGCAGACTGTTTCTTGGCCGGCATCAGTTGCAAGGTGAACAGCGGAGACTCCAGGAAGTTACTGGTCCTGTTCAAGGAAGATTAGCCAAGTTAGTTTTGCTTAGCATAAAGACTAAACAGCTAGCCTGGGCCTGCTCAAAGGTAACAGAATTCCAGCACATCTAAAGCTCAATAAATAACTTGTTTTATCTCGTTTGTTCAATCTGTACAAACCCCACAGAGTAAAAGTATTTGAGGGTTTTTACAACTAGCTAGCGCCACTGAAAGCTAAGTTAACCAGCTCCAGCTTCATATTCATCTTGCAGTTGTGAGAGTGGCATCAATCTTCCCATCCAGCTTTCCGCAAGAAAGAATACAGGTATGTGTATTTTACAAAACAGCAATCTACTCTTTGACACTTGGAAAACCAGTGTTCACATTTAACCCTAGTATCCACGTTTTGAGAGGGTAGTTAAGTTCTGTATGGTGCATCTTATTAATCTACTGACTGACTGTGTAATATGAGACAATGACTTATTCAATCGTCCACATGTACAAGCTATATGTAGAAAAATAGACTTTAAAGAGTCCTCTGTTTTATATACAGCTATCTTGTATGGCTTTACCATAATGGCATGCAGGACAAACTAAGACAAGCCTGAAGATTTAACTACCTGAGTCATTTTCTCTATTCCTCTTGGTGAGACTGGGGAGTAAAGGAAATTATTCAGATCTATGCACGAACAGGATGAGAATCAACAAAGAAAAGATTCAGATCCAATTCACGCCATATTGTAAAAGCGCTTTTTAAGACATTCCAATACTATATTTATACTGTATATATCTACATTTATGGCATGTCTCATCGTATTCACAGTGTAAGGGTGATGAGCGTGAGGAGAGAGCCGAGATCTGCGGGAAATAGGAGGCAGGAGGGTTCTGGTGCAGTGTGTGTGAAGTGAATGCAGAGATGACAGAGAAAAAGAGGTGAGCGGCCAGGATTTTAGATGTTGAAGATGGACGCCAAGAAAAGTTGAGCCCTTGGCTGAGATAGACCTTTTTATTTTGATTGGCCATGAATTTGACACCACTTTCTCTACCTCTAGGCCTCTCTATCTAGTTCTCTTCCTTCATGGCCGTCTCCTGGACAGGTTAACTATCACCGACTCCTCCTCTGTCTCGCTGTTGACGGAAATCCAACACACATCCCACGGCTTTAAATCATAGATGCCCTGGAAGAGATAGTTACCGGCAACTAGGACATTGATCGCATGGCTTGGTAGCACTGCATCTTTCAGAAACACCGTCTATCCAAACTTTGGCTACACATTTACACCAAAACCAAGGAAAATCAACTTGTGCAGGCTTTTGGATCATGCTTTGTTTCACAGAGAGAACCATGTCTGCAAAGAAGTCTCCCTTAATGAAAACAGAAAATCCCCACAAAAAACAAATCGATGCACAACAGAATCCTTCGGGGTTTTGTTTTCAACTCCAGCATCTGAGATTGACCCGGCTACTTTCAATCTGTATCCTTTAACATCATGTACCTTCTGGATAAAACCATCCATCATTTGCCTCCTTCTCCACCTCCCCTCCTCTCCCTTATATTTCACTTCAAACAAACATAAACTTACTCCTCATTTATTTAGTTTTTACAAATACATAAGTCTACATTCTGCATTCAAAGAGTAATTAACACATTGCAAGCCGTTATCATTTGTTTTCCTTGCAGACAGCTGTATGTTTGAAAAAGAAGGGAGAGTGGGAGTTGGGTGGTGCCTTCTTTTACCCTTCAAGTCAAAGTCTTTGGCCGCAGAAGCATTTTCTGGGCTGATAAGAAGGCCAGTTTCTCTCTCACGAGAAATGGATTTTCATTTTTCAACTCTGCTCTCTTCTCCATCTTGAGCAATAGGAAATGACTCTTTGTAGCCCATTAGTGTGGCACACTGTAGAACCACCTCTCACTACTGCCCTGCCTAAATCAGCTACATCACAGCCATGCTTAGCGAATCTCTACCGCCCCCAGAAATGAAATCAATCACCTGAGGGTAAAACTTGACTCGTGTCAAGAAAAAAATGGGGTTTGCACAATCAATGGAAGGTCTAGAAATGGTGCAAAAAAATGCATGAGACGTATAATGCATAGATCGGTATGTGCCATGTCATTCAGTGAATACACTTGTTTGTATCAGCATTCAATATGTACATTCAAATAAACGGGCTCAAAACAATGAAGATTGTATTGTATGCCTCCCTTGGCTCTTTTACTGCACATTTCAGTCGTATAAGTCTGATATATTGAGCATATATAACAGACCTCTGCAGAATAACTGACATTTCAGTGATTTGTTCTGGGTTTGGATTGAGGTTAATGCAATGGGTCCCCAAGCTTCCGGATGTTTTTTTGTTGACTTTGTGGTTCTCTCTTCATACCATCATCATCAAATCATCACTGAAGCCATTGCTATCATTACCGTTATTAACACCACAGCCTTGTAATTCCAACCAAAAGTATCCAAAAAAAAATCACGTGTGTCATGCATAACAAGTTACATTGCCAATCCATCTCAGAAGCCTTGTATATTTTCCATGGCCATCAACCTCAGCGTTTGTTTCGCAGTATGAGAATCAAGAGATCCGCACTTCCTGTCTCACTGTGTCCTCTACCTGGAGTTGCTCGTCTCTGCCAGCCTGTTGTTCATGATACCGAGTGCGCCAACCCCCCCAGAGAAACCATTATGGCGTGAGCTGCCACAGACTGTCCTGGGATACCCGTTGGCCGACTCAGACAGCTGCTTCTGCATGATGGCCAGCGACACCTTGTTAGAGGCTGCCAAGTCTTTCATAGAGATCATCTCCCCTGATAGTCTGCGTCCCTCAGTATCACTATCACATGGTCCATCTGAGTCGGATGGCTGGCCGAGTCGACCCTGGCGACCCTTAGAGCCCGGCCGGATGGCATTGCGTCTGCCCAGGAGGACGTTGGCCTTATTGCAGCGCTGGCAAAACAAGCAGCTCATTTTCTCCAGAATCCAGTTGAGCACCTGCTTGATGACAATAGAGATGACATTGAAGAGCGAGTAGATGCAACACACTCCCATTAGCATGAAGAGGAAGTTGGCCACCCTGTAGAGGCTTTGATATTCGTAAGCCGCGCCCTGGCTGCTGACAAAATCCCCAAATCCGATGGTGCTGAAGGTGACAAAGCAGAAGTAGAGTGAGTCTAAGTAAGCCCAACCCTCCACGGGGGTGTACATGGCTGACGCACAGCAGGAGATGGTGATGGCTGACAGGCCGAGAATCAGCATCACGTGGTACACGGAGGGCTTCCAGCCGGGGAGGGAGTAGGCTGAGAAGTCATGGCGGATGCCTGGCGGGAGTATACCACTGTTCCTGATTCGCCGCTCCCTCACGGCCTTCATCACCACAGCCAGCAGTGTGATGATGCGCTCCAGGAAGAGGTTAAAGAAGAGGATGGTGGCAGCACAGCCCAAAAGCCCATAAAAGATCAGGAACACCTTGCCTGCCACTGTCACAGGCGTTGTCATCCCAAAACCTGCAGAGACAGAAGAGAGATATCAGAACGCTTAGTCCCCTAACCGAGGCCACATATTCACCTACAAGATGACTTCAGATTCTGCAAAATAAGTTATATCTCTGATTCTGAAACAAGTGAAGCAATGCCTGAAAGTAAAACAACCTCAGATCTAAATGTTGAGGGGATTGAGTGCACAAGTATTGTGCAGAAAATACTGCATAATGATTTGTTATGATGCTGATACAAGACTGTAAGCTTTCTCTGGAGGATGAGACTATGTTAAGTCCTTCTGATGCACAGAGAAGACGATAAAAAAGTGACTTTGGGATAATTAAAAATACAACTATGTTTTGCATTGCAAATTAAGTCGCATGTTGTGAAGTGGAGAGATAATAAGGGAACATATCAGAATTAACACAAATGTGAAATCAGCATTACTAACCAATTATCAACAGTAAACCAATATAAAAAAATCGTCACATGGTAGCTATTTGTTATTTACAGCCAGCCAAGTTGAATATGCTATTTAATTTAGCAATATCTAGCCTAAAGGCTTTCTGCCAGAGAGAAGATTTAGGAGTAGTAGTAAAAGTAATATTATAAAGTAGTATATAGTAGTATAAAGAGTGAGGATGTATGTTTAGGGAAAAGGTTGTGGAGGATAACTTTCACCCAGGAAAGTGGGGTTTGAAACTTGTGAGAAGCCTACTTGCACACTTAATTGACTTTCTTTTTTTATTATTATTAGGATTTTCAGTTTTCAGTTACAGTATCAGTGTGCAAATAGCATTGTTGACTCCTGGGTGCCTTTTTCTGCCATGCTATATACACCCTGGTGTAAAAAGCCCCCCCAAAGAATTGGCTATTCTGCCTGGGTGCAAATAGCATTTGCCAAAAAAACAAACATCTTTTGATGAACGAATAGATTCAACTGTGTCTAATGTTATCATCATTTATTCAAGAAATTAAAAAAACAAGGACATTGAGGGGAGGGGAATGCCAGGAATAAGCTTAGGTAAGCCTTCTGAATATTTTCTCTCTCTGCTGTGTGGTTTGGCTTCCTGCTATCTTCTGATTTCTTAGTCAATTAGACTGAGTGTTCAAACTGAGGAAGGGGTTACGAGAGGAGAGGCTGTTTATGGATTCTGCCTCACGTTGAAGGAGCACTTCTCAATCTCGACGAGCGTCACAGGTGCAGCTCTGACTTTGCAGCTACGATGAAGCTCTGACATTAACATTAGCTGATGAATGTCTTGGTATTTGAGCACAGAATTGTTTCCTCTTCAAGATCAAATTGTGCTGTAAATTCCGTCAGCACAATAACTGGTTATTTGTGCACACACAGTCGTGTTTTTATGATTTTTGAGGACATTACATTGACTTACATTCAATTTCAGAGTACTTATGGCGGCTACCAGCCTAATCGTATCCCTTACCCATACTCATACCCATACCCTAACCTTAATCTTAATCTTAACCTTAACCTTAAACTTAACCTTACCCTGACCTCATCCTTCATCCTAAAATGATTTACATTAGCTGTATGTCCCCGGGGGTGACCGTGGCTAAATGGAGAGCAGCGCCGCTCTCCACTTAGCAGCCTTTCAGAGCTCCTGCTCTGCTAGTCTCATGTCAATGTGTCCTTGAGCAAGACACTTAACCCCAAAACTGCTCCCGTAGCTGCGTCTATGGTGTGTAGATAGATACTGGATTGTAAGTCGCTTTGGATAAAAGCATCTGCTAAAATGACTGTAATGTAATGTAATCTGTAATGTCCCCAGAAGAATGGTAAAACACGAACACACAGACACACACACACACACACACACACACACACACACACACACACACACACACACACAAGCACTCATACTTGTATCCCAGGGCCAATGCAAGCACACACCCTTGAACGCACACACACAGTTCCCCTTATCCACAGAACAGCAGATGGTGTATTTGTCAACAAATCAAATCGTGTTGAAATATCAACCAGTTCACTTCCAGGCCAAGGTTAATTGATTGTTCCATCATGGCTATCCTCCATTTCAGAGCATTAGGGCAGCGCTTTCCCCACCTTTTTTCACCAACCCGTCTATAACCATCCATGTCAGGTAATAAATGACATCAATATCTAGACAATACTTCCTTTATGACACCCAAAATGGCTTTTTTGACCTTATCTCTCGCCCTGAAAACCACTCTCCTGTGAGCTTCCTGTTGACACACCAGGTCATTTAGATCAACACTGATTGATACGGATTGTTTTATAGAGAGAAGAGGGAATATCACCCCCACATATCCACACATGTATACACACCTTATGGCCTTACACACAGCGATATACGTGTGTAGGCTTCATACGGTACACCATGAATTACCTGGTTTTGTCAAAGATAGACAAAGTTCAGGAACAGACAATGAGGGACAGTTGGGTGACAGAAAGGTGATTTGATTACCCAAATTAAGCCCTTCAGTGAAATCCTATTTCTGTGTTTTATGGTTAATTAATTAGCAGACCAAGTCTTTTTAACCCAACTGAATAATAGGGAAAACAGATTACATCTACAGAACGCGCACAGAGACAGTCTTCCGCAGCGTCTCTCATTACCAAGTAAATTACCTAAGAGAGGAAAAGGCACCAGGCATTGATTCGGTATAGCATTTCAGAACCATTACTCCAGACTACTGTGTCAACATGCATTAGGGACAGAACAATAATAGAAAGCAAAGGGCAGGCAAGCTGAAACCAAACAGTGTGTGACTTTACACACAAAGACGTGAGAATTTAAAACTCCTAATTGTTAGGAAGTCTCCAATTCAGACCAATGAGCCTGCTGCTGACCTCAGTTTAAACTTTCCACTGTGTCCGAGCCAAGATGAGTCATTTAATTCAGCAGAACTTGATAATGCAGGAAATCATATGTGTGCTAATCCAATTAAATCAGAGCCCTGGGAGACTATTTAATCATTAACATTAAATACAGTATGTTCAACTCTACATAAAATGATGTTATGCTCGAATGGCTAATGATGCTTGGACACATAATCACACACTAGAGCGTCAACCAGAAGGAACGTGATGGAAATAGGGGCATTAGTATCCATTAATTACCACCTGACAGTTTTAAGAGAAGAAGAAGAAGAAAATACTCCAATGGTTATCAGACTGTGGGAAGATGAAATGTGGGGGAGATGAATATAGATTGTTACTGACCTGCAGAGATTGAAAGGTTAAGGTGAGCTTTTATCTCCAGCGGTCAAGTTTAAATCACATGTATTCAGCAGTAATCACAGGGTTGACACGATTACAGTCCAATGGCAAATTACTATGGCCCATTAAGTTGTGTAGTAAAGTCAGCAAACAAACAAAGCACAAATTACTGAGAGTGTTGCTAATAGAAGTATTGATGGACTCTGCATTTGATTTGCTACACTCAGTAGACCACTCGCCTCTAAACAGTAATCAATCATCAGATTTTACACCAAAGAGCCGCTCTGAGATAAGGACACCTGTTAAGATCTTCAACTCTCAGTAGGTAAGTCATTATCTAAAGCACAAAGGAACTAATGCAGCTATTATATCTAATCCTATAAAGTGCACTGTTCAAACTCTCCTCGGCTGGCATAGGGACATTTTCCATTGGCAAGATATATTGAATTGTACTATTTTATAGCAGTGAAAACAAGGAGGCACTAGAATTTCTTTCACAAAAAGCATACTAACATACAACAGAACCATACTGACAGATTCTAAGCCATTTTAATACGTGGAAAGTAAGTAATCTATGTTTTTCTCTTGACATGAGAAACTTCCCTTGAGAGTAGGTGGAGACCAAATACAGAGCAAAAAGAGAGTGAATATTGGACTTGCGTTCCCCAGGTGGCCAGAGACATAATTCCAATTAAATCAAAATTATGCTCTATGTCCTATAGCAACTAAAAAAGTCATAATATGTCAGTGTTCTGTTCACAGTTTGTTTCTGCTATCGCCGAGTGGCCAAAACGAATCGGTTACAAATAAAAACAGTAATTTAAGCTTTTAAACAAGCTAACTAATTACCTTAAGTGTGTGTTAGTGTTGGATTGATTGAAAATAAACTACAGTGCCCATGTTCCTAGTAACGAATCATTGATGTGTTTTTTTTTTAAGGTGCCATCAACGTTATTCATAGTCTGAGCCGGGATTGTCTTCACACGGCTCTCACCTCTATCGTCACAAGCTTAAGTGGAGGTGGCTGAGCTGAAATGGTGGTGGCTAGCAGTGTTAATGGTGCTAATGGTGCTAACAATGGCAACAATGCTGACGGAGCTAACAGAGCTACCAAAACAAAGAACAGAGAAGCTCGGGTAACAACGCTCACAGAGGGAGTGTGACTTCATTCTCTGCTCAGGGCGCCTTCACTCCACCACATCTTACAGCAAATAGTTGTTCACTGCTATATTAATGTTCTGAATGTCGTAGTAGGCTCCTTTAATAGATTTTGGACAACATTGGAGCTTGATGGCACACAGGAATAAGCGACATCAGGCTTTGGCTAAACAGACAATGCAGTTTAGTGGGACCTTTGCACGGGATTTTTTGATCAATTTATCAGACAAATTGAATACATTATTTGTCTATTTAAAAAAAAAAGATGAATAAATCTATTTAATACTTGGTTTGTGTAGTAGAGTCATTGCTGTTTACAAAGAGCTCACCTTGGAGCTGGTGGAAAAGCCAAATTGACCCTTTTGCAAAACAAAGTATCCCAAAAAAGACATATTGATTCACTTTCCTTGAAAATGGCCCCACAAGGCCAACTATCATAAAGCAGAGCACATTTCCGTCATGTTGGAGAAGTCTGCTCATAATGTGAGTGAATTCATCTGATAATTGAGGGGAAATAAGGACCTTCAGAACTGATCTAAAAGAACACAATATATGAGAAATATACAGGAGGGCCAAATCTCTAAATGGATGCCCACATGAGAATAAAGGGCAGCTCAAAGCATTCAGTCATGTTCCCGTTTCTGAAAGAAGGACATGGGCAGTACGTTCACCTGTCTCTCTGAACAGTATTGAATCTGAAGGTCCCTGTGTGTCCTTCAGGACAACAACATCCCCCCACACAACTCCCAGAGGGCCTGAAATTGGACCCAAAGATTCATTAAGTGACTCCTTTGCAAACCAAAGCTCAAATCTCGGCCTCCCCATGTCCCCAATTATGAATGCTTAAATGCAAGCTCCAAGTCAAACTAACTGCATCCCACTAGTGGGAATACACTTAAATTGGCCTGATAGGAGCGGCAGCAGAAATCGCCACGTCCCTTTGATGACTGTGTTTCTGTGACGAGCAGGAAATTATTTGTCATGGGGTGGCGCGGCGGGGATCCGCAGAGAGGACAGAGGGCTGAGGAAGCAGCAACATGTCCAGACCTAAGACATCATCACAACAACATTTGCTGAGAAGCTGCCAGGATTACTGGCAGACTGGATAATAATAGGAACGCTCACACTATTCTGCCAGTTTTACACAAAGCAGATGATAGAATAGGTCACACACATCATTGATATGCAGCTATATTGTTGTATCTGCACACTGCATGCATAATGTAAACAAAGGCCAAAGAAATATTAATAAAACACCTAAAGCCTGCACATGCAACAATATATCTATGTGGCCCAGAAGCAAAACAATGTGGCTTTGAATTTCACACCCGGCTCAGCCACAAATAGTATAAGCGGTATGTTAATGGTTTATCTGTTCTGCGTGTCAAAGCATTGATAATGAGTGTTTTGTGTTAATTGTGTTACACATCACTGTGCAATAATTCGAAATAATGGACCGAGGTGACATGTTAAAGTTGTTAAAGCAAAGTCGGAACAGATATAAATTGCGAGAGAGAGCTCAGGCGTGCACTGTTAGAAGTAACAAGGTAACATCTACAGAGCAACACAAACCTGTGCAGCAAAGCACAACTTATAATATCTATTTTTTCAGAATTTGTGATTCGTTTGGCTCCTCCGTAACTGAATCGAGTCTAGTGGTTTAAATTGTATCTCAGTTCTTAATTCACTGGCAAAGAGAGCCGGGAGGATTGATAGCTCTGCCGCTGTCTGTATTGATTTATTGTCAAAAAAATATGCTGCATTGTCTTTGGATCTGCGCCAACATTTATTATTTTCCTCTTCATTTTTCGATCTGTTTTTCATCTTTGCAGGGTTTTAAATGAACTGGAAAGACTCAGACATGCATGGGGTCCACTATTGTGCAGTTTACAAGAGTCAGGGCTTCAATAAGTAAAATTAAAAAGAAAAGATTCACGTGGTTTCGTCATCCATCACCAAATGGTAACAGATTTTGTCCTTTCATGTGACTGAGGAGTCGTTCTCTCGTCAGATTAATAGCTTCTCCATGAATGATCTAAAGGTTGAATGCCCTTGTGTTTCCTAGTGTCTTGCTCTGTATGCAGAGTCAATGTTTGAGTAAAAGCTTAGCTACATAAAGCCCTCTTGTATTATTCCAAAAAGTAAACACACCTGTCCAGGTGGAGCTTTTGAAACACTATCACCCTCAGATCAGTGTCATAAGCCATGTTCACCATCATAGATAATACAGATTTGGCGCTCATACAGTATCATGGTAACGCTACATTAAATGTATGTCTTGAGATCATATGTTTCATCACATGAAAACAGTCAAATCAGATGCCAGCAGGAAATGAATGCTTGAGGCTCAGCAGATATTCAATTTTATGGCTTTTCATTACTGATGATGTAAAAGCACAAGTCCCTGAAATTTAAGGCCAAGCAAAAACCCGATTCCAGACTGCTAAGTAGTGACAGCTACAATAATGATCCTGGATAACACATAGACAGAATCACAGCAAGCTGCCTCAGAGAAATTAAGAGGCAATGCTCTGTTGCTCACAATTGAATTATGTTTTACATTATATTAACTGAATGTGCCTACTATGAGTTTGAGACTCTGCCAGAGGCTGCCAGCCTGGAGGTAGCTGAATTGTTTGTGGATGCTGGCACGACGACAAAATATACGCATTTCAACGCTTTCGGCTCCGTGTGATCCTGGTGTTTTCCTGGGATAACCATTACTTCATAATTGTCCAAGTGGCAAGAGGCTGAGTGTTAGAAAAGTAGGTCTGTTTCTTGAATGATTTAAATTTGTGTGCTGGCAGCTGAGCTTCACAGTGGCCAGTGTGTGTGTGTTCACTGACAATCTCACACGGTTTTGCTGAAATAAAGGAAGGGATCAAGAGTGCTGTTTCCTCTAATCCAAACAGATTGTGTGAAAATTCCAACATGACTGAAACTGCATGTAGTCCAATTTTAGAAAAGCTCTACTGTTTGAATTTTCGTTTCTCTCAGAGGCAGATGTGTAATACGCAATGGCCGTGACTCCCACTAGTATGCGGCCCATGATCTCAAGCTCCACGGATGACGTCGTCTTGTAATCCGATAATGATGACCAATCATCTTAATGATTCAAGGGCATGCTCAAAAGTCACTCACGAGTCACGCTGTTATTGTGTTTTCTCTCTTTTGACTGAAAGGAACGTGATTTTATCAGCAGGCGTGAGAGGATGTTGATTCATCTCAAATCTGAAATGTAACTTTTTGTAACCAATGAATACTAACCAATGAATAACCAATGAATACTATTTCAGCATGCTGCTTGCGCGTAAGCAGTTGAAAGATACAATAGTGCAGCATGTCCTCCTGTGTCTCTCTGCTCTCGCACAAGTAGCCCCTCCTCCACACAACGAGACGGATGGACGGCTGCCAAATCACGCTGTTCGGCAACTTGCTGTTAGCTTATTAACATTGAAAAACTATTTATATACATGACCCCAAGATGCAGATAAATGTTCTGCTGGTGCAGAAGTGGAATCTGCCATGCAGGCTATCTGCAAAGATGGCGACACTTTTTTACTGGGGTTTCACTGCGTCAAAGGTTGCCAACCAACACAAAAGTTTCAAGAGAGGGACTTTTCTGCTTATGAGGGAATTTTAAACTCTCATAGCTGTGAGTCAGCATTGACGTCAGCGCCAGTGCAAATTTGGTCAAACTGATGATAGTCAAAATATTAACACCATATGACCTAAAGTGTCTGTTGAAATTAGCTCTGATAGGAAGCAAGACAGAGGACTGCAGGGTGCAAAGAGCACACAGAGTTTAGTGTCTCTTTGCCTTGGCCGGTGCAAAGAGCAGAATCAGTGAAATGCTAATCAGTTTGGAGGAGGAAGCCCAGCAATTCTGCTGTGTCCTCTGAAATGATCTCGGTATCACTTGGCAATGATGTTTTGAGTCTGTGAGTTACTGTACGTAGGCGAATGCGCGCCTTAGCAAGTCAGGGCAGATTTATGACCCGCTGTGACAGAGTGCAGAGGTGTGTACAGCCATCCTGTACAGCAGCAGTTAAGTAAGATGGGGATTTATTGAAGCCAATCCCTCACAGCAGGTTTGCCCTACACACACACACACACACACACACACACACGCACACACACACACACACACACATACACACACACACACACACACACATTTCCACTCCACATCAGGAAGCACCCAGTCAGGCGAGAAACTCGGAAAGGGGGAGAAATGGTGGGATAAAATGTATTTCAAGCAGCTGTGTGTTATCTGGAGAATAATATTTTTTTAATGGTCTCAATTATTTTTAAGTTTTCTTCAATACAGCATGATGTTCATTTAGTAAATGATGGTCCCATTTAGAGTAAAATGAAAGCAGGGTATGCTTTAGGGGGTGGCTACCTTGTGATTGACAGGTCGCTGCCGTTGTCCGGTCTGGGAGTTTTCCGTGTTTTCGTCTTACATTTTTTAACTCTTTCACAGTGTGGTTTAATTTCATGAAACATTTTTGGTTGCCTAAAAACGTCTTTTTCAGTGTTGTGTTTAGCTCCCCGCTCTTGTGTCACTTCTGGTTGCAAAAACCAAGATGGCGACGGACAAAATGCCGAACTCAAGGCTTCAGAACAGCAGTCCACAAACCAATAAAAGACGATACGGTTACTATGTCCACTTCTTAAAGACATTCTATGGTTGTGGGCCGTAAACCTAAACAATGATTCAAGGACGCAGAAACGCAGAATCCATTACGAGTGACACCTTTCGCCTTACAAATAGTCCTTTTCTACAACGTTGATCTAAAAAGAAATTTGGTATATTGCACAGCAACACGATTCATTTAGACACAGTCTTAAGGAACGTCTATGCAGCAGCGGTGCAGTTTGGCTCCGCTTCCTCATTGGGGACACAATTTTTGTGCTGAGCATCCGGACTGCACACAGTCCAAAGAGACCTCCAGTGCCTTTCATGTGACTGAAGGTCCTCTGTTTTCCATTTTTAACAGTGACATTTCCTCTGAGTCTGTGATTTCACAGAGCAGCCTGGAGATCTAAAGAGAAGAGAGGGGAGGTAAGGAATAGAGCGTCATACTGACCAGCTTCAAATGGTTCTGTAAAATAAACTGTAACGTAATCTTCTTCTCATTATGTAATGCATCGCTTGTGTGATATGAGCAGACTATTTTGTAGCACACTGTATAAGGAGATCAAAATGATTGAATGAATGGATGCAAATAAGTGAGGGCATTACAATTAGTTAGATTTGAGATAGATGAGTCCACACGTCTTGGACAGTGAAACAGTACTGAAGTGAGACACAGACAGCAAAAACAAACTGTGCATCAAGGAATCTGATTACACAGATTTCAAACCTTTTCCACCCACCTCCTGTAAGCACACTCATAACATACACCAACAGTAGCAACAACACAGATGTTTTTTTTTTTTCCCCAGCGAGGCAGCACCGCGTGCCTCATCTAAATACTGAAGCACGACATCAAAGCAAAAACACAGCCAGCCTTCAGGAATCCACGGAGTCCGTCATGTGACATTTCAAACTGCTTAAATGCCAAAAGCATGCTCTGCCAGACTGAGGTGATATTGTTTTGGAACCTCGGAGACTCGAGAAATACAAGGAGCAGTAGCGAACATATTTGATTTGCAGTTTCATCCAGATGCATGGGCCCTGGTCATACAAGCGTGTAATAGGCCTCACAAGTGTTCCTCAGTGAGACTCTGCTGCAAAATCAGCACTTTTTAAATTGGCATGAGAATACGAGGAAGATAACACTAAACTAAACCATTAGGCCCTGATTGTTTACTATCACAATGACGGAGAGGACATGGGCAATTATAATTTATCAAAATAATTTCTCGAGATCATGACACAACAAGCTTGCAATTTTCTTCAGTTAACAAAATGTTGTATTTCTTTATCACACTCACTCACTTTAGGAACTGAAAATAATGTCAGAATGCATTAATAATTCCTTTTTATATGACAGCAAATCGATGCTAATTCTAAAAAATTATTTTGTAGCAATGGAAATACAAAACCTGACAAACAATTACACGCATGTCTTCTCTGGCCTTCTGATCTATTGTTCATTAAAAGGACTCTGTAGTCTCTCCGCTGAACATTTAGTGAGACACTGTATGGTATCGAGGTTCACTAAATTCAGCAGATGGTGCACCTTCACTGTGGGGTAAATGGAATTGCCTGGTGTTGGAGCTATAAAATTAAATCAAATTTTGCACATAAACTTGATCTTCTTGACACAAAGTTATGGACTTTGGCAGTGCTTCTTGGCTTTTACACAGGCTTTTACACTTTTACAGATGTTAGCTGACTATAGCTGTGTATGATATTTAAATCTCAAAAGTACTCTCTCTGACACTACTAGCCTAGATTTGGCTCCATTTGAAGGGAAGTTACACTCTTGCTCTGTGATCTGAGGTTATAAACCGTACATATATCAGCCTGATGCTGCTGCTATGGTCAAAGATCAAACTAGGCTACTGTTCAACAGACTCACTCCTCCAATTCGGTCCATTTAATACAGAACTAAATGAACCAAATCCAGCCACAGGAAATGTACTCAACAACACCTGCACAAAGAGCCCTACCATAAAAGCTATATGTTTATGATGTTAATAATGTTTATACTGTATCATTTTATGAAACTGGCTATGAAATGTAATACTGATGCCTTTAAAGCTGAACCAAAGTAAAGCTGTGGGCTGTAAAACCAAAACAATGATCTGAAAGATGCTACAACGCGCTGTAGAGCTGAGGAGAAAAGCGCATTTAGGTGATAATAGTTACTTCGAGTGACTCCTTTCACACTACACATAGCCATTTGATCCATTGTTAACATAGAAATATTGATAGGTGCAGCTTTAAGCAAACTTTCGAGGATCTTTTCCAGATCTGATGTGACGCCAAAAACTGCAACTTAGAAAATACCATAGAGTTGCTTTAACGCCTCTCTTAGTGTCAATATAAACTGTACGTTATAGTGTAAGTTGAAGCCATTAGCCTAATGAGGCCACTTTGATTAAAATATCGATCTGGAATCAGAGGTTGGTGAGGGAAGAGACGTCGCTAGAGCGCCCTGTCATCTTGCTGCAGCACAGCTCTGTACAGCCAGGGTTGAGCAGGAGTTTTATCTTCTCTCAACTCCACCGACATGTACCCTCATTTTGCAAGTGGTGGACTGAATTGAGGTTAAATCAGGCCTCAATTAAAGGACGAACTGCATGAGGGTCTGCATTGTGCTGTTTGTTCAACTGTCCTATTTGCCTTGTCTGCCTTTGTGATTTCTCTGAGTGGGTGGATATGAGTGTGATGGAGCTGGAAGCCACAGTGGCTGCCAGAGGCAAAGAGAGGCAGGACAGAGTCTATCCCCAGGAATAAATATAACCCTGAATATTATAACTGCAGAACAACCAACTGCTCTAACTGGCCTGTCCCACTCAATCTCAACAAGTTGAAAGTCTTAGATCAGACAGCCATCACCAAGTACACTCGATCCACAGACAAGTACTATCCCTGTGAGCACTTCAAAGCTGACAAAAGTATTTCTCAAAAATGTCACCGTAGCAACTTACAATGAGACCTACAGGCCCACAAACAGCGTCAGAGAGCTGTCCTAATTGGCAGTTGGCAGCTATCAATCAGCCTTGGGGGTTATGAATAGCTTTCCTATTAATAGAAATTCTGTTTACGGAGCAGACTCTTGTGCCCTCTTCATTGAGCATGCAAACAGTAAAGCTGCGTCTGAAAATGTAGGGCAGGACAACAACACCAAGAGTTGGATGTAGACAAACATAAACTCTTCAAAGCTTTAACAAGATGAGAGGCCACAGCCACGCTAGCGGCTCTGTGAGGCGGTACTTAGACACAGCGGCGTTTTGATCTAGATGCTCACGTCAACATGTGGACACGGTCACAGAAACAATGCTAATGCAATGCTGTTGATGTTTACCCATGGATGTACTGGATACCGGACTCAAAGATGGTACCCACTCACCCGTGTGAAAATTGATTGGCAAGTGCAACTGCTAAAAAAGTTACCTATCGACTTTACATTGGAATGACGTACAAAAGAGTAGTAATAGACATGGTTTGCAGTTTGTGTTTGATTGTCCACCTTAACATTTGCTAATTAGCATTAAACACAAAGAGCCGAGACTGATGGGATTGTCATTCGTTTTGCAGGTATTTTGGTCAAGTGTTGAACAATTAAAGTTCTGTCCAATTGTTGTTGGAACATTTCAAACGTTAAACTGCCACTTCAAATGTTAACCACCGACAGATTAACATTGCCATCCATAGAGCCACGCCACCACCATGGCTAAAAAGATTGCCAGTTATTCTGTGACCTCGTAAGCAGCTGAGAACTTTCTGTGTCAACTTTTAAGCCAACAAGGACTAAACAAGCACCTCAAGTGACCACGGCTTCACTTTCGTTCCTCAAAGTGATATTGTGGAGGCACATCAACAGCAGCACAGTGTCACTGCTGATTTGAATCCTCTGCCACAGCACTGAGGTTGGAAGTGTTTGGGAGGAGTGTCTAAAGTGCACAGGGGGATGCCACTCTGAATTGTGTGGGGAGACCCCCAAATCCCTTTTATATCAGCGGCTCACAAGCATGCAGAAAAAGTAGCACACGAGCCAGGAGGGAGGGGGGAGGCGGTGGAGATCAAAGTGAGATGGAAATCTAGACAGAAATCCATGCAAGCATATGAAAACGACAAATACTGTAGAAAGACATCACCCTTTTCTCCTCTGCCCCCCCCCACCCCCCAAGGAGCTGAGTCAGTGTATATGAACTTGCTTGACATGACAACTAGAGCACAAGAGGATTTCAACCTGCCACAGACATGTACACAAACACAGCTGCTGTGGCCCCCTCCTGTGACTGGGTGCGCGGTCTGCCTGAGAGCTCTGCATCCGTGTGTCTGAGAGCAGGAGGTGCTGGAGCCAGTAAAGCTCTCATGACAGGTCTACAGTTAATAAACTTTTGACAGGTTTCCTGCTCGTATGGATCCAATTCTCCCCGTGCGCCCATGCACAGCCATCAGTTTTCCTTATCGCTCTCCTCGCCACAGTTTTCAATTAATAGGAAGGCGCCGGAGGTATCACAGTGTACATATGTGTGTGTTTGTGTGTGTCGAGGGCAAGGTCAGAGATAGACAGCAGCTGTCAGCTCAAATGACTACTTGGAGTGTATCCGTTTGCTTGTACACCCGTTCACGCTCACTCACTCACTCACTGTATGCTGTGGCTCCTCTCTAGCCATCAGTGAGGAAGGGGCAGAGGTGGTGGAGCCATCAGGCATGCAGTGCACCACACCGCTGGCCCTCGGGGTGCCCTGCGAGGGACACTTGCTCTTTTCTGACCTATCGCATGAGTAAATGTTAAATGAGGGGGAGCAGACGGGGCTTCTCATTGACATTCCTGATGGTTTGAATGGAAATGTGGCAACAACAAAAAAAAATAGACTGCACCCATGGGTGCTGTCCTATAGCCAGGGATGAGTGTGCCATTCCTGGCAGGCGAGTCAGATGTCGCCCCCCATTGCCAAAGTCCCTCACAGCCAAAAATGTAACACATGACTGGGAAAAAAAAAAATGTTAATCTGTTATTCTGTATGTAAGCCAGTGGAAATATAGCAGCCTGCAGGGATGGCAGCTCCTTTTGATGTCCAGACTGTCAGTAATGATATGATTATTCAACAAGCAGAGGCCATATTAATATTAAACATTCTTCAACTTATTTGTCTTGATGTAGCTTTTTCAGGGCAGTAGGTCCCGAATGTGTTCAGTATTTAGCCTCCCTCCTAAATAGAGCCAATAATTACTGACTTAATAGTGTGAGCTGACTGCATTCACGTGCTATTTGTAAGGCTCGATGTGGGCCTGGCTACACATGGTTTTACTTGGAATAATGTATTATGGGGGTTTTTTTTTTCAACAAGTAGAGGACACCGTGGATCCAACAACATGGACGCAAAGGTCAGTGAATGCTGCATAAATCACCCACCTATAGTCGACACCACAGTTCCAACAAAATAAAAAGCCCCTGTAAAATCCCATCGTGGCCTCAGAGCATCAGCCCGGATCCCGGCGGCGATGGCAGCCTCGTACTCCCGCAGGAAGGAGTTGAGGTCCTGCAGGCTGATGTTGAAGGTCTCGCTGAAGTTGAGGAGCGTCCCGTTCCAGCGGCCGTGAGCCCGCAGCTCCGACGGCCTCTCTATGGCCGAGAAGACCGCAGCGCCGCACAGCAGGTACAGTATGATGAGGACGGCGAGCAGAGCGAAGCGGCCGTTGTCCTCGTTGAGGTGCAGGGAGCGGCAGTCTTGCAGTCGCTGGCCAGGCATCATCCGAATTTCAGCACCACGCGCGCGTCGGACAGCGACAAGCTCCACATCGGAGGCGGCATTCACTCGTCCGCAGGTGTCCTCTGGAAGTCACTGCCTTGCACTCTCACTGCACTTCTGCAGGCAACATCTCGTCCACTTAGCCCATCACGTTGTCCCATTGTAGTTGGGAAGTGGTTTTATCTGTAGCTGAAAGGCAGAAAAACGCCCCACTTGTGGATGGAAGTCTGTAGAAGCACGAAAGAGTTCATGAGAAAAGCTGCCGGCGCATTGTGTCATGATGGACACATTCTCTCCCACAGTTGTGGCAATGCAGTTGACGTGAAGTGGACTGCAGCTTGAATCCAATCGGTACGCGCTGAACGCTTGTTTGTGCAAGTGCAAGCAGCAGTAGTAGTATCCTCTGGGTCCCCTGCACCAAAATGTTCCTCCTCAGAAAAAAAGACCACAATGACGCTCGAAATTCTGCAAGTTACAATTGATCCGCGTTCCGCAGGAAAAGCCCGCTCTCAAATAAAGTCATCTATCGCAAGGCTTGCTTGGGCTGGAGAAGTGCGGAACTGCATCAGCTTTCCTGTGGACGCTGTAGTGGCACATTGCACATAAGCATCAGTGCATATGGTGAGATCACTCTCCGCTGCAAATCAGAGACTATAGGCATCCCGCCACAATAGAAGAAGGACGGCAGATTAAATTCGACTTTTAGGTTGTGCAGTTGGCTGAGGTAAATGAGCGTCCCCGTGCGTCCTTATCGAGTCCTTAGATAACACAAGATTTACATTTTCACTTGAGTGCAGCCGTGCTGCCACGTGCCATGCGCACTGAGGATGCTCCACTCACTAGAAACTGTTACTCACTTTCTGCAACGTGGGAACGGGTGTCGAAACAAAGGTACACTCCTGAACTAAGCTGCTAAAAAAGTTTATAAAAGCTTCCACACTGAGCCAAGGACAGTGTAAAAAATACTCCATTACAAGAACAAATTCGACATTCACAATCAGGAAATTATACTTTAAAGTATTAAAAGTAAAAGTACTCCTCATGCAGTAGAATGTCTCCTGATGGAATTATATTTGCAATTGATTATAAATGATCACTGCAGATGCATATTGTAAGAAATAAGGTTTTAGGTTGCAGGTTGAGCTAATTTTATGCATTGCAATTATTGGTAGGCAATTTAATAACAATGCATCAAGTTTTGGGCTGAGATTATTTCCATTGATCAAAAAAGCAATAACCTATTGGTCTATTAAATGTCAGAAAATAGTGTTGGTGACCTACAATTAAAAAGACAAAGATTATCTAATTAACATTGATATAAAACTGGGGAAAGGAGCGAATCCTCACAATTGAGAAAATCCAATTAGAAAATGTTGAGCTGAAAAAATGTAGATTTAGGGATAATCAAAATAGTAGCCAATGATGAATCAACTAGTCTATTTCGCTCCAATCCTATTGTACATGGATCACATCTTAATCCTTTTGCTGCATCCATCTCCCCTTTTCCTGTCTATCTTTTAAAAAAAGTTAAGAAAATGGAACGCAAAGAACCTCAAAATGGTACTGAAGTAAATTGATTTAATATACAATAATATATACATACAGATATATACCAGAGCATAATCCTAAGCATTTATGTATGTGCCTGTTGCACATGTGATACTCAGAATGCATTAGAAACACAGTTGGAGACAGACATGATCTCACTTTGCTGTCATTGCTTGATTTAAATGAATAACGACCCACTCTGCATGCTTTTAAGATCCAACAGAGGACATACTGGTAAGATGGAGAAATGCAATGCACTGACTGACTGCCAGAACACACAAAAAAGATTCATCTTATTTCTGATGCATGTTTACAGCAGGTCAAGGCTTCTTATTGGCAGTTCCCATAACTATTAGGACATGGTTGAATGATATTTACAAGGCTCGTAAGGCTAAATTACGGTTTAGAAAAACAACAACAGTATCATTTTGGGTTGTTGGACACGCAGTGGAGATTCTAACAAAATCAAAGACGATCTGGAGCTGCTGATCCATGAAAACACCTTTTAATAAGAAATTGACTGGTGCTTTAAAAAGACACGTTATCCAACAGATGAGGAACCAGTGATTCAATAAACTGTGACCGAAGAGCTTGGAATGCTTAGTTGACATGATTACACTTTAAACACTATTCCACAAATGCCTAAACAAATAGTGGGCTTTAAGAAGAGAAGATTTCCTGTGAGAGTGGATTGAATCCACATTATTGAGACAGGCAGTGGATATTATTTTTCTCATGAGAAGGCAGCACAAAGTGGCCGTATTGATTGTGCTTTCTAATCGGGCTGATTGGCTTACAAATATCAAGTCACAATGTAGAACAAGGGCATGCTTAGCAGAGTCCTCTCAGCTGCACACAGTCTGTCCTTGTCAAGTCTAATAATTAGTTCAGAATGTAAGAAAGCACAGGACGGTGATGTAATAGAAGAAAACATCAATGAAAAGTTGTGTCTGAGGCATTGGCAAGCAGCCTATCTGTTTACTGAACTGCAGCTTGTGCTTTTTGTGTTTGAAAATATGCGCATGTACTGTGCCTGAACGCCCAAGACGTTCAGAAATACAAGAGCGTAATTCAATCTATCAGAAGCAACATACACGGCATCAGTGATGGTGATGAGCAGCAGCATGAGGGAAATACTAATCAGTGGAAATTAAGTGAAATATATGTCCCACTTTTTCAGTCATTTATATTCTCCAACCACTTCTTTCAGGGTCACGGGGGAAGATTATCCCAGCATGCACTGGGTGGAGGGCAGGGACGACAGTGCCGGCTTCAGACATACGGCTCAGACACATTCATACCTCGAGGCAATAGAGTCTGTAGTCCACCTGTCAGTGGGAGGAAACCAGCACAGCTGAAGCAGACACTAATCCTGGGTTCATTTGCTTTCAGGCAACAATAATATTAACCTGAGACACTATATCGAACATTTTTCATGCAAAGTAAATATACTCTTAATAATAACACTATAACAAAGAATAATGTAGCTGTAAGCTAATTTAAAGACATTTTTCAGTGTATTTTTCAGCTACTTTAAATCCTCATGTCACCCATTTACACTGTTCACCTATAATTCATGATGAGCAATATAAAGAGTTTGACAATGAATGATAGCATACTATAACCCAGCTGTTAGTACACAGTGTAAATACAACATTACAACTATGTTATATCATGTCATCAAGCATTAATCAACTGTTTACATATGTCTATGATGGACGATGTATAGTTATTGAGATAAATAAAAGCCAAAAACTGCTGAGAAGTGTCATGTTCTCTATTGTGCAATATGAGGTTTTTCTAAAAATGACCATTTGACTTTTGGAGAACAACAGCCACTGTGGCCAACAGTGACAATTGCTGGATGATTGTTCGTGTGTGGTGTAACAGTAGCACAAGTAGAGAGGAGTCATAAAGTTTATACCATGATAATTAAATATCTACCAAAAATGTGTTAACATTCGCTATCGTTAGCCATCATAAACTACTGGTCATACCAGACCAATTGTATTTTTATTGCTCATGAATCAACTTTCTTATTTGTAACATTCTTACAAAGTTATATTTGGCTTGAAAGCAGTTTGTACATTAAAATAAAAAAACAGACATGCCATATTCCCCTTGAAGCTCCAGCGCAGCAGTCATGTTGCAGTAAGTGTTAAATGGAGAAAGCACTCCAGCCACAGCTCGGCACACACCTTAACAGGCCTTTTACAGAAGAAACAGAGGACGTGCGGGCATGACAGAGGGGAGACAATCCTTCAGAGTGCAGCAACAAGGCCTCCTGCGGTGAATAAAGATGAGGAGACAAGGGAGGACACACATCCGCTTACAGTGAGAAATGAAACAGCCAGGGAAGCGAATGAGGGATTTCCTCTCAGCCTGCTGAGCAAGGGCTGATCCCAATGATCGAGAACATATGGTGAAATCAATCCTTTTGTCATTTGTCAGAAAAAAAAACACTCTGCACATGTGACCTAAAGCGTCCAACAAGTTCTTGTGCGTAATGTTGACGTGAGAGACACAAAAGTGAGGGAGTATTGATTTAGAACTGGCTTGACAAGGCCAATTAAGCCAACACAGTCCTCTGAGATTTCAGAGGATCCCTTCAGAAAACATCTTTGTCGTGAAAGGGTCTAGAGCGATTGACTAAATCACAACACTTAAATGCAACACCTGCACACCGCGTCAAAGGTCAGTGCAGTTAGATTTGTGTCCATAATCATTTTATTTCAAAGGAATAATTCAAATGAAGAAAAATAAGTAGAAATTAAACAGCCAAGAAGGTAGAAATCCCATTTTATCCCACTAGTTTTGTCCAAAGTGCTGATCTGACTATACATGCTGAAATGCAGTGGTTCTTCTCTGCAGCTTTAAGTACAACTCTCTCTGTTAATTAGAAGTTTGAATTCATCTTTATAACATAAAATAATGTGTATAAGTCAAAGCTACATGCAAAACCGAAGCTGCACGTAGCTTTACTCTCCCATTATGAATCAGAGGTTTTCTATTTAAATAAACCCCTGTTGCAATCTCTGACATGAGCACTGGCAAAAGTGCACGTCAATCTCCACGTCTGTCCCGCAGTTTTAATCCACTTTTTTTTGTGCTCGTGTGATTTTGTGTGTGTGTGCATTAGCTTTAAACGAAAACCCTTTCCCCACTCTTACCGCTGAAGAGGATTTGCCATCAAAAATCCAATTAGATTTACAGTCCAACAACAATAGTCCTAAAAAATCCTGGAAGGTACATTATCTGGGAGGAAGAAGGTTTAGGGCAGTTCATTCAGTCGTGGAACCTGCATTTCATTTTGCCAAAACAACGTATCCACTTGAGTGAGTGATTGAGGTGAACCCTGTCCAACAATATGTGATTCTCCAAAATACAGGTTTCTTACACACCCACATTTCTGAAAATGCTTTGGTTGTGACTCATCCAAGTGATCTTAAGATGAAGTACATCACAATAATAATGCTTGTGTTCTGTTTGTACTTTTTTCCTTTAGTAGGTACCTTTTATTGATAATAATACTATTCTTCATTCTACTTAATACCTTCATGCAACACATTGATTTTACTCATTCTGCAGAGTGAGACAAACTCTCTGTATGTCCTCTTACTTGCAGCCTTTTGAGAGGATCCTCTTGTGTAGAGTGTATTTATCTTGGGGAGAACAGCCCTGGCAAAAAACCTGGAGGAGGCCCACAGTAGGAGCTCCAGGTGATTGTAGTTTGCTGCACTTATTATACCTTTCAAATCCACACACCTTTGCAGCAGCTTGCAGCTCTCAAGGGCTGCCAGAGGAGTAGAATTAAAAACTACAATATCACAACTTTCCGACAAACCAAACGGTAAAGGGAGGAAGGAAGCAGTCTTTTCAAGCGTCCCAGGGATATTTCAGCAAACACATTGCCAGTTCTTATACTGTCATACTCTTCTTATCAAACGCCACTTCAGAAAGGAAAGCTAATATGCAGTGCAGAGTGCCTGACAGTAGTTAAGCCTGCTTTGGATGCTTATCTCCCTGAAACATGCTCATGTTAGTAACCACTGTCGGCTGCAGTGTAGTGCTGCAATGCTCCGGACTTTTAATATTCAACACATGAATCGTCGTGTTTGCTTTGTGTGTTTATGACTTCAGTAAAACTAACTATAACAAGTGAACGGCAGCCAGCACCATGAGACATGTGCATTGTTTTGTTTTTTGTCTTTATTCTTTAAAGAACACATAATACAGAAGCCAAACCTGCAAAGAGTGACAGTAGTGTAGTGAGGGTCTGTTAATTACTGCATGTATAGGCTGATTAAACAGCCTCACGTCCCAACAGGCTGCATCCCTGGTAGCTGCAGATCCCTTGAAGCAGCAAATATCACGGTCTAGTCGTTTCCTTCAGAGCTCTGGGAACAATCCAGTATTTCAGAAGGGTCCCACAACGCATCTTCACTGTATGTTTATTTACCTACCAATGCCATTTCTCGAAACCCATATAAAAGATATGAGTTATAGATACAGCAATAACAGCCAAGACTACACCAGTTTTTTTACACAACAGAAGAAAAAAATAATTATCAATTGATTCCAGGATAATATAGTTTCCTGTTCATCTTATAGCTTCTTTAAACCTGAATCCCTTTTGGCCCATTGAGACTTTACTGCACAGTAAAGGAACTCTGACTCTCCTCGTGATTCATTCATCATGGTGACAGTCGCCTATAGGTTCTCTCTCTCTCCCTGCAGGTTCTATCTCTCTGCTCGACCATTCCTCCAACTTTGTAATTTAGATGTGCAGCCTGATAGCGCTGCAGCATGATACACATGAGATCCATTGTGTCACATGCCTGCTTATAAAAACATATTCTGCGACACGTTTATATTACACTGGAGACATTTTGGTAGACAAGAGTGAAAAACCTAATGGACAATACGTTTAAAGCTGTCTTAATCCCTGAAGGAAAATGTTCACTGATAATGCCTTAACTATGCTTACACGCCAAATAAAAGCAACTTGTACATTTTAAAAATGTGGCACTGGCTGTGTTGTTTTTATGAATATTTTGGCATTTCACAAAATGACTCATAGTGACCCCAGCAGCTCAGAAACATCACACACTGGATGTTCAGCAGGTGTTCGGAGGCGTTGGGGGAGTTATACAGCATGTTGAATTGTTGTGGAAAAGCGACTAAGAGGAGGAAAAGTCTTGTCGCAGTGTATTAAAGTGATTAGATAAGGTGTGCTGCATTCTCAGCAAGTATCTTAGTCAGCAGATTGTGGAAGCTTGTGCAGGCCCACATTGCTGTTTATAGAAAAAGGATTGGAAGCCTCTCTTTCAGACAGTGGGATGCTTTTATTACACTGTGTGTTGATGTTATGGATCCAGCCTCCTATAGGTCATGGCCTAGTGATGTGTGAATATCCACACGCCCACGCATATCAAAATAAATGTTTTCCTTCGCAATTTATACCAGTGAGGAAATAAACACCAGCATTATGATGCTATAATGTAATGGCATGAACCAAGTCACTGAGCACATAGAAAATAAAGATCCAGTTCTCGTGCAATGCTGAGATAATGTTCATGTTGATATGCTGCTGAAATAGTTCTTGAATGCCTAAAACTGTCATAAGAAATGAAACGTAAAGCACATTAACGCTCCTCTGGACAGCTTTTATATCCTCATCCTTCTCTGTGGATAACATGACTACTGGTGAATAGTAATGTTGATAGTAATGTGACATAGTAATACAGTTCTGAATTTTTCAAAGGGCAAAAATGTGGGAAAATGTGATTAAAAAAAGTTTTGGTTATGGGATCATCATCAGCACAACTTCTAAACTTGGAAAGCCTCCTTTTAATTGTTTTGCCCTGAGATATAGGACTGTTTATCTTGGCAACATGCACCTTACACTATTATTTATTTTGAAAGCCTGGATTCAACTTTTTCCCATTTGTTTGCCTGGACCCTTATTCATAATGCAGGAAGTTGTTTTAAGCTATAACCTATGCCCTTGATTAAAGTGGAGAAGTAAATCATGGTCAAAAAAAGAAGAAAAAAAAGTCACCCCACTGTTTATTTAATCTTTAAATGTAAGTTTTAGTTATTTTTTGTCAAAGCCACTGGCTTATTTTCAAATATATTTGGAAAATGTATCATAAGGAGTGGTGGAGTTCCAAAACCTAAACCTATAAATTATATTGTTAAATATGGATTTAGAGCAGTACTGGAACCAATTTAGATAAGCTAAACATAAATGGACAAACAGCCTAGTTTATAAGTGACATCTTTTTTTGGCACTCATCCAGCATGTAATTCACTTTGCGAGCCTAACCATGCGTTTTCCTGCAGTCAGGTGAGTAAAGACATTACCGTAAAGATACAGACACCAGAATACGACAAGAAATGGACAGATGTCATCTGTTGTAAACACAGAACGAACAGGAAATTTATGTTTGCTCCGAGGCAGAAGGTTGACATAATGGCACATTGGACTGATGCCTCATCTGTGCCTATACGACATGATCAGATTACTGCCTCTTTCTTTGTCTAATGGCTTCTCTGTCTCAGCCCGACCTCCAGGGGCTCAGGGGGGAGCAATCCCAGCTATCAGCAGGGTTGCTTTTATTCTCCGCCTCAAAGCAGCATTTTATTACCACTGACATGGTGATGAGGGGACGGACAGATAACCCCTTCTGCCATTACCCAAAAGAAGCTTGCCCCTGCCAGTGCATTATGGGAATAGACCTGCAGCCGTTCCCCACCCCCCTCTCGCTCTCTCTCTTTCTCT
Organism: Cebidichthys violaceus; assembly: GCF_023349555.1. Classification (NCBI taxonomy): domain Eukaryota; kingdom Metazoa; phylum Chordata; class Actinopteri; order Perciformes; family Stichaeidae; genus Cebidichthys; species Cebidichthys violaceus. Next base: position 9,160,486 of record NW_027176263.1, read on the forward strand.
CTCTCTCTCTCTCTCTCTCTCTCTTTCTCTCTCTCTCTTGGATTTATCAAACGCTATTCACGGTTGCACCGTGACAATGGTGGCCACAGTAATGACACACTGAAGACATTTTAATAGGCTAGAGTGATGTTTGTCTGATCATTGTCAGCAACAGATGAGCTTCTATCTGTGGTGCCAGATGCCTTGTAGTATTCCAAAAACATAAAAGTGTATCTAATTAGACATAGTCATATCAGCATAGAGGCTAATTGGAACTCACTTGATGGGATTCACAGAGATAAGTGTCAAGTTTCAGCTCACCAGTTATTATGCAACACTGCTTCCTCCTGTCTGATATCCATACACAGCGGTGCCTATCATGTCTGCATAATATAGTTTCAAAACAAGCAGAGCCATATATATATATACATATAATATCAAATATGGTGTTTGATTTTATAAAAAAATTAAGCATTCTACATTTCAGATCTAAATGATGTTTCCAAGACTTCCAAACTTAATATCTAGTGAGAAAATATTGAACTTTTGGTAACCTTATAGTCAAACTAGAAAGGTGCACTCAGTAGAGTGCAGATCTCCGCCAGGTGTGTCTGCAAAGACCACTGCTGTATTGTGTTAGAGTTAGGTTAATGTTAATAGGCGGTATGGCTTCGTAAAAAACACGCTTCATTCAAACTCAAAAACAAGTGGCGATGTATGCAGACAGTCGGCTCATAGTCATCGTGTAAGAACACTTCATACAGTCTTGCCAAAAACAAAATGAAACTCCCCAAGCTGTCTGCTGGCTTAGCAGTGGCTGAGTTGTGAAGAGGTACAGCAATAAATGTATTGGTCATTCTTTTAGCTGTTAGCTGTCAGCAATTTGCCGAATACACCATCCAAAACATGAGAAGTGAGCCACAGTGTGTACTGGTAGTTCTGTTAGGTGTTTGCCAAACACATAGCCCAATGTATAAACACAAAATATTATATGCAACAATAGTGATTTGCTTTTCACTATGTCTGCCCTTTCAATCAAAAGTAACTAGACGTAAGCACTACTAAGCTTTGTAGATGCAATAAGACTGAGATGAATATTCTGTTTTATGCACCAGGGTGTTCATGCCATCTGGAAATACCAATGGCTCCGACCACAGAGACTGCTTGAGAGATAATAATATCAGGACCAGCGCAGCCTTCTGGAAAGATATTCTTGTTACATAAAACATGTTCATCCAGGTGTACCCTCCTCCCCTCAACAGAGGGGACTCACTCATCAAGCAAACACAAATCCAACCAGCCCCAGGTGGAGTGTCACAGAAGCCTGAGCAATTACCAGTGCACCTTTCATCATCCTTCTATTTTATGTTCAATTTTCCTTTTTGTTATTTATTTGTGTCATAGTAGTATGGAAGCAAAACAAATTGCAGCCGTGGAGTCAACACCTCCAATGAGTAATATTCATCTTTTACATCTTCCCGAAATAATTATGAAGAAAGTTACCATATAATGAAACAGAAAAAGCGATTATGTCCTCGACGGTGGAGTGTGTAGCTCTGTGTGAATTCCCAACTGTGGGAAATCCCTTGACAGACGGCAATTTAACTGCCTAACATTAGATGTTTGGAACTAGTATTCCTGACCACACCGAGAGACTCTCGGTTAGACTTCTCTATGTCGAATCCCATCTTAGACTGATAAATCTGACCCATAAATCTGTGGAAAGTTATAGGGGAAAAGAAAACATAACTTACCTTGAGAGTGAGATTTTCAAAGGTCTTTGGTTGGCATGTTTATCACACTATTCCAAGATCGCACATATCTTTTTGTTCACAATTTATAAGCAACCTGTGTTGGCAGAAAATTAGATTCTGATTCATGTTGGTGTAGTTACTTTTCATGAAAAATATAAATTGAACTGAGTAAATAAATACAGCTGTTATTTCTTCAAAGTAGTTGGTGGTCCGGAACAAATCAGTAAAATGTTAGTACTCGTCACACTAAAAGCATGCGTTTATTTGACTTAATATAATTGAACAACCTAGTCAGTCTTTTGTCAGTGAATTCATCACTCATATAGCAAATGCTGGTCTGGTTCAAGCCTGGGAAAAAGACCATCACAATCTTTGTTCTCTGTTATCATTAAAGAGAGACAGTGCAACATTTGCTGTAGTGGCCAATGTTGAAAGTGACAATTACAGGATAATTCTAAAAGTAAGTGTATTGGATCAAGAAATGCTGTATTTTACTGCTTAAAAATTTAACTTTTCATCTATAAAAGAAGGAATGTGTAATTTCTTCTTTCAAAAGTTTTGCTTTAACCTCTCATGTAACTCCTTCCCTTGCCAGCTTTAATCCTTAGTGTGCTCTGCTCCCAACTCCCTAATTAGCCTCCCAGTATGCAGTATACTGCATACCTGCCTTTAAGCCACAGTAGTCCTCCACAAACTCTAAGTTGTCATCCTGACTTCCTGCTGATGCCCCTTTGGACATGACTGTTTGTTAGACTGACTGCCTTGTTTTACTGAGCCTTTACAGTAAAGCTTTTTCTGGTTCATAACTTGGATCCTAACCATTTTTACATTTAAGAGGCAAGATTTTCTATTCATCAAAGTGATTCCTGAGATCTGGGAATACACTGACATCCACAGAAGTCCAACAGGGGGAAGAAACAAGCTGTCAGATTAGATAGACGGGTTGTGAACAAGCAACCGTTGTTCTCCAGGCAGCATATTTATCGTCTAAAATCATCACAAGTGCAACAGGTCAGGACTTTGTTAAAATAAATAATTTAATCTCAATGAGACTTTTAGCTGGTTATATAAAGGGAAAGAAACTGAAGAGTACAGTTGTGATTGTTTTGGCCACTAGGTGATCGGATTTGGTATCGCCTTTTTTCACTGAGGACATTTTTAACATGACACATTAGAAAGCAGATTACAATCCTGGTATTGAGTTGGCTCACTGTCACACTGTCTTACTGGGACAGAACCATTCCTAATGTTATTAGTTACACCTGTGCTATTCCTACTATGACGGGTCAAAACAGTGTACAGTTTGTCTCACTGGCATAGCTAATTGACCACATGCCTCATCCTTTGCTGACTAAGGTGGGTGTGTTGCAACGCAGGGGTAGCTCCATCTAGTGGATCCACTAGATTACATTAAACCACAGCAACAATATGAAACAACGTTCAAACGATACCGAGATTATGGTTTCACAGAATTACCAGATATTCAACATGGCAAATGGCACCCCCTCAATCCACTACCAGAACAGACAAAAAGTTATTTTCAGTCAACTTCAAATGAGATTTAGAAAAAAAATGCTTTTGTTTTTAGTACTGACTTAACCCTAACCCTATCATCACACCTTCAGCATGATCAAGTTAATTAGCTAACTGCTGAACTTAATGTTCATTAAAAGGCTACACAAAAAGGGTTGCAAATCATCATGTACTGCTGTTTTGGACACGGCACCAATGAGGCAAGGCAAGGCAAGTTTATTTGCATAGCAGATTTCAACAACAAGGTCATTCAAAATGATTCACATAAAACTATTAAAAGCATCAAAACATAAGGCAGAAGAAAATGAGATTCAAAAACAATTAAGAACATTCATTGAAACATTAAAAACAGTCATTAAAACACTAAAAAGCAGTGTAAGAAAATAAATTCAGTAGTAAAATGCAGAAATGCAGGAAATTGATTAATATCCTTGAATCTGGTTCAATTAAAAACAGCAGCAAACAGAAAAGTCTCGGGTCTCAGCAGACCTGCAGCTTTCTGGGACTTTGTTCCAGATATGTGGAGCAGAAGAACTGAACGCTGCTTCTCCATGTTTAGTTCTGACTCTGGGAACAGAAAGTAGACCGGTCCCAGACAACCTAAGGGGTCGGGATGGTTCATAAGGTAGCAGCAGATCAGAGATGTATTTTGGCCCTAAACCATTCAGTGCTTTATAAACCAACAGCAGGATTTTAAAGTCAATTCTTTGTTGGACAGGAAGCCAGTGCAAAGACCTCAGAACTGGAGTGATGTGATCCACTTTCTTGGTCTTAGTGAGGACTCGAGCTACAGCGTTCTGAATCAGCTGCAGCTTTCTGATTGACTTTTTACAGAGACCTGTGAACACACCGTTACAGTAGTCCAGTCTACTGAAGATAAATGCATGGACAAGTTTTTCCAAATCCTGTTGAGACATAAGTCCTCTAATCCTTAATACGTTCTTCAGGTGATAGTAGGCTGATTTTGTGATTGTCTTGATATGGCTGTTCAGGTTGTGGTCTGAATCCATAACTACACCTAGGTTTCTGGCTTGGGTTGTGGTTTTTAACATCAGTGATTAAAGCTGAGCGCTGACTTGCTAATGAGAGAATGAGAGACGATGGCTGTGCAATGCTTTCCCCCATGCCAGTGACAAAGCACATGGAGCTGCTTCTGAGGCAGTCTGGCAATACCTCACTGTGACAGGAGGCACGGCACAAAACAACCAGATGATAACACCACGGGAGGTGGGAAAGGGGCAAAGGATGGTCAGAGCGCAAAACGCTTAATCATCAATCAGTGTCCAAAACAGTTGTCAACCTCGGCACAATGCTGACACATTTTGAACCTATAAAAAAAGGGAATATAAAATAATGCTTGGCCAACTTTAAACACATAGTGTAAAAAAGAAATAAGTAGCTCATTATCATTTTTGACAAAAAACTGCTACATTTACATCTTGTTGTATTGAACATATGTACACACACACACACACACACACACACACACACACACACACACACACACACACACACAGCATGGTAAATCTGGCCCAGGAAGCAGATTGTTAGTGGTTTGGCAAATTTATTGCACAACTTAATAAACTGCCGTGCCATGTGGAAAGATAGAAATCTATGTGTCAAGGCTGGGCTGCTCAAACAGTGACAGTCAGCTAGTTTTCTGTGGTAAAATCTGCTTGAATAAACTAAATGGACATCATCAAACATCTGTTTAAAAGAACATGGGCACAGATTTTAAATTCACGTCGATCACTTAAAAAGAGACCCTCTATGAGATTGTTTTTAAGGACACTTTGAACAAGTCAATTGGTCTTTGGTAGCATGGATGGAGTCATTCAAATTGTAGTGGGGATTTTACCACAAGTAAGCCCCTGATTGCCAGCTTGACCCCTCATAGAGGAAGACAATGCTTTACTATAATTTTCTACCTCACAATTTAAGGAAGGAGAAATGATGAGGAGAGAGAGAATGAGAGGCTACCTCAGATGACCCTCCTTCAGGCCGGGAAAAGAGGTGCAGCCAGAATCCGGTCGGCATTGTGGACAGGATTTTGGAGAGGAAGGAAGTGAGAAAGAGCTGTAACAAGCAACGCCAATTCAGGAAGTGCATTAATATTTAATCAGTTTGGCCCGTTCTGTCAGGAGGGAGCCTCCCCCAGAGAGACAATTATGTGTACAGTTGAAATTCCAAGAGACACTGCATGAGGCAGAGTTTGGGGCCATATACCTCTACACTTAAACACATATTGTATCAGCTTTTCACAGCACTGACCGCTGGTTGGAAAAAAATCAGCTCGATAACATTTGCTTGGTTTTCAGGTCCTCCTTCACATATGTTTTTAATTGGGCATCAGTAAACTTCACAGGAGAGTTGTAGCTCTCTTCCTATTGATCTGGTCTCTGAAGCCTCATTGTGTGGTCAGCAGTGATTTGAGGTGCACGTTACTCCTAAGTGAATGTGATTGGTGGTCCCCCTCCTACGTTCTGTCCAACAAGGTCTCTGTAACTTTGCAGAAAGGCCCAGAGAAACTAATTTAATTATTAAACTAAGTTGCTGTCCAAAACAAAACAGCCATAGCAGACATACAACAGTAGATTCCCCTGTTTTGACTTTGTATCCTCTCTGCCTTATGCCTCAGGGTGACTGCCGCATGGTATAGGAGAGCTCCATCACTCTGCCATTAACCACCCATCGCTCACACTCACTGTTCCAGGCACCCATCATAGATCAAAAGCCCTGCTGAGTCGCAAGCATTAGAGTCAGAATGGTGAAAGAATGCAAATCACATCTTGCTTGTAGTCTTCATTTTAATGGATTTAAGGCCCAAAATGGCATGCCTTGGATTCTTTCTGCACCAGTCAGCAAAGTTGGATTCAGAAATGTTTATTTCAGATATCGGCACACTGCCAGATCTCAAAGAAAGGAAAATACCACATATTTGAACCATGACTTACATTCACAGTGTGATCTTTTCTATCAACTTCTGTCTGTTAAAGTTATCATAATACCCAAGGACACTGACTCACCCTGATGAAAAGCAAGCATGCAGACTTTTTATTTTTTTAGATATGCATCGATATAAAATTAATAGAACACATCAGAGTCCAGGGACTTCATCACATAAACAATAAACAATATGATGGGTTATTGTATATGTATAATCACTGCGGCTCAGTATGGGCTCAAACAAATGTTCCCCAAAGATATGTGTTGGCCCCCACATGATGGATTGTTCATCCCCTCTGCAGCAGAAAATAAACCCAATAAAATATTTTCTGTTGACACTGGAACCGTTAAGGTGTAGCAGCACAAACACATTAATTACCAGAGGTGCTAAATTGGCAACACTTTGTGACTCTGCAGCTTTCCCCTGTGACATTCAGTTTTAGGCATGCCACCACCAAAGAATAAAGGGAAAGCAATTCATTGTCTTTTAGCAGGGAAACGTAGTACCAACTATGAAAACTGGATAGCACAGACAGTATAACACATTATGTAAGTCTTGGTAATTTTGCTTTGAACTGGCCTGTAGGAAAATCTTATTAAAATGCATTGAAACAGTGTCCTCTTCTGTCCAAGTACGGACCCTGCAGCTTTTATTTAGCTTTCATACTCATTATTGTGGCATGCAGGGTTATTTTTAAAGTTTAAAGACTTGCAGGTAGGTACCAAGACAAATCCAATGAGGATGATAGAATGGGTAAGAAAGAGAGCTATTTGAGGTATTTTCACTGATATCATGAGTAGCATTACATATATATGTATATAATATGCATCCTATACAATTTTGCATGAATACAACTAAGTGTGTAACGCCATCACTAAACTTTTGAAACAGGATCTTTCTGAAGCCACTGCACTGAAAACTCCTGTGACCAGTAAAGTCAACTGTTCTACGTTTTCGCCATATAAACATGTTATGAAGGCATGCTCATAAGATACTGATGCGTAACAATGTTTTCCATACCAGCCTATGACACCAAGGGTTTCCAGGAGTTGCTTTGCATTTTGTAAATAAAGTGCCACTTCAAACTACTAATGGGCAGCAAAATATAAAATATTCAACTATTATAGACTAATACCAGTAAGCCAGTTTCCTGGAAAATCACAGGAGCACTTGTCCTCTCCAAGGGTGGCGCTGTAGCTAATTTAGCCCGAACTGGCCCTTTAACTCTGACGTTTCAGTTTTCCTCCACGTTGGCCGCACATGCGTAGAGAACTCCGTCACCTGCTGGATATCAGAAGCGAACAAGGAAGTCTATCACTGAGAACTTGATGTCAGACTAAACTTAACAAAATACATCTCCGCCGGATAGAAGTTATCGGCTCATCAGCTGTCAGCTACATCAGCGTGACAAGATGTTTAAAAAACTCAAACAGAAGATAAACGAGGAGCAGTCCCCGCAGAGGAATGCGCAGTCGCCCCAGCAGGCCCAGGTTAGTTGTTGTGTTGATGAGAGCTAACGAGCTAAGCTAACGTCTGTTTACATTGCTGAGGTGCTATCGAAGGAAGCTAGCTGTCATTTCGCAGACGTTATGGTTCACATTTAGAAACTGATTCTTTGTAATATGTCAGCGTCATATCGTAATAAGATGTCAACTATCGTTTAACAATTACTTGTAATCTCAGTTGGCCCATTTGTTCTCCTCTAAACGTTAGCGCCATGCTAAGTAATGTAGCATCCCAACTTAGCTGTCATCAGCTGCTGCTAGTAAGGTGCGTTCAAGAAAACTTGTAACTGGTTTACCACGTCATCTCAGGTAGAAAAAAAAACAGACAGCCAACCGTGAACTTCGTTGTGGCCAAAACACGAGTCATGATTTCTATAGTAGACACAGGCAGTATGGGCGTGTCTGTTTTATGTTGCTTGCATTGGCTGAAAGCGGATGTCTGCTTGCAGCTTTCTTTGACATAAGCAAATCCAGCCAGTGCCAACATCACATAAACGAGAATTCAACGTAGAAGCTAAAGTAAATAATTGTTTCCAGTATAACTGACTGTGGCTTCATCATAAACCTGCTGGTCAGGTTCAACCTGTCCTTAAATGCAACTACAGCTTGTCAATATTTTGCATATAATGACACAATTTATTGAGTATTCCTCTGTGTTTTAAACTGTTATTATTTGGCTTCTTTAGAGGTATAGTGTATGATTTCAGTGTTTTTCCACAGTCAGTGGCATTGCTTTGTGGACTTTCTGTTTATGGTTTGGTTTGCTCTTTATGCACCGTGGCTCTTGTGTGGACTTCCGTTTACTACTTGTTTGTGTCTGCAGTTCATCGCACTCATTGTCTTGCCAAAAAAACAAAAGCAGATTGGGTTCAATGGTGAAGATTGACAATCAGTGGGGTTCACTGACAAGAAAAGTTAGATTAGGCAAAAAGCATAACTGTATGTCAGGGAGTCAAAAAACTTGATTTCTCCAAAACCTTATCAGAATGGGGGAAGAAGAGCATAGTGAGTGTGTAGTTTAGGGAGAGGGGTGCTGTGTTTTTAATACCAACACTATTTAATTTATTTTAACAGATGGGCAGTGGAGACCGGCGCAGCAGTCAAACCCCCCCGTTTCATTACGATGGCTCACCCTCTAGCGGTGACAGAGAGGTGAGCATGGGGTCAGCTTCTGATAGATATGTTTTAATATCTTTGAGCTCAAACTGCAGCCCGCAGAGATGCCATGTTCCCTCCCCCAGCTTATATTCTAATTTTCAAAAGCAGAGTCATGTTTCTGTCTGTCATGTGTTTTGTTACACTGAATGCTCCCTCAATAACAAACCAGTCCTTTAGTGCAAACAGTGACCAAGTAGCACTTTCAGGTTTCAAAGAGTGTAGGCTACTAATGTCCACTATTCGTGATCTACTTTCAAATAAAATACTCTCAGCTCTCTGTCCCAGACTGAACATAATTTGTTAATATGACAAAATATGCACATTAGTCAAAGCACTAATTCCCTGAGTGTATTTCCTGAATCGTAGCTTCAGGCAACAAATGACAATCTGTCCACACAGCGTTCTTATGAGCCAGAATAACATTTTGATAATGGCTGTTGTAGAGTAATCAGCACTGCAATCTCATCATATACAGGTATGGGCTTGTAAGTTTTCCCTCCATTTAACTACATGTATCATCATTACATGGGACAATGACTTCGACAATTAGATAAAATTCAGGACATTTTGCTGTTCATCTTTAAGAGCGTGCATACACACACACACACACATACATATATATATATATATATATATATATATATATATATATATATATGTATGTGTATATATATATATATGTGTGTATATATATGTGTATATATATATATGTATATGTGTGTGTGTGTGTGTGTATGTGTGTAGCTTTTATTTAATGACACCTGAGTCATTTTTCTTTACCGTACTGTCAAAAGAGATTCTCATTTAGACGTATTGGGAACAGCGTTTTAATGGTGGAGAGCAGACCATAATACAGCATGTGTATGAATAATTGATGTAACATTCTCTCCGTGTTTTTCTTTCTCTGTTGATTTGTTGCGATACTTTTCGCCAGTGGATATGGCCAAGGTTATGCAATACGTCTTTGACTCACCAGACGGAGGTAGACCGGTACTGAGTTACCGACGATGACCGTGAGATTGATGATGCAACAACCGTGAATCTATTTTAGAGCTGGGATGTGGATGTTTACAGTCATGCCCGTTTGATCTTCAGATTCAAATAAATGGGCTTAATTACTCATCCATGACAAGTTTTTTCACATTTCATCACTGCCAGACTCCGAGCTGGAATAGTGCCAGTGCCCCTTCTATCTCAGGTTTTTATCCTCTACTTTCTTCCTCATCCTGTGGAGGCACATGTGTGTTGTTTGTAACTCGGGCCCATGATGTGCCCTCAACTTCTTATCATCGCAGCACATTTTTTCACCTCACAAATCTTTAACACTTTGACATCTCTGAGAGTGTTTATTTGCTTATTGGAGGCAGATTTGGCTTATTTATTTTTTTGACAACATAACTTACAATTACATGCAGAGATGTCAAACTGTTATTCATAACATTAATGTTGATTGAGTGTTTCACTTTCCTGCTTTTCTTATTTTTCTTCCTATTCCATGTAGTCTCTCTCTCTCTCTCTCTCTCTCTCTCTCTCTCTCTCTCTCTCTCTCTCTCTCTCTCTCTCTCTCTCCTTGCCCCCCCCCCCCCCTCTCTCTCTCCTCTTTCTCTCTCTCCTTTGTCTCTCTCTCTCTCTCCTCTTTCTCTCTCTCCCTCTCTCTCTCTCTCTCCATCCACCCATGCCAGTCTCTCGGCCGGCCTCGTCTGGGCAGTCTGGACACTAGACACTCCCTTCAGCGCTGTTTCACACTCATGGTGTTGTTTTTCTCATTGCTCTCTGTGTTCCTCTCCTTCCCCCACCTTTCGTCCCGTTACTGCACTGACGGGGGTCAGATGCTGGCCGGGATGATAGCCGAGCCCGCTTTTCTCTCTGAGTATACTATCTTTGCTCTGGACCATTCAAAACGACCCCAAACGGCCCAGGTAGCCAGTGTGGTGAGTTTGTCCTCACTTCGTGTCTCTTCCTCCTCCTCCTCCTCCTCCTCTTGCCCCGTTCCTTCCTCCCGTCTCCATGCCTTTGGGGACTCGGTAGAGGACTGTGGCCCAAGTAGGGACAGCTTGTTCCCTGCTGTCTGTCTCCTGTTTCCTTTGGATTTAGCAACAAGAAGGCATCTCATATTTAGGCTAACCCTGCATCCGATGGGCGTTATGGTTTACATTGTGGGATAGAAGCTTGTGTGCTTTCTGCTGTATGTTGGTTTATCGCCCTACCTTTCAGTTCTTCTAATCTGTCACAGAAGGAAGCATCGCCCCCTTGTCTTTAGGTGTCCTTAGTTGCTTGCCTTATAGACCCCAACACCCTGTTATGTTGCCTGATGGCCTTTGTCCCCTCGCCCCACAAGTCTGTTTATTTGGAGAGTTGCCGCTTTCCTTTTACAAGCTATGGGCAGGCAATTTAAGCAGTTGAAATGTTAAATTGTTCGTAACTTTTCCAAATAAACAAAAAGACCAGCGCACCTTTTATAGATGTGCTAGTGGAGCTCTAAAACTAGATGATGTGTGTTCGTATGTGGAGGCAGTCAGAAGACTAGAAGAAAACAACATTTGAAACAATTCATCAAATTCAAAATGCAGACATTAAAATCATTTTGCTCACATTTCATATGTCTATTTAAATGTCCAAGATATATTCAATGTAACATGTAATATGGAGTGTTTTGACTACTAATTAACTACTCGGTGTAAAGGGTTTTAAAGTGTTTAAGTGGGTAAATTAATGTTTGAGTGTTGAACTCTAGCCTTACAGTTCTTCCTCTGTTGTACTTTGTCAGTAACGTACTTTAGAGATAAATGGATTATTGCTCTGCAGTCTGGAGAATTTGAATGTGTCGCAGCTACAAAAAACACCGGTGTCATTATCATCACCACAAATTTCTTAAATATATCAATGTCTTTGTCATGGTCCATCTACATCTTATTCAGGTATTATAAACATGTTCTCACACAATGTTCATTGCTCAGGCATTGACAGTAATCCCATCAAACCATCTCATTCATTCACTCATTTTGTTGGTTTTTACATTTTATTTTGGAGGTACAAACTTGTTTTTCCAGCTATGTTTGTCATTTGACGCGCTTGATCAAGGTTGTAGTAGTCGTAAATACTGTTGTGAGTAGCATGATTTATAATCCACAACCACTTTGAATTCAATCAGTTGTTTGTTGTCTGTGAGAATTGGGAAGTGGTGTGCTTGGTACTGACAAAACAGTAGAGAGATTCAAGTCTTCTACATAGGATTAGCCACGTGGTGAAGTAGTATTTATTCACATAAACCTGTGAGAATGAAGTGAGCAGTGAGGTATCGGCTTGTTTAAATGAGGAGTTTACCTACAAACTTCATCAGTATTTACCCTTCTAGATAGTATCACTTCCTGTAAATTGAGCGCTTCCTTTGTATTAATTTAGCTCTATTGACACACATTTACACACTCATTAAATCAAGCAGCTGACCCTACACACAGCAGAATGAAAATACGTTTAATCATTTGGTTTTAAATCTAAATCCCTGACTAGAAATACCACAATGACCATTGCTGCTGAGTAAGCTAAAACAGATCCTGGACATGACATCTCATCAAGAACTTTTCCACAAGAAACAGGACAGACGTGTTGACTGTATTGCACAGTAATCCAGAGGAAGGAGTAGCTTGGAGCTGGACAAGAGAGGAGAACATTTGCTTATCCTGATCCTGCTTCTAACAAGTCGACTAAACCAACTAAGCTGCTAAACGTCCACTTAAATTACAATTCTCTCGTAATACAGCTGCACACGGCACTGCCAAGCATCTTTAATTCAAACACCGGCTGTCCTTCTTGACTTTTAACTGTCTTTGTTTGTTCTGACCTCATGGCTGTTCTGTAGTCTAGTCTTAACCCTTTTTGTTTGATGTACGGTAGAGATGCCTTCTTTTTATGTATTTAACCCCTCTGTTTTTTCCAAGTTGCATGAGGGTACCCATTGCCCCTGCATTGCTCCCAGCAATTCTAATATTGCTCCCTCCAGAGTAATCAGGGAGAGCCCCGCTGGGTGTGGATGACTAACTGGTCCAGGTCAAGCCCTCTGGCACAGTTGTCCCTTTGTCTCATAATGTACTTTATCTGCAGAGCACCCCTAAAGGAGCAGCAAGATCTCCCAGAGGTAGCATCAACGGGGATGGAAGTGCTTCTCCTCTTGTACGTTTGTTACCCATATGATCTTCGTTAATGTTCCAAGGCTCTTGTTCGTTCTTTGTTTCACATTGGCTTTGTATGCGATGTCTTGATCCTCCCAACAGAGAGAGGAGACGTCGTCATTTGCCCAGAAACTGCAGTTGAGAGTTCCCTCAATGGAGTCGTTGATTCGCGGTGGTGCCAGTCGGGCAGAAAACCTGTTCCGCTCTCCGTCTAAAGAAAACCTGGTCCGAAGCTCGTCGCGTGAATCCCTGACACCTTTGGGAGAGAACGAGTCCCCGGGTGCCCCCTCGTATGATCCCCCCTCGGATATCGAGAGCGAGGCTGAGGAGCCACCAGGAAGTTCAGAGTCCCTTTCCAAAGAGCAGCTGTTGCACCGACTGCTTAGAGTGGAGAGGAGCCTGGGCAAGTACAGAGGGAAGTACTCAGAGGTGAGCGGCTCCCAGAACATTCAGATGTTAAGGTGTCAACCTGTTTATCATGTAGCCATAGAAGTGTATATCTCAAGTTACTTTGATGTATCCTCATTCTTTCTTTCTCTCCGTTTCTTCCCCCTTTTACTAACCTCCACTCCTTAACCACACAGCTGGTTACTGCGTACCGAACGGTTCAACGAGATAAAGAAAAAACGCAGGTAATTTACTACCACGTTGGCTTCTATTTTATTTTTGATATGATGTTCAGGGGATTGAAGATATGTGGCATCCTGAACTGATCAGATTTCTGTTTCCTTCCCTTTAGGTCATCCTCAGTCAGAGTCAAGATAAAGCTCTCCGCAGGATAGGGGAGCTGCGGGAGGTAAGGCTATATGTTGTGAATGTTGTCATCTCTCTAGGTTGGTATCTGTGAATCATTTACGTGTTAGTGAGCATATTGAATGACTTCTAGGAGCTACAAATGGACCAGCAGGCCAAGAAACACCTACAAGACGACTTTGATGCTGCGCTAGAGGAGAAGGACCAGATGATCACTGTGCTCCAAACACAGGTGAGAGGTGGTACACGGATGGTGGCGTGGAGCTAGTGATGGGTTTTATGTGGGGCGAGTTTGTAGCTTGCAGCAAAATGTTCAAAAAGTGTAGCTTTGAAAAAGCTACACTTAAGACTGTTGGTACGACATGTTAACGAATGTATAATTATTATTCTTTGTATGGCCTCTCAGCGATTGTGTTTTTCAAACACAATAAAAAAAATGTTTAAAAAAAATATATATATTATTATATTATAAAAAATATATTTTTTAAACACTTTTTTATATTATATACTTTTAGTATGTACTACACTAACCACAATGACAGAATCGTTTTGACTCATGCATGGGACCAACATAAGTATGCATGTTTGATTGACACTGATTTGATTACACTGATTATAGTGTGTTCATATACAAGACTTTGATTAAACATGGCTGATTAACAAAGAGATAGAAATGTTAAGGAATCCCATATACTAATTTCACTGCAGTGATCAACTAATAAATGTGGCAACATTTTACATTAAAGCCGAGACACAATTTAACTTCACATTATTCTTTAACCTTAGAAATTGGGTCAGCCTCTTTTGTGCACTTGCAATGTTTGCAAAACAATACGAATAAAAACATAAGCAACAAAGAAAAAATAAGTGGTGTTATGTGTATTAAAAGTTACATTTACAAAATGAAATATGCATGGAATAAGACCAGATTTGTAAGAACTCAGCCAGGTTTATTTCACTAACTGTTTTTTGCTCTTTCTAACAGGTTGCTCTGTTGAAGAAACGAGCCAAGGTGGTCTCTGATGGTGCTGTGCCACCTGAGGGTGACGTCCCTCAATCTGAAGATGCAAATTCAGACTCAACCTCCTCCGCACAAAGTCCTCTGAAGGAGCAAGGAGTAGAGCCTGAAGTCACTGATGGTAAGCAAACTCTTTATGTATATTAGTATTTTGGTAAAAGCAAAAGTTACTGTTTCTGAGAATCATGTGAGAACTATTTCTGTGTAGGTGTAGAAGTATTTTTTTTACCGAGTGCATTTTATGTTCTGGGCAGGAGAGGGCAGCAGTGATCCAACCAAACTGATGGAGGTGTTGCAGAAGCGAGTGAGGAGGCAGGAGAACCTGCTGCAGAAGTGCAAAGAAGTGATGCGAACACACAAGGAGCGCAGCGCCCAGCTGGGCAGTGAGAATGAAACTCTGCAGCAGCAGCTGCAGGAGAGACTGCAGGAGCTGGAGAAGATGAAGGTGCTTAATCTGTGTTCAACAGCAATGATACTGGAGTGTTGACCGTAGTCATGCAAGACAGGGTTTATCAAAATGAGGCTGGGCTGAGAACACTGTCTTTACTGTTCAGGGTAATTAATGTTGTGCTGCAAAAATCTCTGCCAGAGTCTTAACGGTCCACTGATAATGCGAGTCAATTATCTCAGGGACACAGAGGACTGCTGTGGTCTCTCGGAGTCCAAACATCCAAATTCTCTGGCGAAGCTCCAGGGTGACGGTTCATGTCATGTCAGCGTGACTGAACCGCTGTTTTCATTGATTTCAAAACATTTAGCTTCAGCGGTATGATGATTTGGCAGCGCCTGATAAGAACTGTTTGTTGTTCCATGTTTATAATAATAGACAGCTTGCCCGTCATGCGTGATGATTGACTTGTCTTCATTTTTTTTTTTTTGCCATGATTGTTGTGTTGAATCTGCTGTGCGTTTGGGAACAGGGCCTTTCCTGTGTCAGGAAAAGCAGAGGTTAACAGGCGTTTAGCCCTCTTAAGCAGCATGAAGGCATCCTGGAACTGCTGGGTGGTGCTGTGCTCATCCCCTTCCTCAGACAAATATCCCATAAAACAGACCATCTGTCTAAGATTCCAGACCTTCAGCTCAGGGACTTTTGAATGTATTGTTTAGAGTCTGGTTTGACAGAGTATTGTGTGCTGTATTGTCTTTTTTTTTGCATAGTTAAAGTAAAACTATTCATTTGTGCAATTTGTCTGCATTGACACTAATGCCTTGTAGCACACACGGATCAAACAACGGAGAAATACAAACAGTGCAGCGTTTCCACAGCGGTGCCACAGAGACACAGCTACTACATGCTGCTTAAACTGGGCTGTAATTTGGGTCGACTTGTTGGTTTAGCTGGGCTTGTGTCTGGTTATTTGGCTTGTGGGTGAGGCATCCTGGGTGGTAGAGAAAACATCTCATTTTGAAGTTATCTAAGCAAAAAGCCTGTGCAGGATTCCAAAAATCTGAAATGGCTCTGCGGGAAGTTCAGGACATTCTCATTTGTAATTTTGTCAAATGGTTTGTGTTTCTAGGAACTGCACACAGCAGAAAAGACAAAGTTGATCACTCAGCTGCGTGATGCCAAGAACCTCATTGAACAGCTGGAGCAGGACAAGGTGAGTGAGCGGTTGTTTAGGCTTTAGTCACATCTTGATTGATGAAGGTCCTGATTCAGACATGACTTTCTTTTGGCTCTGCCACGAAGTAAAGAAGTCAGACACCTTGTAGTCCAATAATGTTTCTCTTAAACTTTGACCCCAGCTCTGCAGGATGGACAGCAGCTCATGAGATCTGTGTGAGGAATGCTGAAAGCACTAAAAGTCAAAAACAATTACAGACACTTGAGCTTGCGTTCGGGTGTAAAATACCGAGATAGTATTCATCAAATCAAAATCAATATCGACGTGTCGGTTCATTTGCACCGACTGTGCAGTTAATAGGTTGATAATGTTTGATGGCTTTCAGGGAATGGTGATCGCTGAGACGAAGCGCCAGATGCACGAGACACTGGAAATGAAAGAAGAGGAGGTTGCTCAGCTACGCTCGAGGCTACAGCAGACTACTGTCCAGAAAGAAGAATTACAGGAACAGAAAGAAAAGGCTGAGAAATCAGGTGAGTGGAATCCACTTCTGTAAGTGAACATGTAAAGGTCTTGTCTGCAAATGCTGATGATATATATATTTTCTCTCTCTATCAAAGCATTTGAAGAACTTGAACGAGCTCTGGGCGTAGCTCAGAGGGCGGACGAGGCCCGAAAACAGCTGCAGGTTCAGCTGGAGGAGCGAGTGAAGGACGTTGAAAGAGCCAGTGAGGAAGAGAGGAAGAGTCTGCAGCAGGAACTCACACGAGTCAAACAGGAAGTCGTCACCATCATGAAGGTTAGAGACTGAATAGCATTACCCTATGAGTATTGGTTGGCTATTTTGGTTGCGTTTCTTAGACTATAACATGTCGTAGTCACTTAATAGAAGCTTTTTAGAAATGTTGACTCACCAATGATGTGTTTGCATCAGAAAAAATAATAGGAAACAGCAAATGCTTATTATTACTGACATGAAGGAAACTGCAAGGCAAATGTATTGTGATTGATTTTATTTACTTTGATTCTTTTTGTTGATTTTTTTCCGATGTATGTTATGCTGTAAAGTGTCTTTGATAACACAGTAAAGCACATATAAATCTGATTTATTATTATTATTTTTGACATTATTAGAAATCATCGGAGGAAACGGTTGCCAATATGGAAAAACTCCACAGTGAAGCTTTGGCTGCTAAAGAAGAAGAGATGAGTGTCAGAATAAACAAAGCTGTGGTACGTGCCAAAGGTTTTCATTCGTCTAATTTCACAACATAATCAAGTAAATCGGATGAAAAACTATCACTTTTGAATGTTGATGTGATCTGTTTGTGCTGCTTGTGTATTTAGGAGCAATGCAAAGAGGAGTTTGCCCAGTTAGGAAATGAGCAGGAACAGCAGTCCTCTCTGGCTCTGGAGGATGTAGAGCTACAGAAGGTAGCCCTGAGGACTGAAGCTGATAACAAGGTTAAAGAGATACAGCTGGAGCTGGAAGCTGCAAAAACTGTGAGTTTTTTTTTTTTTATATATATATATATATATATATATATATATATATATATATATATATATGTAGTTAAAGGTAGACACATTCATTTGGGCTGAGTGAATCCTTTGACGCTCAAATCTTTGTTAATTTCCATGTTAATTGTTGTACAAAAATAGCATATATTAAAAGTAATTTCCCATGAAATCGGCGTAAACACAAGTGCTATAATAGTTTAAAAACTTTGAATATTGTACTGTAAATAAATACAGTTAAAAATATCTTAATTATTGACCATTTGTTTTTATAGTTGTCTGTGAAAGGATTAACTGCAGTGACTTCATGGAATAATCTTGTGTGCTTGCAGAGAGTTTTGGAGCTGGAGAGCACTCTGGAGAAGATCTCACAAGATGGATCAAGTCTCTCTCAGGAACTTTCCGGTCAGTTGGACGAGCTGAAGAATAAACACAAAGAGCAAATCTCTGCATTAAAGGAGAAGCACCAGGAGCAGCTGGAAAAGCACAAGGTCACCCTAACCCAGCTCCAGGAAAAACACAGAGTTGAAGTGGAGACCCTTCTGAAAGATAAAGACCTGCAGCTCCAAGCACATGTTGAAGACATGAACCAGAAAACTTTGGAGAAACTGGATGCAAAGCAGGCAGAGCTGGAGGCAGTATCCGCTGAACTTTCTGAGGCTTTGAACAATAAACAGCTCCTGGAGGGGAGGTTGGTGGCAGCTGAAGATGCTCATAGTTCAGCCCTACAGGAACACGAGAAGAGGTTTCAGGATCACGTGGAGAAGCACAATGTAGAGCTCGCAAATATCAAACAGGAGCACGAGCAGTCGCTTGGAGGTATGGAGAAAACTCTGAAGCAGGAACTTAACGCGTTGAGGATTGTTCTGACAGAGAAGGAAAAGGACATTAAAGAACACATGCTAAGAGAAAAAACACTAAAAAAGGAGTCAAAATCCACTGTACAAGAATTAAATGTCAAAGTCAAGGAGCTGGAGGAGCTGCAGCAATGTTTGTCACAATCCCAGCTGGAAAGTGGGAGCCTCAAGGAATCTAATGCACAGTTAAGTAAGATGTCCGAGGATCTTGATCAGTGTAAGAAGGATTTGACAGATATGGAGCAGCAGTTTGAAGTAGCAAAGAACGATTGTCAACAAAAGGAGAAGGCGCTTCAAGAACTAAAGGACCAATTGCAACAGACCAAAAAGCAGCTTTCGGAGCAGAAGAAGTCATTTACTGCGGAACTGAACTCTAAGCAGGAAGAAGTAGCTCACCTCAAGAAACAGCTGGATGATGACACAGCTGCCCTCGAGAAAAAGATGAAAACCACGATTACTGAGTTGGAAGACAAGCTGAAAACACAGGAAACAAAAATGGAAAAGATCAAACACAAGGCCAAAGAAATGCACGAGAGTTATAAGAAGAAGCTGCAGCAGAATGAAGAAACCATGAAGATGGAACTTGCAAAGAAGGACAGAGAGCTTCAGCAGACAGAGCATCAAGTACAGGAGAAAATTGTAGAGATGTCCCAAAAAAGTTCCCAAGGCCTCAGCAGTGCGATGTCAGAGCTGCAGGCCAACCATAAGGAAGAGGTGGAGAAGCTCAACAACACACATACGCATGAGATTGAGGAGCTGGAGCATCGCTGGCAGGAGAAGTTGGGACAGCAGGAGGAAGAGTTAATGGAGAAACACTCGCACATACTGCAGGAGAAGGCTCAGGAACTGGATGAAGTTTCTCTGCAACTTGGCAGAGGCAAAGAGGAGAACGAGCAAGTGTCGTGTGAAATAAAGGATTTAAAGGAGGGCCTGGCTATTCGAGAAACCACTGTGCAGAAGCTGCAGGAAGAGCTCAACGAAGCGGCGGTGAAGCTTCAAGGTTTGTCTCAAAGTGAGGCGTTGCTCAAGGAGCAAATGGAGTCAGTGGAGAGGAACCTCAACCAAGCTCTGAACGAGAGAAACTCCCTCCAAGACGAGCTCAACGCGACAAAGGAAGAGAACAGAGAGAAGGTGAAGACCTTGTCGGGAAAGTTGAAGGAAACGGAGAAGCAGTGTAAAGCTCTGAAAGGCTCCAAATCTAAGGAAAGCAAGGACTTGCAGAAAAAAATTGAGGAAACTGCAATTCAGCTACAAGCCAAGGAAGCCGACTTCCAGCAGCAATTAATTACGATCACGAACCAAATGGAGCACTACTGCAAGGAGGTTCAGTCCAGAGTGGAGTGTGGATCTAATGAGCTGTGTCAAAGAGTTGAATGTAGGTTGAAAGAGCTGAAAGAGGGACTGCTCTGCAGTCAGAAAAAGGTAGTGAATCTCAAAAACGTCATCCTCACTAAAGTAGATAGAATCTGCACTTTAGAG
Organism: Cebidichthys violaceus; assembly: GCF_023349555.1. Lineage (NCBI taxonomy): Eukaryota > Metazoa > Chordata > Actinopteri > Perciformes > Stichaeidae > Cebidichthys > Cebidichthys violaceus. The sequence continues at coordinate 9,180,721 of NW_027176263.1, forward strand.
GAGACTCTCCGCCAGCAGACCGAGGAGAATAAGAATCTATGCATTTCATTGGAACAAATGTCCGCTCAGGTAAACGCTCATCTGGAGCATATCAAAGCCTTAACACATGACAGAGAGAATCATTCTCAGTCCGTCCATGAGAAAGCTCTGCAAATCGAGGAGCTGAGTGAAGCAAACAGACTCATGTCGGAAAGTATGAAAACAAACGAGTTGAATATCCGTAACCTGGAAAGCATCGCCGGTGACTTGAAAAATCAGCTTGCAAGTAGCGTAAAAGAGAAGGAGGAAGCCATAAATCAGCTGAATCGGCAGTATGAAGAGGAGAGACAACAGGCCGCTGCTCGAACAGAGGAGGCCGTTGAGAGATTAGAGCAGGAGAGAAAGTCTGCTTTAGAGGCGGCAGAAGCACTCAGGATCAGTCTCTCTGAGTATGAGAAGAGGACAGAGACCAAGTTCACCCAGAATGACAACACTATCACATCTCTGCAGACCAGGCTCGACGAGCTGGAGCGAGAAATCTCTGAGAAGAATGAAACCCTGCGGAGGCTCACGGCGAGTATCGACAATCAGTCCATCAGCAAGTCTGAGATGGACCAGGAGCTGAGCGAGAAGGAGCAGAAGGTCAGCGGTCTCACCTCGGAGCTGGAGGGTAGCGTCCGTCGACTTGGCGAGCTCCAGGAGCAGCTGGCCTTAAAGACGAAAGAGTGCGAGCAACTCACAGCTGACCTCAAACAGCAACACGGCGTCAGGGAGAATGAAAAGAGAGAGTTGGTGGAGCAGCTGCAGCAGACCCAGATGCAGTGCACTCAGAATGGTAATGTGGAGCAGGAGATGGTCGAAAAACTCCGCTCCCTCGAGGAAGACAACCAAAAGTGCAAACGCCAGCTTGATAGTCAAAGGGAGGAATTTGAGAGGATGAGAGATGAGATCCTCAAGAGCAAAGAGGAGAGTGTGAAGGCAGCTGAAGAGAAGTTATCTTCAGAGAGCGCCCGGAAAGTATCGGAGCTGAAGAAGAAAGCCGAGCAGAAAATCGGTCAGATTAAAAAGCAGCTCACCTCACAGCTCGAGGAAAAAGAGCAGGCGGTGAAGGCTCTTCAGGCCAGACTGGAGGAAACCGAGAGCAACGTGGCGTCCGGCAAGCAACACACAGAAACGTTGGAGGAGAAAATGAAAACACTGGAGGAAGCTCTCGTCAAGCTTAAGGAGGAGCAGGAGCAACGACTTGAGCAGACTCTGAGTAATGAGAGGCTCGAGAAAGAAAAGTCTTTAGAGGATTTGAAAAACTCGTACGAAGAGAAGTTATCGTCGCTTCAGAGAGATGCAGCGCAGGAAGGGGAGCTCAAAGGAACTGAATCGGCGCTGCGTGAAATTGAGGCAAAGCTGAAAGAAGCAGAAGAGCGGAATGGAAACCATCTCGCAGAAATCAATCGCCTGAAAGAAGAAATATGTGAGAAGGAGGCCCAGCTCGAAGAACATCAGGCCGCTGTTAAGCAGCTTCCAAATCCATCAGGAGCCGAGGCTGAGATGAAGGTGGAACGTAGCAGCGTCCAACAAACCCAGAGCGCGATGCAAACCGAGACGGGAAACCACTCATCGACGCAGGAAGTGGACGCCGATTCTCCGGAGTCTCTCAAGAGCAATTTGAGTCAGCTGAAGAACGAGAAAGAGAGACTCCACAAGGACTTCGTCAGGCTACAGAAAGACATTCGAGCCCTGAGGAAGGAGCACGAACAGGACCTGGAATACATGAAGAAAGAGCTGCTGGAGGAGAATGAGAAAAAGCTGAAGTAAGTCTACGATGACATGTTATTAATCAATTGTATCAATGCTTGTGGTGACCATAATGATTTATTGCATTTCCTTTGCTATCTGTTCTAATAGACTGGAGTTGGAAGATATGGAGATGAAGCACAATTCTGCTATCAAGCACTTAATGAGGGAGTTCAACACACAGATGGCTTTGAGAGAGAGGGAGCTTGATACGGCAGTGAAGGAGACCATCGGTGAGGCGGCAGAAAATCATTCTGCTTTCATGAAATTCACTCTTACAGCTGTGTTGTAGAGCACGGGAAATAAGTGCTTGAGACCGCTGTCTGTTGTTATTTCAGTATACGACAGTCTCCTTCTGTTTTAGGCAACCAAATAACAATGGAAAATCAAAGTGAATAGGATTGACTTACATGTATAACAGCAGGGTGTGATAACTACATGGACACATGATGCATTTTTAATCTCCACACTGGGCGGGAAACAAAAATGAAGGGATCATTGCGTCTGAATTGCCGTGTTTCCTTGTTTCCTTAATGGTTTGAATCGTGTTACTTTTCAAGCGGGAGCGGTTTGGAATATGAATTTCTTTTCTTTCTTTTTTTTAAGTGCTAACTTTGGCTTTTTTTCCCCTTTCCTCGACACAGCGAAGGCCCAGACTGTAGAGGCAGAGCTCATGACGAGCCATCACGAAGAAGCCAATCAGCTGAGGAAGGTGATTGGCGAGAAGGAGGATGATTTGCACAGAACTGTTCAGAAATATGAAGAGGTTTTACAGGTACTCTAAAAAGATGAAGCCGAAAAAACATTTTTTCTTCTTCAAACAAGACCCCATTTTATACAGTATGCTTACCCTGAAAAATAAATGAATCCCACCCACCATTTGGAAGTTGGCAGCTGCCTCTAAAGCAGAGGTTCCCAACACACACTCACAGCATTTTTATTCATCTCTTCATCTACTGATTTTAGCAAACTGTTATAACTCCACTTGTCATGTGCTAACTAATTTAGATTCTTAATCACGCTGTTAAGGTGTTTTAGCTGAATTAATATGTGGTTATTAGATTAGAAATTAGATAGTAAATTCTACTACTTTACAATCTGTCTACATATCCTCCTTGGGGGAGTCACTGGTCTTAAAAAAGCTTGACTCAATCATCAATGAACGCCTGCTGAATGATTTATATTTGGAAACTGGTCAAGTGATTTCTGAAGAACATTCAGCGTCTGGTATAAAATTGTCTCCCGTACTGTCTCCAAATATAATTAAGGCTGGGAGGTCTGAAATAAAGCAGTGGGCGATTAGACCGACATGCTTGAGCTGTGATGCTGAGATGAAACATAGGAAATGACTCAGCCGTTGTTCTTTATTTTTTTTCAGAGTCGAGAGGAGGAGATGGGAAACAGAGTGTGGCAGGTTCAGAAAGAACTGGAGGAGTTGCAAGCAAAGGGCAACGACCCCGCTGAGGTACAAACATCTGTGATTGGTGTCGGCAACTGGTTGATGCATTGGGAACATTTGGCGTTGACACAGATGTAGACAATCATCCCTGCAGCCATTAAAGTCCATTATATACGAGACTGGAGGTTTAGATTAAATTCATACAGCGATTCTGTTGAAACCATCAGTCATTGTGAAGTCACTTTGCCATGGCTGAATGAAATAACAATGGCTGTATAAAATCACTTTTTCTCAGCTCCCTTCCCTCCTCTGGGAAGAGGCTGTCTGATGGAAGAATTACTAGTTTTCAATGACTTCCTGATCCGGACGTATTTTTTGCGAGGTCGTTTCAGATACCTTATTATTTGGAAAGTTCACATCCATGTTAACAGACTTGGCAGCGATCGGTTATCTTTCCCTTCGTCTTGCTTTTTGTAATTGAAGGATTCCGCCTCAATGCTCGGGGACGGTTTGCTCTCCGTTACACTCACATACTTCGCTCTGATCCCTCTCTCGCTCCAGTCGTGTGGCTGCTCTCCAAAGCGCGCCGGATGCCGTGGAACTCGTTCGAATCACTCAGGAATGTTCCCCTCGAAAAAAAACAAAAAACGAGATTGTGAGGCAGCAGCCAACCTCAATCCCTGTTCTCAATTATCATCATACGAGGTGATTCTGGGCTTTAGATTTATACTCCAGCAATACTCACGGGCATGATGTGCACACTGGAAAGGGGCCAGATAGGACGAATGTACTCTCTCTCTCTATGGAGACGTTTTTTACCCAGGTGTTGAGGTGCCATGAGACCCCGGCACAGATTCTTCTACCTTTTACACCGTGTCCAAACACACACACAAACACAAAGAATTATGCTGCTCTCTCTGTTGCATTTTTCCCTGGTGAGGTAATAACTTTATGAGTGGATTGTGTGGGTTCATGCTGAGGGAGGCCTCTCCTTACTACAGGCCTCACAAACCATAATTCATTCAGACGGTGGGTCAGTGTGTCTCTCCAAAGAGACATCAGACCAACAAGTCCAGTTTAGACTGTCTGTGCAGACGCAACTGTGCATTGAACAGTCCCTTTGATTGTACTGTGCAATTAAAGATAAGACAGGTGTTGTTCTGTACGTTCATTAACATTTCAGACCAAAGCCAGCAGTGTGTTTGTCCGTCTCTCAGCCCTTTGGGACATTTTCCATCTGTATTTGGCTCCCAAAATAGATCACAGAAATATATATATATATATATATATATATATATAAATATATGGTTTCATTTTTAAAAAATGCGTTTAAAAAAATGATCCAAACGAAAAACCCAGTTTAGTGTTGACAACTATTTTCCAGTAAAAGTAGTGAGCATTATGAACGTAACCAACGTACATTTGTTAGTACTCACAGCTGTTAAGCTAGCAGCTGTTAAGCTAGCAGCTTGTGGAAGACTAGGTACGCTGTCCAATCATTTCATTTGGCCCAATGAAATGATTGGACAGTCTTATTACAGTCCTGCGACAACCACAGATGCTGTTTTTATTTGTCAGAGCATTTGATTTATTGATGCTGTCAGGATATATAGAGAATTTCAACAAGTATATTCAAACAATTTTCTAAAAATACATGATTTACCTTAGTTTTAATTATTATTATTATGTATTAATATTGTTTACTCTCACTACACATGTATTTGTTTATTCTATTGTAACATACAGTATCTTCCCTTTTTTCTTCTTCTTTTGGGCACAGATGAGCGCAGAAGAACTACAGGTGTGTTATCTGGCTCCAGCATCACTGGTTTTACTGTCTATATTATTCCAGTCCATTACGACTGTAAAACAATTGTTTGGTTCATAAAACATGTATTGCTTTGCATTACTTGTTCCACCATAAACCGTCCAGTTCTCACCGACGGTAATGTTCTGTCCTTCTCTACCTCAGGCTCTACTAGCCGAGAAGACGTCTCTGCTGAGCGAGGCTCGTCTGAAGGAGCAGGGCTTCGTTGAGAGAGTGAGTGTTGGGCCTCGGATGTGCTCCTCGCGGGGACAAGTGAACAGCAAATCCCATGAAGTGTATTCCCAGGATTTCAGTGGCCTCCAGCAAGAGCAGCTACTGCTCTCCTGCTGCATCAACTTAATTACAAAGCACATCTGTTTACATTTGGTTTAACCCCATAAACAATCACAGCAGCGCCTCCCACAGTTTTTCTCACACACACACATCGTCATTCTCACAAACATCCCCTGAGGATGATAACAAAATGATAAATTAGGCTAATGCATAGGATGAACCCACTGGGGTCAAATAGCTTTTTTTTCCTAAATGATTAATCTGTGCATGCGCCGTTTGTTTCTCCACGGTAGATTCACTCGCTTGAGGACAAGATTAAATGTTTCCACCGGACCACTGTTGTAACTCACCTCGGGAGCACATTTACAGGTAACGTTAACTCCATGAATCACTTAGTTCTGCTTCTTGTGCCAATTTCCTCTTCGCTCAGCACAACAAAGATGCCATGCAAAATGCTTAAACACGGTGCCATACCATGGGAAGCATGTATTGTGGTATTGAAATGGGGATTTGTTTGGAGTAGCTGCTCTGTAGGATCTCGGAGTTGGTGTTTTGACACATTATCAGTCTGCCTCATCTGCCAGCCCCCTCATCGCTTCATGGATCAGAGATAAGACGTGTGTGTGTGTGTGTGTGTGTGTGTGTGTGTGTGTGTGTGTGTGTGTGTGTGTGTGTGTGTGTGTGTGTGTGTGTGTGTGTGTGTGTGTGTGTGTGTGTGTGTGTGTGTGTGTGTGTGTGGTTTAAATATGCTTTTGAGAACATGTAAGCCAACTTAGCCTGGTAGAGGTCTTACTGGTTAAGAGAAGAGCTGCGGTTATAATTAGGGTTTGGTTAAGGTTAGTTTAAAAGGGGAGGCGGTCTACATCTAGTGAGGGTTAGGGTGAGACAATAACCGCCGTGGTTAAGTTAAGCCTCTGGGTGCTGACTATAAGTCAACGCAGTCAAGTACATCATAAAGCGAGCGTGGTGTGTGTGTGTGTGTGTGTGTGTGTGTGTGTGTGTGTGTGTGTGTGTGTGTTTGTGTGTGTGTGTGTGTGTGTGTGTGTGTGTGTGTGTGTGTGTGAGCGAGATGGGGAGATTGAGTGAGTTGGACCCTCCTCTTAGAGCTTCCCTGCTGGTGTAATAAAGAGAATCTGCTGTCAGAAAAGGGGGCGGTGAAGACCCCATCGTTGGATTTAATGGGTTTTGCAGATTTTGGTCTTCACGTTTCCCACACAGACTTTTTACTTCTCAAATCCTCTACTAACAACACACATACCCCTACACAGGACACCTACGCTGTCCTGTGTTACTTTGGATTACAGCACTCATTAGTGAAAGCATCTTTCACTCGTCATGAATCTTCCTAAAGATCAGAGCTTAGGTTTTCGGGTAGAAGGGCCCTTCAGAGGGCTGTTTAGAGATGGTTTCATGTGGGGCGGGGTGGTCGGCTCTGCTGGAGCAACACGGGGTCAGGAGGACAAAGGCTGTGGGATTTATTGGTGACCCATTGCCTCACACAAGACATCAAAGACTTGTTTGCATTTCTCTATCACCGCTTCCTCTGCTCTGATCACACGGTCTCTCCAGGTCAATGCAGCGGCATTCAGCTTTGTCTGAATGATAATTCCAGATAAGCGCAGACCCAGTGGGCGTTGCTCTGTACTAAAGGCCTGATGGGGTAGTTCAGTGGTAGAAGCAGACGTCTTAAGTGTTACCAGCCCTATAACACAGTTTCCCATTCATACTTTTTAGAGGCATGATGGCAATATAGCTTTGGGCGTGGAAGTAGAACGTTCGTTCTTTGACTCTTGTGGTATTAGTGTGATCATGCTGAGCTTTGCCATTCTTTCCTGTGCTTATAGTTGCTGCTTAATTTGAAGCCATACCTGTGCAGAAAGTGGCTCTGTATATATGGTTGCCAACACAAACATGATGCTCTGGGTTGGTGTTGTTCTTTTATGAAGTGTCAGAAGTCAGCTGGAGCTTTTGACAGTGACAGAATGTTATAAAACATTTAAACACATTAAAACGTCTTAATTCAAAACTAGACAAGAATTTAATGTTTTTAAAAATGTATCCTGATTTATATCTTTTAGCAATGTTTTATTTGTATTTATTTATTCGTTACTGTTTTTAAACAGTAAGTCTCATGAGTTACAGTATCTCTTTAACCAGAGAGACCTGTTGATTATGACATCAAGTATGCATCATTGTGTGTCTGACCAGGTCTCAGATGATTTTTGCTTGTTTTCACAGAACCTGCATACAACAGCAGTGAACCTACTGAGACAGAGTATCTGAGGAAGGTGTTGTTTGAATACATGATGGGACGAGAAACGAAAGTATGCCTTTTATTTTCTTGCAGTATGATACTTTAAAAACACGTGATTGTTTTTTTAGTTCCTATTTTCTAATATTACTGAATGTCAGATATTGAATATCTGTCTCTATCTTGACCAATGGTTGGTTGACTGTGAAAACACCAGGAACTACATTAGCAATAAGTCAACAGGCTCAAGTGCTTGAGTGCATCAAGCACTCAAGCACTTGATGCTTCTTCAGGAAATCATATTTTAGGGCTGTTTAAATTCTGTTTTTCATGTTGCAAATGGTTAGCATTTATGCATTTATATTGTGTCCAGTCTTCTTGGGTAAAACGAACAATGATCTCTATAATTAGCAGTGCTTGACCTGGTCCTAAAGTCAGCGGGACTGTCCCAGCTCCTCAGCAAACAGTTAGTCTTTATGGCAGCATGGCAGACCACCCCGGCGTGGAGGATGTCCCCCAGGCTGCCTGCTAGCATACACATCTTGCATGACGCAGATTTGCCATTTAAAGACTTGCTGGCCTTGTTTAGTGTTGGGCGGTTAGGTTTCCTACACAGCGGCCCTGTTTCTGATTATCCCTCGTGTTTATGGGGAAAGGCATGCACCCTGGTAGATAGGCCTTTTTGTTGGGCTTTAATTGTCAAAGAACAAGCTCCGTTTGTTACAGGTCATGGTGTCAAAGGTAGGTAGTTTTAAATATCTTATTGTCAAGCTTATTTATTTATTTTTTGTGTTTGTTTGTTTGCTTGCTCCTCATCCACAGACGATGGCTAAAGTGATTACCTCCATGCTGAAGTTTTCGCCAGACCAAGCGCAAAAGGTTTTGGACAAAGAAGACTCAAAAGCGATTGTAAGCAGCTTCACTCACTAAAGTCACCTCAATCCTCTTGCACTTAAACACACATACGATTCTTCATCGCTGAGTGCATTATTAATTGATTTCCTATCTGTACCTCCACAGCCTTGGTTACGATGAGCGTGTGAATGATTCGGGTATTTATGGATGAAGATCTGCTGCTGCTGCTGCTGCTGAGGGGGAGACTGTCATGGATTTGATCAAACATTCTCTCTGCATTTCTTTTTATCTTATATGTGTGTGTTGGTGTTTGTATGTATGCGTGTGTGTGTGTGTTTGAGCACACAGGGGCATAAGTGTGGTGTGTGTGTGTGTGTGTGTGTGTGTGTGTGTGTGTGTGTGTGTGTGTGTGTGTGTGTGTGTGTGTGTGTGTGTGTGTGTGTGTGTGTGTGTGTGTGTGTGGTGAGGTATGCTTGAGTATAATCTAATGGTATGAGGGAATTGGAGAATATGCCAGAAACACAAATCTTCCATGAATCTACTTTTACTCTGAAATTAAGTTTGTTAATTTATACGTTTTAGATGAAGTGAAAGTGTTCTCCTTTTGTTTTAGAATCTCTTTATACAGATTGGCTTGTGCAATAAATGATATAATTATCACGTATTAATGCTGAAGGGTCAGTTGATTTCTAGGTTTCTGTGTTGTGCTGTTGTCTGAATCACGTCCTCTGTTAAACGACCCTTTAACTGTGCTCCCGCACCACAATAAGATATACCTGTGGACCCTGTTTGTTTAACACAGCTTTTCTATGCTTTATATTTTATCACTACACTGACATAGAGACACAAAAACACAAACTGTAAATTGTACTATGATAATTAAGACTGTACTACAGGGCACTATATGACTTGCTATACATTTTCAGACTAACAAAATAAATCTGATTTACAGAACACCTTTTGTCAATCCTGTATCTTTATTGCTATTCAGTATCTTACTGTATGTGTTAAATCCAATAGCTTATCGCATCACCTGGTTTTAATTGTTTAGTCTGTCTGACAGAGGATAAACTATAATAATATCCTGTAGAAATAGACACGTGGAATGCAGACATCACAACAAAGCTGGATTTTAAAGGTCCTATTGGTAGTGGGTCACATACTTCAGCAACTGTAATCTTTGTTTGACCTTTTTTTCCTTTCCACAACAAAACAAATGCATATTTTCATATGAAGGACACACATACATGTCTTAGACCATGGAAACCCTCATTTAATGGGAATCAGAATAAACTTTATTGGTCAAATAAGTTGGCTTGAAACTTGGAACATATAGCTAGCCTGTTACAGGTCACATTGTTAATATCTACTGAAAAGGTGTACAGCCTACCTACGTATCCGATACCCCCTTCCATTGCTCTTGAAGCGCTGAAAGACAGCTTGTTCAATAACCTCTGACCTAGGTAACGAAAGTCAAAATATACACGCAAGACCGTTTTAGCCTGCTTAGGGAGGCGAAAGACAGGATAACTTAATAACACTAGCCACCGTCGTATCTCTTATTTCAGGCTAAAAGCGTTAGACTTCCCAACTGCCGGATATCAACGGATTTAGGTGTGTGTGTGTGTGTGTGTGTGTGTGTGTGTGTGTGTGATAGGTGTGGGAGGACTGGATGTACTCCAGGGTGAGCCTGCTGGAGGAGGAAGCCTGTGTGGTTGGGAACCAATTAAGGGCAGCTTCAGGACCCTGGCCCTAACACCCCTCGTTTTAGATGCCAATCTAATCCCTATCGTTTCCAAATACACAACAGCAAATGTCTAAACATTATTAACCAACACTGCAACATCACATATGATAGATTAGCAGAGCTTCAAAATCAATCTGAGCCAATCAAGTTAGTAAATCACAGCAATGATAAACAACACAATCTCAACCTTAGCTATAGCAGGAGGAATGTCATTTATATCATATATCTAATAAATGTACTACTGCCAGCCTGTCCCAGGGGAAGAGCACCCTTACCTTGAGGAGACTACGAGACGAGCTACACTGGTTGGAATGCACAAAATACAAACCAGTTTCATTTGGTTTTTACAAGACGTTTTAAAAAGGTTACAAAAACGTATGATTACATTTTGATAAATGATAAGAAGTCACACATTAAAACAATTTTATAATTAACACGTCTTTAAGCAATATGGGATTATATGCAATAGGTATATTGATATCTGAATATATAACACTCTTAGGCTGATAATGGGCAATAGATTGTAACTCATCATAGAAATAAAAATAAAATAAAAAGAAGAAATAGACAACTCACATAAAATACAAATAACACCTCGAGATAGGATTTTCTCTTTTTCTAGGGGCCACAGGGACCATGTTCCTATATGCTAGGTAGGTGTTAAAATATAATGCGTCTCGAAGACTTCTCTGTATAAGGGTCAGCCAGATGCTCAAACCACAGTATGCTGCTTGAACGCTATTTAGGACCTGACCTCTCGCTCCTCAGACCAAGATGTATTAGATAGTACCACGGCTCATCTGCAGTGTGCAGCAAAACTACAGTTTCCCCTTTTTTAATTTTTGCCTTCTTATTGTGAATCTTGAAAGTTTATTTTGTGAGGACTGTAAAAGGTATTCAAATTAAACAAGGACATTTAAATCAGTATTTGTTTGACTGGATACAACTGATTGGATTGCAAGTAGACATTGATTTTGCTTTGAAGGGACACCAGTCAAACGTATTGGGAACTACTGCTGTTATTATATAATGTATTAAGATGATTTGTCCCTAGAAACCATATCAGAGTGGGTTTTTATTAAGTAAAATTTAGCAACAAAAGCTCTCTTATTATAGAGGCTTTGAATTCCTTATAATACAACCGTTTACTCATGTCTTTTTCTAATGGTGCTGCCTTTTAAAGGAATTGCAATATCCCTGGTGATTTTTGTGACAATAAATAAAATCAATAAACTTCTCATTGAAATGAAAGCTTTTAAAAATACACTAATGAGGGCGTTACACTGTTCATTGTGACTGGAAAACGTTAGATGGCAGCAGTGGGCCCTCATCGCTCAATTTAGGTGAGCGGAGTCCCCAAAGCCCACGGATGAAATGTGATGCTTTGCGCCTCAAAACCATCCGCGTCTCTCCATGACCGCGTTACCAGTGTCAGGGTACCAGAGTGAAAACATGCGCTCCGGTTTCACCTGTCACATTAAAACCCTCTCTGGCCCCCAAGACTTGCAGTTCGATCGGCGGCGATGCTTTTATTTTGACTAAAATTTGGTTCATCCGGTCGTGTCCCGGCTACCCCTTGCTAACTTAACGCAAGTGACCGCATTTATCTCCACGGACAGGGAGCCTGCGAGCAACAACTTTCTCAGATTGACACAGAATGGAGAGAAGCTGACGCACTGTCATTTACCGGACCGTTAACTTCCCTCCTGCCATCACAGCCTTCACGCTGCGTTAGACCAGGAAAGTATAACTGAAAGATAGTTTTGTAACAGTTTGGGCACTGAAGAGCTGACAATTTCCCCTTATTATTTTTTCCCCCCTTCTTCTTCTTTTTGGACGCTTTAACCGCGTTATTACGCATGATGCGCCAAGAGATGGCTACTCTTCGGAGACACAAAACGGGAGTACAACATGTTTTTTATGCTTATCTCTCTATTTCAGTGGCTTATTCATACAATATCGACTTAGAACATCCGTTGGTGTTTCGCGGACCAAATTCAAGTTTTTTTGGCTACTCTGTGCTGGAGCATTATCATGACAACACACGCTGGTGAGTCCCATGTTTTACTGGAAATGTTGAAATATTTTGTCAATGATGCAAGGAGTTTGTACTTTTGAAGCAAATGTCCGAGGGTCTCTAGAGCTCACGCTGCATCCAATGCATGCAAAACAATAATGCTTGCTATTCTCAATGAAACGCCATTTCTGTTGGCGCTGTGACTTGTTCTGCTTGCAAAATATTTTCTTTCATTTCCAGGTTTTAGTGGCGCATTTTAAAGACACTGTAAGGTGTTTGTCCCATCCTCTGTCCTCTCCTTATTTCTGCAGGGTAATAGTAGGGGCTCCAAGGGCAAACTCAACCTACAGTAGCTCCGTGCACTCTCCTGGAGCTGTATATAAGTGTCGAGTTCACAGCAACCCAGAGCGCCGCTGCACAGAGATGGATCTGGGAAGAGGTCAGTCCCCACTGCCTGCAGCATAAATATAAGAGCATTGACAAACAACACACTACTCTACTGCAACCTCAGGCCAACACATGCACCCTCAAACAATAGAAAAGTTCACTATCTGGTGGTACAGTCCACACACAAAAACACACACATTCAGCCTTCCTGCAGCTTTTTCTTCTCTTTGCCTAAACTCCCCCAAGCATCTGTTTTGTTTTATCAGAATAATGCGGCCTTATACTGCTCTTAACAGTGCGACATTTGTTCTTCTGGTTCTGAACTTGCTTTATAGAGACATCCAAAAGACAAGAGGGCTCTGTGTGCAGAGGTCCATAAATATTTTTGATAAATATGATTTACGCTTCTGCTAATATTTTCCAAGCACGTGAGCCAAAAAGTTGAGCTCCCCCCCCCCCCCAGCCTCGGCTCTGTTCTTGTGGTCAAGAAAGCCGGGGTGCAGGCGTAGCTTTAATATTAACTCTGTGCTCAGTCAGTGTGTCACCAGAAAAAACATACATTATCACAGTGAGCGTGTGCTGCTTGGTGCACATGGACCAGAGGAGCTGAACTCTGACGGGCCTCTGGGAACACACAACACACACTGACACACTACATGCTACACAGCTACATGCCATTGTGCTGAGTCAGTTGTCTGCAGGAAGAACGATAATACATTTGGGGAAGGGAAATACTAATCTATTATGTAAGACTGTTAAAAAGTTGTCCCTGACATTTTGAAGTGTGATTTACTTTGTTTTGGCTTTTCTAACTATGCACATTCATGTTAATAGCATTACAAAGCAGTATGCATATTACAGTCAGTTATTTGGTTTTATATATTTCTCTGTGCACTTTTTAAATTTCATGATTTCCTTGGGCTTGAGGAAATTGTGATGAGCATTTCCATGTTTTATTAACCAAACAATTCATGCAGCCCTTAGGGGATCCCATTATTCAATAATATGTGTTTATGTTGTGTGTTAATATAAAATGGAATATCAGTCAATATATTGTTTCACTTGTTTAACACGCAAATATCAGTATTGATAGCAACCTCAAAAGTCCTGCGTTTTTGGGCTCTTCCTTAATGTCATAACCGATTCTTTTTCTTTGAGTAAAATTGACTTCTGACAGCTGTACAACCTATACAGCATTTAACACTGTGTAAACATCCCACACACATTAAGCAGAAATGAAGACTGAAACACAGAACTCAAAGAGCTGAAAATGGCTGACAAGTTATCAAGTTATTTGTTACAAGACATCCTCCGTCCCGATGACTCAACGTCTGCATAAACTGCTCTCGTTGACTTTCAGGAAACAAGCCGAGAGAGTCGTGCGGGAAGACGTGCCAGGGAGACAGGGACGATGAGTGGATGGGGGTCAGCCTGGCCCGCCAGGACAGAGCCAATGGCAAAATACTGGTGAGTTCAGGGACGCACCGCCGCACTCACCTCCCCAAATTGTTTAATGCGAACCATGTACACTCGTAAAAGCAGACCATATTAGACCGACATCATTGTTGCTAATGTCTTACCATGAACCACACTGTTGAACCACAGCTGGTCTCAACATTACAACCCTCCTTAAATGAAAACGGCCTTTCCTTCCATTCTGTGTTACATGCTCACAAGCTTTCACTTGCATAAGTCAAAAATGAACTTCGAGTTCTTTTGCATATTCAAAGCTGGAGTAACAGCTGAAGTCAGACAGATTTGGAAACTGCTGAGTGGTTACATAATACTGTGAAACATCTACCTCGTGTTTGGAGCTGGAAGAGTCAGTGGAACTGGGTTTGTCAAAAGTGGAATGTTGTTTATAAAGAATGGGAGAGGGATTTAGAGAAACTAGAAGACTAACTAGCGGTGCTAATCCCAGAGGTGCTTGGCTGGGTATTTGCACAGAGATCATAGGGCAGCTGGCAGAGTTTGTTTAGGCTTCAGTCCCTCTGCGGTGGTCCCGTCCAAGGGCAGCCTTTCATTAAACGTTAACCCCCAGTCCCCTGCGGTGGGTAGCAAGGGAACCAGCAGCCTTCCTGGATGGTTTGAAGGCGGCTGGTGGGCCGGGCAACTCTTGAAACACTCAAGACAGGTGTGTGTTTGAATACCTGTCATTGACTGACCTCCTCCTACGGGAGTCAAGCGAATCACAATAATTCCTCCGCATACAGACGTCCAGATAACTGCTTGGCTCTATTACTTTCAATATGTTTGTCTTTAGTCCATTTTTTCAATACCTCAGTGGAATGTCTTGGCATGATTTTCCAATCATGACCCCACAACTCTTGGAGTTGTCAGTCTTTGGAACTTGAGCATAGAGTAATATGATGCTTGTAGCTGCACACTCTTTGGCCTTTCAGATGGGAATGTGATAAAAGAAAGGTGGTGACTTTGTGCCACGTGTTGCAGTGTTGCTTTTTTTTTTCATAAATCTCATCTAAATGGACTCAGGTTTCTATGCAACAGGAGGGAAATGGCTGCTTGGCAGATGTGTACAGTGGTGATTTCATCTGTGCTTTCAGTGAAGGCCTTGTTTGTGACCAGTGAGCCCTTTAACTGAACAGGAACAAGACAACAGCACGGACTCCAACCATAAAAGACTTCTTTGCTCCTTCGACAAAACAGTTGTAGCGAGAGCTCCTTCTGCTGTGTTTATATCAGCTGATTGATCTTTTTTTTGTTCTTGCTGTCGTCCAAGCCGTCCTTTGAAACACAAGTGTTTCTTAACGCCGGTTCTTGCTTCCAGACAGTCATCTGACGCTCTCCACAGCTCTGCCGAGCTTCTCGTATTAATTTAGATTGGCTATGTGTGTGCGTGCGTGGTGGAGTTGGGGGGGGTGGCGGCTGGGGGAGTTAAACAGTGCGAGGGGAAATGAAGTGAACTTTGTCTACACAGAGGCGTCCAGATCTGTCCCCAGATCCACAGGAGCTCCACCACCATCCCTCCAGGGTGCTAAATTATTACCACATTTACACATGTTTGTGGCCTGATTTGTGCCAGAGTTTGAAATTGAGTCTATATTATCCTGTTTGCTTATCAATCTGTGGAATGTTTTATTTTGAAAAACACAGCGGCAAAATATTGTTTTGCGAATTACTCACTGTCCGTTGTAGAAATGTACCCCCACGTTTCAGCAGCAGCATAATAAAGTGGGAGTTTGTTCTATGTCTTTTGATCCGCTGTCTGAACTTTTGGCTTCTCCAGCTGCCTGCAAGGCCCGGAGGAGCCTGTTTTTGAAATTAAAAGACGAAGATCTTCTTGCTGCATGTTAAATTATGCTTAGGAAACACAGATCTCATGCTGCAGAAGAGATATTCACACCACAGACCATGGCTGTTACGGTCAGAGCTATGGATGGGCTTTACTACCCCCTCTTATTGACGATCATTTGACAGCCGCAGAGACACTCTGACTCCAGCCCAGCGACGAAGGGGCTTAAACAATCAGCGTGGCTGAAGGAACGCCTGCATGCAGTCTGAAGTGTTTGTGTTTACAGCATAAACATGTGTCTGAATTTGTTCTCCGTTCCTGCTTTTCTCTCGCAGGCCTGTGCTCACCGCTGGAAAAACGTCTACTACGACTCAGAGCATATCCTTCCACATGGATACTGCTCCATCATTCCTCCCACTCTCCAGGGCGGGACGAAGCCGCTCATCCCTTGCTATGAAGGTACAGTACGCGCACACATTTGAACCCATATCAGCCTCTCACATTAGGCAGAAACGACACTGGGATCAAATGCGTTGCTGGTTATGGGTTTAGTCCAGTGGCTCCCATCCCTTCTGCCTCGTAACCCCTTAAATTTAAGCAAAGACACAGGTTATGGCCTCAGTGTTGTGAGCAGCTAAAGTGTAATCTTCCGTCTCACATAGATTTTTAAAAGCCTGTGGATTTATTCCATAACAAAAAAAAGAATAAATTGGTCTGTTTATCTTTTTCTGTGGTTACATTTTATCAGCACGTGATCTCTCTGACCTCTGATTGGTGTTCTGTTGGTGATGTCTAGTAGCAGCAGAGCCTTGAAGTGTGATCTCTCTTCCTCAGTCCAACACAAGTACTTTGGCAAGAGCCAGCTTCTGCTATTGAGGGGTTTGTTATGCCAAATATATGAGCATTTGTCTGGCGGAGATGGAGAGTTTGTATTCCCTGCGCACCTTTTTGCAAAAGAAAAACATTTTCTTAAAGGTGTAATTACGCCAACAATTTCGAAGCATGGATTTTTGGCTTTCTAGAAATCAGGTGCTTTGAAGGAAAGATTTGCTTGCATGATAGAGAAATCACATTTTGTTATGATTGTAGTAAATCCAATCCATTTGTGCTGCAGGTAACTTTCTTCATGCACTGTCTACAACACTAAAAATCAAATTCCATTTAAAAATTAAAGTACTGTATAAGCTGACTCATGCAAATGTGTTCTTAATATGTTTTGATATGTGACTCACAGCTATTTATCAAAGCCTGTTTTACACCTTAATTGGTCTCCCAGGTCAGGATTTCACTTCCTTCTGTGTCTCTCGTTGCCGTCAGTTGTGGGGTAGCCAGGCACACTATGGGACCATATTGATAGTGAATTTTGCACAGATCCAAGCTCAATATTTTTGTAACCTGAGAGCAATGTGTCCCTCTTCCAAGTAAGAGGTCTTCTTGTTGAATGTGGGGTTGCGCCCCTTCTCCCAGTCTGTGTTCTGGCCCCAGACTCCTCGTGGATAGGACTGGGACTTTGACTAGCTCCATATGGAATGCAGGAAAAACTCCAGTAAATGCTGGCTCAAGCACACAGTGAAATAATTTGTGGTTTGTTTTTTCTTACAGACTATAAGCAGAAGTATGGGGAAGAGCACGGCTCGTGCCAAGCCGGGATAGCGGGAGTTTTCACAGAGGTCAGTAGCGGTCCTTGTTCGTCTTCTTAATCCATGTAATGCTCTTGTTGTGTTCGTCGCTGGTTGTCATCCAAACCCTGTCGCCTGGACAATCATGGCACCCCATCAGTCAATTCACTGTTTGGTAAACTGAGCATGTCTTCAAATGCAATAACAATTGCAGTTCTTTGCATTTTCATATTACGTGGCAATAGAAACTATTAGTTATCTTTTACTGTCTCTCATTTTCTTACTTAATTGCATGATATCCGTTAACATTATCCCAAATTTCTCATGCTTTGTTGACTTTGACTCTCTAGATAGTTAGCAGAGACATCATATATGTGACTGAGGGGGAAGTTTCACCCCAAGTTGTTTTAGAAAATTCTTCAGTCAGTATTTGTATCAAAGCAGCCAGCACTCTGCTGACTAACTGCTGATAACTGTTAGCTTATGTTTCCATAGGAAGATACAGCAACCTCACCTGACCTGGTGTGGTTCCACAAGATAAAACGTTTAAGAAAATACAAGTTTCCTTTACTCTATAGCATAGATGCTCGAGAGTTTTGTATCAACATATGACATCATTCTTGGGTGAACAATACATTTTTGTATCTTACAAATATTTTTTTTTATCTGTAAGCCGTCTAGAAAGGTAAAGCTGCTGCAGTGAGCAGTGTTGAGAGAAAGGACAAATAGATTTAACATGTAAATGACATGAAAAAAATTGCAAATGAAGAATACATTGAAATTTGAATTTGACCAGTTTAGACATTTTGTTTGCTATACGCTAGCAATTTAAGTATTTCCTGATGTTGTCCGTGAGCGGCTTGTTCTGCAAAGGACCTTTTCAAGTCTCGAGTTACAGTTACACTCAATTTGGCACATACAGTTAAGTACAGTGGACTGTAAGTGACTTAAAAATGTGTCTTTGGAGCACAACTGCACCCTCAGGGTGAAACCATTCTTTCTGGTGAGAAAGAGTCTGATGACAATCTTATGTAATTTGAGTTTTTCTGTTTTAACTTTGTTTCAAAAATTGTTTCAGCTTCCTAGTTAGACTGGTGCAAATCTCAAGCAACTTTACCAGAGCTGCAAACAACGTATCGATTAGTCAGTCAACAGAAAATTATTGTTTGAAACATTTATTAATTGTTGAAAAGTGAGAAACTCCAATCATTCTGTGGTTCGTTAAGGTGAGGTCTTGCTGCCTTTCTCGATTGTATATCATTGCAAACTGAATATCTTCAGGGTTTTGGGCTGTTGGAGCGACACATCAAGACATTTGAACCCTTGAGCTGTGGGAAACTATAATGGACATTTGTTCGCTATTTTCTGACATTTAAACAGACCCAAATGTTTTTCCTGTCACGGATACTAAAATGGGATCATTTCACATGATCTGCCTGCTAACTTTTCTTTGACTTGTGTGTTTCAAGAGCCTTTGAGAATGTTGTTCACGGCTGTTATGAACACTTAAAGCAGTGTATGACATCATGTTTTAGGAATTTGTTTCATGATTTTATTGAGTAAACCCAGATAAAAAAACAACACAATATATAAGCTGGAAAGAGCTGTGCAGGTGAGGAGCTTATAAGTGAAGCATTATTGATTTTTTTTTTGTGTGTGCAAGTTTTTTTTAGTCAGCATCATGTGAAAGCTTTAAATAACACTAGAGCGAAACCTTGTGGCTTTAGCCAAGAAAATATTCTATTAACATTGGATTCTACAATAACGCTACTGTTTTAAAACCTAACAGAACATCATCAAACCCACTTTTTTCACAGACTGAGGACGTCAGTGTTGATCTGTTAAAGCAGTTGAACAACCCCACTTTAAAGAATGTGAAGAATTTAAAGAAAAGATGTCCAACTGTTCAACCTTATCCTTGTCTGAACCATGGTGCCCAGATGTTTGAGACCACAGCACAGGGGTTATTCACTGCTGAGTGAGGTCCTTACCATGTTCTTTAGTTTGTTTGAGTTCTCAGGCGACTACACACATCCTCTGAGACAGACGACACACTGTCAGGTTTGAAAATTAGAACTCAGTGAGCAATGGCTACACTTCTAGGGCAGCTGAAGCAGAGCGTCTTAATTGCCGTGCTCTGGTCCCTTTATTATCCGTGGAGCATCACAACAAAAAGCTGTGAACAACTCATTTTACAGCTGTCAATTCTGCCTGGGCTGTGAATTCCTCATCACATCAAAGGAGGCCCCTTCAGCTGGCACGCCATCTGGCTGTGTGGTTGAGAGCAGATAACACAAACCAGCCTGTGGCCACTGGTTAACCATACGTTCACCCAGCAGCACTTTTTTCTCTCTTTTCTTCAGCAGGCCATATATGTGCAGAAGAGGGGAAATCACAGTCATGTGAATGAATGTGATTTTTCATTTTCAGGAGCTGGTGGTAATGGGGGCACCGGGGTCATACTACTGGACTGGGACGATCAAGGTGTACAACCTGACTTCTGACTCTTTCTACAGCCCGAACAAAGAAGACATCGACTCCCACAGATACAGCTACCTTGGTAAGAGCTTGTTTATGAGGGTTATTGTGTTGAATATTAAAAGTATAAGTGAAAATGTGCTGCAACTGATGATTGTTTCCAGGCTACGCTGTGACTGCTGGACACTTCTCCTCTCCTAATGTAATAGACATCGCTGCAGGGGCGCCTCAGCACAGCGGCAGTGGAAAAGTAGGGACTTCTTCTTCTGTCTTATTTCCAGCTGTTTGAATTTAAGTCATCTTGTGTTGCTTGCTACACTGATTTGCTTTTCTCCCGCACAGGTTTACATTTTCAAAATCGACGGTGGGTCTTTGGTGAAGAGCTTTCAAGCCTCAGGGAAAATGGTATGAGCCCGGATGTGGTATTCTTCCAGTGGTCTCTGGCAGTCCTGTTTTTAATCATTAAATTACATATTATGCATTGAGGCTATTGTTATACTATTCAACCATATTTAATTTAACCTGATCTGCCTCAGGGATCGTTTTGATTCTTGTGATTCATTGCAACCGGCTACTCTGATTGCTTTGTTGTCAGAACTACACTGTTTATGTCTGCCTGAAGTGTTTAGACAGCAATAGCGATTTAAAGAAGGAACACGCTTGCCAGAAAGCAAAGCCAGGGAGGTAGCTAATGCTTTCCATTCAGAGTAAACAAAAGGAAGTCAGGGTGGCTTTAAGACGTAATGCTGGTATAGATATATAAAAGGGAAGGTGAATCCAGTCAGAGCGTGAATCGTATGTCAACGGTATGAACTGAAGGAGTGTCTGTGATCTGACCCATTGCTCTGTGGCTCGGCTTGGTTCCAGATGGGCTCTTACTTTGGCTCCTCATTGTGTGCAGTTGATCTGAACCAGGACGGCTTGTCGGACCTGCTGGTGGGGGCACCCATGCACAGCCAGCTCCGGGATGAGGGCCAGGTGTCTGTGTACCTCAGCAAGGGCAATGTGAGTGGGATTCGTGGTTCGGCAGGAACATGAGACCATAACCTGCTGATTTATTTTTTCTCCAGTGTGTCTGCTCTCTCTGAACATTTCCGTACTGTTATTATTGTCTGTAGTGTCAGTTTTTAGATTTGCTCATGTTTGATTTCTTTCTGACCATGTTTGTTATCATGAAATTAGAAAAAAAACAACAGTGGAGCATTGTGAGACTCGGCTGTGAAATTATTTAACCGACCAAGACTAGGATTTCTGTTTGTACATTTTGTATTTATGAGTTATTGCGAGGAAGTTGACTGTTTGGTTGTGAAATTGTTTTGGATAATAGCCAACTAACTGCAGTCGTGGCCAAAGAATTTTATCGGAGAGCTGCAATAATTTCACTGCAGCAGTATACGGTAGGACATTTCTTTTTTCTTCTGCCAGCTCACTACATAAACTGTTATCTTGCCTGCTTCTGTTTTCAGGGGGTGATGGAGGAGGAAGGTGTTTTGAGTGGTGACAATGCTTTCAATGCACACTTTGGAGAATGCATTACCGCGATCGGAGACATAGATGATGACGGATATCAAGGTCAGTACAGTAATAACAGAGTAGTAGTAAAATTTAGAAACTGCATGCATGAATCCATAAAGATGTTTTATTATAAAACAGTGTCCACTTACTTGCTAGTTTTACCTCTCTATAAATAGTCGCTGTAAATAGTAATTCAATAACACAACCTGAGAAGTTTAACTGAAAGGCATCTGAAACTTGTGACAAGAGATCACAAGTAGGCACTGGGTTCTGGTTCAGGGGTCAAAAACCATAAAAGGTTGGGAACCACTAACATAATAGGACCACACTGGATGTTTAAGGTGTTTTAGTCCATTAAAACATAAATAACTTGTGTTGTACAGTTGTCTTGACCATTTTTACAACCATGCCACAACTTCTTAATTTGCATGGCAGCCACTGTTTTTAATTTAGTTCACTATGATGTGAAACTTGCAGCAACTTGCAGTAAAACCTGCTTGACATAGTATCCATTTGTTATATTGTTATTTTTGAAGTTAAATTGTTTTTGTGTATAGTGATATATTAAGAGAAGAGTCTTTAAAATGATCCTTATGAATAAGCTTCTGCAATGCAAACCAAAACAAAGATCATATTAATTTCCTCTTGTGCCTCAGATGCCAGAGAGTCCTTAAATGCACCAAAATGAGGTCTTTAAATTCCAAAGTACTGGTATTGTCCTTCAACCACTTAACCATCTCTGTGCATATAAACCATTTGCAACACTGGAGCCACTAGTGAGCAGTCATAACCCATATGGGGGTCTTGTAATGGTCCATAAGTGGTCAATGATCTAAAATCCAACCAATGGCAAACCCTTTAAATAGCATTCATTGCTATTAGTGTGACATTTTGCTTTAGTCATGAAACAAAACGATTTCCTCTGTCATCTGGTGAGTAATAAAGTCACACAGTTTATGTTCCCCACATCAGCCCACAAGCAATCGTTGGCTGTTTGAGCATCTCAGTAAGTGCAACAAAACCCGTCATTTTCACAGACGCTTTGTTTTCATTACCCTGCAGCGAGGGGGCTCTTTAGCAAGCATTGCCCTCTCTCAGCCTTGTGTGCATCGTGTGTCATCCAGATGCAAACCAAATTATCCACACACAGACAGACATACATTTACACTGTCTGTTTTCCTGGCACTCGCATTGGCTTGGCTTTGAGGGCTTGACTTGGCGTCCATCTCCCACTCGAGGCCGGGAGCTGCTGCCTGGATTCATCTCCGTGCAAGATACGCCTCGAGGCTTGCAGCCTGGCACAATGTCTGTATCTGTGTGTGTGTGTGTGTGTGTGTGTGTGTGTGTGTGTGTGTGTGTGTGTGTGTGTGTGTATATGTGTGCAGAGAAAGATGGCAGCTGGGAATCATAACTCATCCTGTAACTCGTCGCTGTTTGAGTGACGAAAGAGCCAGACTTGCTCGCCGACTGACAATCTATTATTTACAACCTAACTGCTACTATTTCATTTGAAAGAACTACTGTAGAAATCAGAATACACATTTGGTTCCTCCAAGAAAAAATTGCTTGTTTAATTCTACAGCTACAGTTGTGGTCAAAAGTTTACATACACTTGTAAAGAACATAATGTCATGGCTCTCTTGAGTTTCCAGTTATTTCTACAACTCTGATTTTTCTCTGATAGAGTGATTGGAACAGATACTTCTTTGTCACAAAAAACATTCATGAAGTTTGGTTCTTTCATGACTTTATTATGGGTTAACAGAAAAAGTGATCAAATCTGCTGGGTCAAAAATATACATACAGCAGTGGTAATATTTGGTTACATGTCCCTTGGCCATTTTCACTTCAATTAGGCGCTTTTGGTAGCCATCCACAAGCTTCTGGCAAGCTTCTCGTTGAATCTTTGACCACTCCTCTTGACAGAATTGGTGCAGTTCAGTTAAATTTGATGGCTTTCTGACATGGACTTGTTTCTTCAGCATTGTCCACATGTTCTCAATGGGATTTAAGTCAGGACTTTGGGAAGGCCATTCTAAAACCCTAATTCTAGCCTGATTTAGCCATTCCATTACCACTTTTGATGTGTGTTTGGGGTCATTGTCCTGTTGGAACACCCAACTGCGCCCAAGACCCAACCTTCGGGCTGATGATTTTAGGTTATCTTGAAGAATTTGAAGGTAATCCTCCTTTTTCATTATCCCATTTACTCTCTGTAAAGCACCAGTTCCATTGGCAGCAAAACAGCCCCACAGCATAATACTACCACCACCGTGCTTGACGGTAGGCATGGTGTTCTTGGGGTTAAAGGCCTCACCTTTTCTCCTCCAAACATATTGCTGGGCATTGTGGCCAAACAGCTTGATTTTTGTTTCGTCTGACCACAGAACTTTCCTCCAGAAGGTCTTATCTTTGTCCATGTGATCAGCAGCAAACTTCAGTCGAGCCTTAAGGTGCCGCTTTTGGAGCGAGGGCTTCCTTCTTGCACGACAGCCTCTCAGTCCATGGAGATGCAAAACACGCTTGACTGTGGACACTGACACCTGTGTTCCAGCAGCTTCTAACTCTTGGCAGATCTGCTTTTTGGTGGTTCTCGGTTGACTCTTCACCCTCCTGACCGATTTTCTCTCAGCAGCAGGTGATAGCTTGCGTTTTCTTCCTGATCGTGGCAGTGACAAAACAGTGCCATGCACTTTATACTTACAAACAATTGTTTGCACTGTTGCTCTTGGGACCTGCAGCTGCTTTGAAATGGCTCCAAGTGACTTTCCTGACTTGTTCAAGTCAATGATTCGCTTTTTCAGATCCATGCTGAGCTCCTTTGACTTTCCCATTGTAGCGTTTGTGGGCGTTTGTATCCAATGAGCCCTATTTAAATGGCCTCAGAGAAGTCACCAGCTGTAGTCACTCATAATCACTCACAAGAAGTTAAGAGGCCATGCTATGAAGCTCATTTCATTGACACAACTTTCTAAGTCACCAAAATTGCTAATTCATGTTGCTGTATGTATATTTTTGACCCAGCAGATTTTGTCACCTTTTCTGTTAACCCATAATAAAGTCATGAAAGAACCAAACTTCGTGAATGTTTTTTGTGACAAAGAAGTATCTGTTCCAATCACTCTATCAGAGAAAAATCAGAGTTGTAGAAATAACTGGAAACTCAAGAGAGCCATGACATTATGTTATTTACAAGTGTATGTAAACTTTTGACCACAACTGTACATAATGAGTTAATCATTGTGTGATATTTACAAAAAAAAGTGCCATTCGTTTACCATTTCTGCTTTGGTATGCTGCACCACATGGCCTGGAAGTGTTTTGGTTTATAAAAAGAAAGTTTATATGTGGAGTTTCTGTGCAAATAGGATAAGGAGACATTGTTTCAGTGCTCTTGCCAGCACTTTATAGGCTTGTTTCCACTCTCTCAGAGGTCGCACAAGTCTTTATGGCCACTAAAGACACTTAACTGTCAATTAAGACTCTTACTGTAACAGCTTGTTTCCCAGAGTTAATGAAAGCTTTTGTACACATTCACAAACACACAGTCATATACATGCTCATTCATTTCTCTGCCGTCTTTTCACAGAAACACTTTTGTCTTCTATTTGCCTCTTCAGATGTAGCCATAGGAGCCCCTAAAGAGGATGACTATGGAGGAGCCGTTTATATCTACCATGGGGATGCCACAGGAATCATCAGCAAATACTCCATGGTAAGAACTCCTCCTATGTTAGACAACATGCCAATATCATGTCGATTGTTTTTTATAGAACTAAGCAAAGGATTCAATTTTGATTATTTTTCCCCTCATTTCTAGTAGTTCCACTAAAGGTTCACCTGCAAATGTTACATTTTGGTGAAACCCGTGCGTTCACCTTGTGTATCGAGCTGTTATAAATAGCGGATTAACGTGTGGTAAAGTCGCAGGTGGTGATGTTGCCTTGGGAATCCCCACACAGCTCTGAATGAAGAGCAGGCCACTCTTCGTGGGCATCTTTTTTATTGGGGACTACAAAGTATTTCAATTTTGAAATTCGCCTGTTTAGCCGCCACATCATCACTGCTGAGATGTTTTGAAGTATAGAGCGAGAACCTGGAGGCGACTAGCTTAGCTTGGCATAAAAATTGAGGGAAACAGCTAGCTTCTGGCCAAAGCTAAATCAATCCACCTGCCAGCATCTCCAGGGCTCACTAATTAACACAATTTATCTTGTTTAAAAAAAACTTGTGTACTTGTACTTGTACTGCAGTCTGACAATGAGCTGAGAAAACGCAGAGCAAAAACAAATCATGCAATGTTCTCTTTTTTCCATGTTGGCTCACATGTATAACTTGAGGGCTGGTATCATCTGTTACAGAAACTGTCTGGACGCAGTGTGAACCCTGGTCTGCAGATGTTTGGCCAGTCAATCTCCGGCAATGTGGACATGGATGGCAATGGATACGCAGGTAAGATCGTACCAGAATAGATGAAGGCGTAACCACATCAGGAAGATGAAAACATCAAATAGGAAAGGATGACAGTATGAAATATTTGTTTTTGACTCTCATGCTGATTGTGCAAAGCAATGCACAGACTCGTGATAGAAGCATCTTGTTTATTACATTCCACAGCTGACAGTCAGACTTAACCAGCATGACAGTTAAAGACCTCTGTGCATTGTTTTGGATTTGCAGGTGTAATGAGTGCTGTCAGCAGATGTTGCATTCCCATCATATCTTCTTTATGGCTTTCCAAATCAACCATGTTTATGTTTTTGTTGCAGATGTCACTATTGGAGCCTTCATGTCAGATAGTGTGGTCCTGCTGAGGTGAGTAACTGGATCGGTGACACTGCACTATTTCTTTCTACTTCTGAGTGATATTAATGTCCAGCCTTTCCCACGCTGTGTTCTTGTGTCGGTCAATGTGGTTGTAGAACTCGGCCTGTCATCACGGTGGATGTGTCCATCTTCCTGCCCGTCTCCATCAACATCTCTGTGCCGCAGTGCCACGAGGGCCAGCAGAACCTAAACTGCTTCAACGTAACCGTCTGCATGCGCTTCAAGGGAAGACAGTTGCCAGGACAGATAGGTGAGGACAAATCCTGACAAGAGAAACCTCACAAAAGCTGAAGTCCATTCTGAAAGGGACACTGAACTGTGACTGGTATTATTTGCGCAGTCCCCACTGAAACAAAAACATATTTCCACTATACAGAATAGTAAGCAAGCTAAGTAGATAATAGCAAAAAAAACAAAGTTCATCTACCACAGAGTTGCAGAATTCAGAATACTTGGATACTTGGCTTAAAGGAATAGTTCTATATATTGGAACATTTTCATATTAGTTTTCTTGCAGAGAGCTACAATATTAATACCACTGGTATCTGTGTGCTGTCGTAAGTTGGAGCTAAGGCCAGGTGGCAAATACCTTAGCCTAGTATAAAAGGCTAGCCTGGCTCTCTCCAAAGTGAAAAAAGCTCCTACCAACACCTCTAAAACTAATAATGAATACGTTGTACCTCATTTGTTTAATCTGTACAACCAGTAATGTAAAAACAACAAGCTGTGTTTTTACTGTGAGTTAAGCACTATATTACTTGTCGTCCAGCGTTGGGACACTATGACTTTCTTGAGTCTTGACGTCGCTGTGAATTTTGAAAATGAATCTCAAAAGCCATAAATCTCAGTAATCATGTGTCACTCAATCATGTGTCACTCTACATATAGAGTATATTTTAGTCATTTAGTGTTGTGAGGAAGTGAAATTCATACTCCTTGAACTTATGGTGGTCATCTAAATGGGGAAAATTTGTAAACATGCTCATGCTGAGTAATTCTCCCCGTGCTCGGAGACGGTCGGTGTGGTTAGCCTTTGGCCTGTCGGGGCGTTTGGCCGATGGTTTACCCTCCATCCTTTGCTAAGTCGAGTGCTGAGGTGCAGTCCTGTTCCAGTGTTTGGGTGTGGTCACTCACAAACCCCCAGGGGAGCAGGAGCCCTGTCGTTAAATAATGACTGCGTCCTGGCTCGCAGTAATAAAGCCTCTCTGTTTAGGCGTCTGGCAAACGCCATGGAAAGTGTAGCGCTATGTGTTTGGTGACTCCCTTTAATGAAACCTTCCTTTGCCTCCTCTGGAGTGAGCTCATGGCGTTCCTCTGTTGGATGCAGGAAACAGTAGGCTTTGGTCCGACGAGGGTGTTTGCCACCCTTCTCACTGTTTTTAACAGAGTGACACCCTCTTAAAGCAATTACTCCAGACTGAGGCTGATTCATTCAGAGGAATGGATTTTTAAATGGCCAGAGGCCCATATATGGTTTTCTCGGAAGTGTTGTAAATGTTTGCTTCAAAAATTTTAGATTTGAAGTTGTTGTGTGTCTCAATGTCACTAAGACCAGGGGTGGAACCAGCAGGGATGTTGTTATTGAATGTTGTCTTTCACAGTAATGCTGCTTCTGCCCCACCAGCTGGAAAATTACATCCTGTTTCTGTATTTGTTGTTTGTTAGATATCGGCACACAAACCTTGTTTTTATTGTATAAACTCAGTTTTAGCTGACATGAATAAATTGGTTAACGTCTTTACTGGCTTGTGGATGAACGATAAATTCTCTGTCTAGTTTCAAGATGAAATTTAGATTTTTTTATTGTTCAAAGCCATTGCTTTTCATTCAGTTTTTCATGGTAGTAGCAAACCTATAGGCAAATCTACTGAAATTAGCTCTGTTTTCATTA
Organism: Cebidichthys violaceus; assembly: GCF_023349555.1. NCBI lineage: Eukaryota > Metazoa > Chordata > Actinopteri > Perciformes > Stichaeidae > Cebidichthys > Cebidichthys violaceus. The sequence goes on from NW_027176263.1 coordinate 9,208,831, forward strand.
CGCACCATGGCACAAAAGGCTCTTGTTAACTCAAAGTAATATCAGATGATTAGACCAAGAAATGTCAAACATGTTCCCATCTTCCCTCTGACTCACAAAAATGTTACTGCAATAAGTGATCATTTATTTCTCCCCATGTTTTGCTGGCAGTTAACAGAAAACCAAACCCTACATACTTAAAGTGTTTTTCAAGATCATCTTTACTCAAAGAACCATCGCTGTCAGTTGATGTTATGTGTAACAGTGCTGTCGTCTCTTCACAGAGTTGATGTATAACTTGACAGCTGATGTGGATAAGCGACAGAAGAGCCAGCCTTCCCGGGTCTACTTCACTCAAAGCGGATCTCAGATCAGCCAGATGAGCCAGCAGATCAGCTTGGACATCAATAGGGAGGAGTGCCAGCGCTACACCGCCTACGTTAAGGTAAGGCCAGATTGTCTGGTCTTAGAGCTGGCTGTGTTTGTGTTGGGATGTCCATATGCGGCTCATGTCCTCAGCTGAACTCTCCGCTGCTTTCACATAACCTTGGTCACACTCACCCTGCAATGTTGATGTGTGTTATGAGTTATTTGCTTGTGTGGTCTGTTTTCCTTTCTTATCTGTCTTTGTGGCTTTTGGTTGGAGCAACAACGTCTGTATGTTTCCAGTTAAAGTGTTTAGACAGATCAAAACAAGAGGAAAATTAAGATGTCAAGATACTGTAAGGTCCATCACATTATCTCATAGTGGTGGCGGAGCAGCGGCTGCTGCAGCTGAAGGCTACGGATCAGCAGGCATCTGCTGGGAAGCTCTTTGTGTCACCCTGCTGGGTTAGGTTAAAGGTAACAGCCAGGCTCTTGATGGTTCATGAAACCATGCTGCTCAAGTGTGCGTCTGCAGAAACTGACAGAAACAGGAAACAGAGTCTCCTTTGTCATCGCATAGTCCCTCTATTGTGTTCCTCTGTGATTTACCCGTGTAGCCTCAAAGAGGGTCGTCATCCTGAGGGCACCATCCATGTTTCACCTCCTCTAATGCGGAGGCCCACTACAGGCCTGTAAATTTCACTGGCATTCTTAACTCTGCTCTCCAAGCGCTTTCACCGTGGGAGGCTGAGCTGCCGACAGAGGGGGGCTGTCATTACCACGCCTGCCTCTCTTCCTTCAACCCCTTCAGACTGTAATGAGCATATATCACACAGAGCAGATGCAGCAATAAGCTCCCTTTATTCATCACAACATGCGCATCACAGTTAGCAAGGTTTATTCAGTGGCGTCTGTCATGTCTTTATTTAGGCTCTTTAGTAAAATCCGGATAGAAGAATTCAAATTTAATATTCACTTCTCTCTGTCTTACTTTCAACACACAGAGCATTAAGAGTAGGGTAAGTAGGGTGTTTCTTCCCTAGGTAAATCGGACATTTCAACACTCGAACCAAACTTCTTTGGGTGTGTGGGCGGGCGAGTGAGTTATCACTCAGTCGAAGCTCGTAGCAGCCACATATCCGTAGCATCTCTCTGGCTGTGAGATAAACATACTTATACTTTAAGTGCCATCCATCGGGCCAGATGTTACATCAGGGGAGAGCCGTATTTTGCAGCTTTAGGCCCTAATGTTGTTTGTTGAAATAACACTTTGATGTTGTTAAAGGTATATTTCTTTTTCGGGAAATTTTGGGAAGATTTATGAGGGATCATGTGATGAATTTTTTTCCATTGCCGGACGCAGTAACGTCATTAAGTATTCAACTTGTTGTTTTTACGTTTCAGTTTTTGTGCGAAGCATCAGTAGCAGTTGTTCCCCTCTGTTTCCAGCATTTATGCTAAGCTGAGTTTACTGTCTCCTGGCTCCAGCTTATTAAAGGATATGAGAATTGTCTAACTATTCCTTTAACACATATTTCAGTTGACAGATTTTCTTTCGTCTGCAGGAGTATTTGGATTGGCATGACTGAGGTGTGAAGTGCAGCATGGTTGCACTCTAGCTGTGTGGATTGTCGTTTTTTTCTACATATGTAGCCACAAATTCCACCTGCTCAGCAGCTAAAAGAAGAGGTGAGATTCCCAGAGTTACCATAAGCTGAAAAGCCACACAGGACGGCAAAGGCGTGGTGGCCAAATTACCACTTTGCCAAACTGTTTACAGGCTGAATGACCGTAGATATGTATGAAAGGGGCAAAGATTACGACCTAGCAAGATAACTGTCTGCCATGAGTCCTCATCATCATAAAGTATGTGTTTTTACTGCAGAGAAGAGCTAAAGAATCACCATAATCAGACGTGATCTGGCTCCGCTCTTAGATGAGTAAAGTCTGCTTGCCCAATCGCATCATTTATCTTCCTCATGTGTCTGCCCACATGAGCCAGTCCTCCCATTCCCCAGAAGAGGTATGCTAATGCAAACCAGCTGGTTGCCTGACTGCATCCTTAAGGGTGGGGGGGGGGGGGAATTGTACACCCCCTGCCCCACCCTTCCCTCAGCTAAAACACAGCAGGGTGCTGGGCTGCTGTTGTGTCAACAGGAGCTATGTGCTGGCGCTGCTGACGGAAAACCCTCACGTCAGACTTGATTGCTCAACCCCTGATGCATGATGGCCGGTGGAAGCGGGCCATGAGCTATTCTGAGCCACTCTCACGTTTGTAACTACGCTGACCATCTGTAGACCCCATTTGTTGACTTTATGAATTATATAAACACTTTAAAAGGACCTCAGTTAACAGCTTGAATTAATAAGGCACTGTTAAAGTTGGATTCGTTCTGATTACTGTACTGTACACGCAGCAACAGGACTGGAACAGACACGCTCAATTTTCACCCTCTAGTAAAAAAGCTTGACCGACCACTAAATCATGTAGTGTTGAGAACACAAGGGCATAGTTGGAGTTATTGAGAGAGCACAGAAGCTAATAATTCAGTCTCTTACTTTTTTTTCAAGAGTAATTCCTCCTGAAATTATGCAAGTCTTTTCTAGTTGATCATTTTAAACGTGTTTTCATTGGCATGGGCTAACAGCATACCAGTCCTCCAGATGGTCTTTGTTTGGTTATTTTTAGCTTATTAATAAACTCCATGCAGGCTTTTCCGTCAGTTGTACCTCACATTGAGGAAGGATACACAGTTCCTCATAGTGATGACTGATGAATGATTAGAGTTCAGATGACCAGAGGTGATGTGTGCGTGAGACGGCAATGAGTCGTTTAATAAGAGAGCCATTAACCGGGAATTCTTCATTTTGATGTGTTGCATTTAGTCATTTTGTACAATTGGCATGTTACCCTTCTGTCGTATGGTAGTGTCTCAAGTCTTACTGAAATAGCTTCACTTGACCCCTCAGCAATTAAACGTCATTATAGTGGCATCAAGGACAGAAAACTGGAGCAGTTCAAATTTCTTATATGCATATAATGACATACAGTACATTACTGTGTACTAATAATCTTATCTAGGTTGGGGATGATATGGAGCACTCTCTAGTAGTTGGAGGAATGGCAACTTAAAGAGTCACCAGGGAAGACATTTTTAGTTTTCAGAGTCTACAGCCTTGCTAGCGACTCAGTTTGCACTAAACACGACATACAGCTGCGGCAAATGGGAATGTCATTAGTTTTGCAGCTATTTCGTCATAAACTAAACTATTAAAAGGTTAAAGCATCACCAAAATCATGCTGATGGAGACTCGAATGGCTATGCCATATATCATGACAGTCCATCCAATAGCTGTAGAGACGTTTTCCTCTGAACCAAAAATGTCAACCTCATGGTGGAGCTAAAGGAAACGTCAGGGTATCACCAAAGTCATAAGGATTCATCATCTGGGAACCATGAATGTCTGTACAAAATTTAAAGGCAATTCATCCAAAATGTGTTAATGTATTTCATCCTGGACTGAAGTGCTGGACATTGATATGGCCATAGAGCCAGGCTGCCAGCATGGCTGAACAAAACAAACAAAAAATGTTATGACAAAATAGTTCATATCATGTTCTGTACTTTGTTTATGCATATATGCACGCTATACGTTGAGTGAAGGACGTCATTCATTATTCGTTGTGTCAATTACTATTTGGTTGGAGGCTGGCTGTTACTGCTCACTTGGCTTTGGTTCATTGCTTGTCTTATAAACACATTTAACTGTTTCTTTGTTAGATGTCCTGCACTTCTTCTGCGATCTACACATCTCCTGGCACGTTTACGTCTTTGAGAGTCTACCTATCGTCAAGTACATGTTTTTACTCCAGCAGTCCAATCACAGTGCAATGCACGTGAGCCTTGAAATCATGCCAGGAGTCAATTCCATTTGTGGTCATGAGTGGTGTTGTGTAGCTCTGGAGAAGTATCGCAGTCTCCAAGGAGGAGCTAAAATAGGCATTTAAAGCCCAGCCTGTAACAGTTGTCTGTTTAATTTAGCTTGTAAAGTATCCTGCTCACTTTCCCCACCTCTTTCCTCTGGCCTACATCCCACTGTCTCTCATGTCCCCATTACATTTGCTTGGCACCACCGGAGTATTTAAAGGTCCACCAAACTTTATTCTGTTGAGTGCTGTTGTTAGTGGGGCAACTGCAGGATGAACATCTATCTGTCAAAGCTAAATGCACTGAGGCCCTCACAAGTCTCTTATGACTGAATGGAAAAACTAGATACATGTTGGATTTGAGCAATACAATGCAGGAGATTATCAGACTGGCTAGATGAGCTGATGGATGATGGTCTATGAAGTTACAGAATGAACCAGCTTGTCAGAATTATTACCTTTGCAAATGCAATTGAAAAGAGGTAATGTTTCAACCTGCCTGTGTGTCTGCTTGTTAGCATCACACAGCGCCTTCATGTCTCATTTGGCTAAATTTGATGGACAGATCCATCATCGACATGCTATATTAATAACTGCAGCTTTACAAGCTAAAGAATATTTCAACGATTGTATTGTATTGATTTATGTATTTAAGCTCTACTTGTATGTAGTTATACCATATAACAAGCTGCCTATATCCACAAATGACTGATTTGTGAAATTCGGCTGTAGCTAATCATAAAGTAAAAATAGTTGAAAAAAATGATTTGTCAATTCATTGATGTGGTTAGTGTCCATTTGCATGTTTTGTTGGTCTTCTTTGGTAGTAAACAGAATATCTTTGGGTTTCGGACTGTTGGTCAGTCAAAAGAAGGGATTTAAATATGTCATCTTGGATTTTGGAAAACTAATTTCAAGCCTCATAACATTGAAGTGTTATCTTAAGTTTCTTTAACTTCATGGATATAGTGCCGAACATGAAGTGTATTTTTCAAGAGTTGAATTTGGCTCCTACAAAAGTAACTGGCAGACAGTGTACCACCCTTTTCTGTGATTGGCCACTTACCTGACAGTATTTCAACAACATTATGCAGTGAAATCCACTAATCTGTTCCTTCCAAACACATCAAAACAAATATGAAAAATGGTTTACGCTTACTGTTTGACCTAAGTCTGCTCTGCATAGCCAAACAGGACACCCTGGAGAGTAAAGCAGAGCGGGAGTTCCTGTCGCTGCATCCCAAAGAATCTCCAGTAAGACAAAGTCCCTCAACACTGTCTGGCACGTGGAATCCCAGAGCGGAGCCGCTGCCACACTGCCTGCTTTGTTTGCCTCTTTACAGTTCAACAGAAACGTGCAATTCCCTTGATGCCGTTCCCCCGGTTTCATTTACCTCAGGCCAAGAGAGCTGATACAATGAAAGTATATAGCAGGACGGTAATCATATCCAGCTGTCTTCTGTTACACATGGCAGCAAGTCTATTTATAAAGACTATAATGAAGAAAAAGAAAAAGGGTAAAATATACGAGCAGTGCACTGCGATAATAAATCGAGTGGAAAATGACATAGACACTGTCATGTGAATAAGTTCAGCGGAATGCTTTTTCTGCAAGTATTAGTGTTAATACCATGTACTGGATACTAAAGAAGAGCTAATCAGGTTCATTTTAGCTCAGGGTAATATTTTGGTCAGGATTTCCCTACATGGTCGTGTCAGAGTGAACATTAAACAGTTCTCCTCCAGGCTTGTTTTGGGAGTGCACAGCCGACAGACTTTTGCTACAGTAAAACAAGTCAAATTTCGCATGAAGTTCCTCTCATGCGCGTGCATTGAAGATGTAAGTGAGTTTTTTTGTTTGTTTCTTTTGCTATGGCTGCTCATTAGACATGCTCTGTGTTGTTGCCATAGTAAATGCATCGTTGTTACTCATATCAAGACTGCCTAAAGGTTGGGCAGATTTGATGATTTGTTGATTTTGGCAGCTAAGCACGCTGGGCAAAATGTTTCCGCAGTCTTTTGGCCGCGGTACTGCCTCACAATGCCACCGCAAGGCAACGTAATGGGTGGCCAAGTCTGACCACAATGAAAGAGTTTCTCTTGCCATGATTCCCACTTCCACTGCAGAGGAAATGCGTATGTGTGTGTGTACGGGTGTTCAGTGTGTGCGCGTCGGGTCAAAACGTGATAAGTGTGAAGGGGCCAGTGCTTCACCACACCAGGATCGGACCATAGGCCGTGATTACTTCATCACTTGGCATCGTCACGATGCTTCCTTAGCAACCTGGTGGCGACCCCGTTATCATTTCCCACTACGTGACCTGTTTGTTAATATTAGTGTATGTTCCTGATGTGGCGGCGTCCACGTCAAATTCTGCTTCCCGTGTAAACAGGCGAGATCTGCCACAAAGGAAGTGGGTTAAATATATACACACAGCGTTTGTTTATGTCCAGGGGAGTCTGTAACCTGCCTTCTTCAGGTGGATTTGACAAATCAGTGTTGCCATGCTGCAGTTTTATCAGGGCTTTGTCTAAAAACAATGGCTCCAACAAGAACAGTGAAGTAAAAGTGACCCAGATTTTGTGCACAGTGACGAAATTGCCTGCAGGAACCATCTGGAGACCTCCTCTATCACCAGGATGAAACAGACTCACAAACACTCTGAACTCCATTTTAAAAGCGGCACATTTTGAGCTGCTCCTCCTTGCTGGTATCTCATCTATCAGCGGGTCGAATTGCAAATTTCAGTAAACGCATGCAATTACAGTGTTGCGTTGTTTAAACTGTCACGACATGAGGCAAAAATCAGCAACTGTGAAATGTATTAAGTAATCTTCATTCTTTTGGGAAATGTTCTTCTCCAATTAATTGTATAAGAGTTCAGATCACAAACTTCCTGTTTATGCACAGATAACGTTTATCAGGATGTTGAGGGGTGTTAATCTCTCAAAGAGAGGAAGTCTTCAGATGCTTGTTGTTGTTTCTAAACAGCAATAACATTTCAGAAACTCTGGTGCTTTTAGTTAGATGAGTAAAACCCAATAAAACACTGCCTAAAATCACTCCTTACTTGCTACCTGGTGCATTATATTCTCAAGACTCAAATCTGCTTCCTTAAAAGGATCTCATCTGGATTCTTTTTTTCCCCCTCAGCACTAAGTTTGTTTTGCTTCCTAGGAGATCCGTGCATTTGTCCTTGTGGTGACTCCGAACCTCGTCAGTCAAGTTACAATAGAGATCAGCGAGAGGTTAAAGGTAGCTAGACATGACAGGTCGAGAATTTGGGGAATGAAGAGGTATATTAAACTAATTTCCCATCAGTTCTGCTCCTGTTGCTGCTCACCTTCCAGAGCTCGGCTTCGGGGTCATTTCAAGAGTGAAAAGCCTTGTAATGCTCTCAAATGAGACGTAGAAAGATACTGAAAATAGCACAGAAACAAATAATGTGTTAGGAACAGAACAATGTGGGAGTTGAGTGAGGAGCAACTGTTATATAAGGGAACACATCTGTGTATTTATAGGTGGCTGGCTCAGATCCAGATATGAAACAAATTCAGCTATAGTTAGCATTGGCGTTAAATCAAGTTGTTGTTGATGGAATGTGGTAAAAAAAAAAATAGCACGCTGAAGAATTTGGTATGTTTGAGCATGTAAACCTCTTCCATCTGCCACTTTCCAACGGGAAAGTGAGGCACCTTTCTCTCCTCCTTTATAAATCCCAGCTGTGGATTTAACTGTCCAAGGGTCAAATGTTGAATGCCTTCTTCATGATGCATGCGAGACCATAAAAGTTTCCTGTAATTTGTGTTTACGTGAACGTTGTTTTAAAAAGCAATAAATTCAAAACACTTGGATTCTCCAAGGCGAACGGGATGTATATCTCCTTATCTGCACCCTTGGGATCTTTATCTTTATTAAGGGGGTCATTTTACTCAAAGTATGATGCAAAGAGCTTCATGTTTTTGTTTGTTTGTATGTTTCAGGGGAAAAGTTTTGAAGCGCATGTACTGCTGTGTGCACTTCTGCAAGTGGATGTTCTTGCTTGCATGCTGCGTTAAGAGCAACATGGTATTTATTGGTGTTTAGTCGTGATGCAGCCTCATGCATGACAGTACAGATGGTGTACGTTTCCTGTCAGTTAAGCGATGGTGCTCCTCTGTTTTAAGCCAGAGGGAAATACGTGTTTGCTCATGGGAGACATTACACACCACTGCCTCTAGCAGCACTCAGTCTTCTTGCTAAAAGTTAGGATTTGGGTGATTTATGTTTTCACTGAAAGAACAGCACAAAATTGTACTCCAGATTCAGTGTTCTGTTTTTGAAAATGTACAGCTGACCATTTTTTTTATTTTTCTCAATACTGTTTTTTGGGTGGTGAAGGTATAGGATGTGATAATGCACACATTTTTTCCATCCTGTCCGCACGCCACTGTGACCAATGAAATATCAATGTCAGAAGAGGTTTTCTTTGTGCAAAGGTTCATCCACTCCACTGTTTACTTATTGGTCTATTTACCTCTAATTACAATGAGTGTACAGCCTTGTTAATCCATCCAGTTGTTTTAATTTCTAACTAAATTAGCTCAATATGCAACTTTATCCCTGGAGTAATAATAACATATTTGCTTTTGAACTAGACAAGATGTGCGATGAGCTCTGAACACTGCCGTTCTCTCTTTTGTAAATCTTTTCAGTTTTCTGGGAAAAGTGTGTTTTGATCCACACCAGGTTGTGGAGTTGCAGTGTGTGATTTATCAGGTTGGTGCCTGAAACTGGACAGACATCTGAGAATTACTGCCTACTACTAACACCAGACGGGCTGAATTATTTTCCAGTGGTTGGAGTAAGCATGGCTCATGTTGAATGGGAACCGTTTTCAAAGGCATACTGCCTACAATTGGTATGACTGGTAGTCTGGCCTTTTCGGATTACTCAGAATAGTTTGGTTTTGGACAGGCTGAAGGTATTAAAAACTAAGTGCATTTTTTGTTGACTTGTAACTTTCCCCCACGGGTAATTCAGAACATGGTTAGTTTCACTGATTCATGTCATTGTTTCAGACATGACATCTTGCTTCACAATGCAACATATTTTTATATTAAAAATGAATTAAAGAAGTTCCGCAAAAAAGCTCTAATAACCCGCTGTACACTACCTGCTCTGCACCAAACAACAAACATACACAGTTAGCGACTAGCTGGTGAATAAAATTGAGCATTTAGCAGCTAAAGTAGTTCCCTTATGCGTCGGAAACCAAAAACAGAAATAAAAGCGAAACAGGACTCCTAATGAATGGTAATGTTGCTTTCTGGTTCCCTCTCACTGGTTTCATCAGTTTCGTTTTCAGCAGCAGCAGGCAGCTGTTTTCAGTGAAAACGCTGATAAACTGACTGTCCGCCAGATGCCCATCACCAAACAGCAGACAGGAGCGTTTAGCAGGTAAACAGCCAGTTATTCCCCAGAGACAAAAATAAAGCTTGTAGGAGAGTTAATAGTGGACTTACATTCACCAGATGGCCAGAAACACCACTCCACATGGATGCTAATGTCTGCCTGATGTGTAAATAAGCAACTATTTGCTAATACAATATAACCTTTATTAGGTGATAATGTGTCAGTGTTGGGTTTACAGCTTGTTCCGCTGCCCCCAAATGTCCAAAAATAAATCACATAATTCTAAAATAAGACCAGAAACATGACAAAAATACATTTAAATTGACAACAAATAACCACAGAAATTACAAGAGGCAGACAAACACCTCATTTGAAATGACAAGACTATGAGGGCACAGTGGTGGGTGCAGGAACTGAACAATCGAGGGACAGAAAACAACAACAGGAAAAGCACATAAAGAGCATAACAGTAAAAAAAATCACCAGGTTTAGAGGCAGCTGCACTCATTCTCACTAAGAGGTCCTTGAAAATGTCCCTGAAGGAAGTTTTTCACATTTTTTGAAAAAAATATCATGTCACTGGCAACAAAAGTGAGATGCATGTAAAGGACTATGAGTGAAGTTCATAGCCGATAAATCAAGTCTGAGGGGATCAAACAAATTCTGTTAAATATGAGGAGGAGTCATGGGATTTCTTAATAGATATGCAATCTGTTCTGGTTTATGAATAGAGATTACAGCTTTGTAATTTTAAGAAGGTATGGTGCCACAGCAGGTACACACTCTGATCTTTCTGTCATGACCCACGTTACCAGAAAGATTTAGGAGCACGAGGATCGTTTCCACAGACAGAATGGAGCTGTTCATACCCGACAGCTCTAAAATGGTTTAACTAAAACAACTGGACGACACTCCTTCCTACGCCTACGCAGTTTGTCATTCTAGGCTTCTCAACATCTGCTAACCTATTCTGAGCTGAGCAGCTGCTGTAGTTTGACCTGAAGTCAATCTGGCAGAGAGATAACACATTCAAAACTTAAGCAATTGTCTCACTTCTCGACTTTTTTCAAGGACAAACTGAGATAAGCTGCCTAAGTGCATGTCTGCCATATGCTGCAGACATTACTGTAAATACTTTCAATTTCAAGTTGTCTCCGTGTGTCTCAGGACACACGTAACCCCAACCTTTGACAGGCTGAATCCATTCATCACTTAACTAAAAAGCTTTTTCCATTTAAACCAAGATTCCCATGGCGCTTCGCCCTTTAATGAAATGGCCTCAACCTGCAAGTCATCCAAACATCCATTGTCCTAAAAAGGAGTGCTGTGTGCTGTGTTTCACTCACAAGTTAATAAAGACTTCCCATGACCAGGCTTAAGCTATACGCTTTTGAGGCAATGGTTTCAGCCAAGCATGAGGCGTTTAAACTGAAGATCAGAGCCTTTTGCAGCCTGACATCATCCTCCCCTCACCCACCATGGTGGAGCTGCTCTGTGAGCACGCAGGGCCAGTTTGGTGCGTTGCCATCTTGTTGATCAGATTAACATGTGAGATGTCAGAGCTTGCAACACTAGAGTATAGCTGGAGTACAGCTCAACCAGTGTTCAGGGTGAAATCTATATGTTCAATAAAGTCAGATTAATTCACACGGTAGCTGTGTTTTTGCTCCTAAAACACGCATGCATGAAGCACAGATGTGTGGGAGTCATACATGTGTGAGTCATACAGGCAGCAGAAAGGGAAATGAAGGAGAAAGAATGGATGGTAAGGTGGGAGTCATGCTCTGCGGTACCAAATAAATGGGTCCTGAGTGTGAACATAAACACCAAGATAGTATATTGGCAAAGACCTTGTTCCACAGAGAGGGGATGTTGTAGGTGAAGGTTTGAATCCCAGTTGTTTTCTTTCAAAATATATACCTAATGACAAGCTGTCCTTCGTCCTGTGAGTTAATATGAAAATGCATACAGGGAGGAAGACTTTGTATCAAGTGTGTCATAAAAGATTGCAACTGCTGTAACATGTAGTTTTTTTTGGTCCTATAGTTGAGAATTTACAGTTTCCAAAATGTGGTGTGAACTGCTGGAAAACAGTTGCTTCCTGCTGAGTTTGCTGGCATCTCTGCAGTATGACTGAAACCATTAATAAGCGATTTTGTCCATGGGATGATGAGAGGGTTCAGACTGTTTTTAAGTGGCCATGATGGAAATTTACCTTTTTTTATTGGCAGTACTTCCGACTCAAAGGACATTGTGAAAACAAAAATCCTTCATCCTGTTTAAAGCCACTACTTTTTAATATTTGAAACCTCCAGTATCAAAACAGACAGAAATACCCGCGTCATTTTTCTTCAGACCAAAACTACCTGATAATCAGACTAAATGGCTGATCTATTCATCCTGCTGACGTACTTTACAGTCACCGTGGAAGCGAGGAGCAACAATTACAATTATTAAAGAAATATGCATATTGGGTGTTATTTCTCTATGCCGAATGACAACAACCTCCAAAGCTGCATCCATTTCATCCATTCATTCATTTTCTGTCGCTACATAACTGTATCTATGTAACTAGCTAGCTATATAGGAAGATAAATAGACTCAGCACAGCATCAGACCTGTTGAAAACACTTAAACATGGTGGACATTCAGAGATCCGGAACCACGCAAAAAAAAAAGAAACAGAAATAATGTATTGATCCCAGAGGGGAATAGATACATTACAGTTGCTCTTATAGAAATAATTGAGTTTTGTAAATGTAAATGAAGGACTATGTAAGATTATGTAAATTATGTCCATAATGCTAGAATATATAACACAATATATGAATATGAAGTAAAGAAAATAAAACCAAGCAAGGAAAAAGTATGTGCATCAAACCCACACAAGATACAACCACTGTGTAAATAAGTGAAAACATGTATTTGTATTTTATTTCATTTCTAAGAGGACAAATGTTTTATTTCTTTTTTCAAATGCCATATACTATTGCTTTAAAACACGCAAAAACTGGTATTAACCTGCAGTTTTATATGTCCACATTCATTGTAATGATTTTTGGCCCACCCTGCTGCTTCTATATTTAAATGAGGATTAACACAGTGGAAGCCTTTGAGAAGAGAATGACCCGTCACAAGCTTCACCGGCATGTAAGGAACAGTTGTTGTGTTTCTTTCCATAAAGTTATAGGTAGCAGGCAGTAAACACTAGCCTGTGTCTTTCTCAGCTGGAGCTCAGGAACTCCTCTGTTCCATAAATACAGGAATTAAAGGCAGGATCAGGAGTGAGTAGGTGACTGGGCCTGGGGTGTGGACATGGGTGGGGCAATTGGCAGCATTGATTAAGGGATAATTAAAGCTGAGGCCAAGTGTTACTGGACGGCCTCCGGCACTTCTAATGTGAGCTCGCTGTGAGTCCTGAGAGCTCTCCACTCAGTTAGCGGTGTTTCAAGAAGAAAGTGACCCTGTATGTGCACAATAATAGATGCTCTGTTTAAAAAAAGACCAGACATCCCTCCACAGCACACTAGTTTAATGGAAAGATTATGCCTGTTTACTTGCATAAAAGACACTTAAGCATGAGATTGTTCAAAAACACCACATTTAATTTCAGGTCGTTATGTCCCCAAGTTCTCCTGTGGCTTTCTGAAAATGTGAGATAAGCGGTGGGAGTTTGTGGCAGTCAAGTCTCAGGAGGTCAGTTCACTCAGAGGCCAGCGGACAGGGGCCATTTCAAGCATTCTGCTTTAATGGCCGTTGAGGCCGAGGGCTTCGCTGGTGCCTCACATAGTATTCCAGCACTGACTACAACATTGTGTCATGTTACCTCCCAGCTGAACCGACATACTACTAGAACAACACTGTCTCTATAAGTTTAATGAGGCATGAACTGCAGTCCAGTGACGGATGTGAGGTCAACCTCTTGCCTCAGCCTTTCTACTGACCAATACTGGCCAACTAATGTTGTCATTTTCAATTAGAGCTGAAGCACTTAGTGGATTATTTGATTGACGAAATTATTCTCTAACTATGTGCTGTTTTTCTTCGTGTTATGTGAAAGTGAATTGAATATCTTTGGGTTTTGGGCCGTTGGTCGGACAAAGAAGCAAGTTGAGGAGTTGGGAAATTTTATTAATGAAATAATTATTTGATTAGTCAAGATTAAATGATATTAAAAATACATTTTCAACTATCAGTGGTAGAGCCAATCCAATAACGACAGAATATCTCGTCAAACAGATTATTTTTGGTCCATGTCTTTATCTGTGCACAGCACCATTTCCCAAATGTCTATTCATGTCCTGCACTAACGTCTACTCTTTCCTGCTCTAACTCTCTCACTGTTGATGAGTTGGGTGTGCTCTTAACTGGTGATGTATTCAAAGCCCAGACTGGCCCAGTGCCTGCCTGAGGAAAGAGGATGGGTGGGTGCCCACTGGAAAATGCTGCGATAATCGACCGAAGGGAGAAAGTGCAAAAGAACGAGTGGCCTAAGTGACCACCGGAAAACACAGGGAAGCCCTTTGTGTTTGCATTGTGGGTTTGGCTCCATGTTGGTGGACATCAGTTGGGCACAGGGATACAGGTTGCATGGAGCTTGTTTGTGTGTGTTTCTGCTGCAGCGTTTAGATACTAAGACTAAAGCCAGATCCCACCAAGCCGCCTTCAAAGAGTTGAGTTTAACTGTAATGGACAGAAGAGATCAGTATCTGCTTTTCCCATGTACGTCTTTCAGCGCTGTCATCTAATGAAGATATGGGATTTGAGCACATTTAGCTCTCTGTTTTCATTTCGTCTGTATTGTTTCCAAAGCTGATGCCAAATCAAACACTTCATTTGTGGTCTCAGATGGAGCCGCCAAAAACGCAAAGATATCTCTCAGAGGCAGTGCCAACAGGTTAAAAAAATGATCCATGTGTTTCCTTTGCTGGAAACCTAGTGGTGGCCCTGCTTTTATTACTGTTAGCATAATGACAATAAAGAAATTGTAATAAATCAGAGAGCGTTTCACTCGTCTATTTAAACCAATTCAGATAATTTTGTAGTTTATCAGTATAATTACATCTGTGTTCAACCCTGTGGATCTTTCGCACAGTGATTACAGCGATAACATCACATCCAGACTGTATGATCATCCAATAATCTGCAGTGTAATTAGTCTTTGCGCCTGGCGTCAATTGGAGAAAGATGGTCAATTACCATAATCGCCCAGGCTGTCGCATGACACTTATTACTTTGAGGTTTCACATTAGTTTGAATAGTTTTGGGGGACACATTTCTTTGCAAAAGCCTTGTTGTTTGTGCTCTGTGCAGAAAGATGTGAAGGACGTGTTCACAGCCATCACGTTCGAGGTGGCCTACAGCCTGGGGAAGCATGTGCTGTCGGGACACCAGGAGCGAGACCTGCCCGCGCTCACTCCTGTGCTACGATGGAGGAAAGGAAACAAGATCGCAGCGAGAAACGAGGTAAAACTTTAAGATGAAATGATATGGTGTTTTGTATCAATATTGTTTAAATAAATGTAAGTAGAAACGATCTTATGTTAAGGTGCCAAAGGTTTCAAGGCTTCTCAATGTCTGATTTTCTGTGGTGACATTAAATTACCAGAGAAAAAGATCTTAATATGGTGGTGTGGAGGAGGGTGATAATTCAAAATGTACACTGATCATTGGACATTTATTTTCCTGTGGTTGGACTTTGATATACAATGGATGATTAAAGTTGTTATCAATGAAGAAAAAAACCATTCTGGCCCCACAATGAAGTACATCATTCATTGCTCTGAGCAAGAAAATGAGCATCACAGAGAGTTGTGTTGCTGTTTCATTTAAACCTCTTTGAATTTCGTTTTGATTTATTTGTATAAATTGTTCAGATACTGCATCATCCTTGGTGGTAATGCTTTGGTTCAGGCGTGCTACAACTGATGAGGATAAAAGGATGATCACTCTAACATAGCAGTTATTTTCAACTAATCCAGATTATAGTTCATCTCTTCAATTGATTATAAAGAATACATTTTTCTTCCCTTAGACCACAGAATAAATGAAGGAAATAGCTCAAATTGAGGTTATAATGATTTGGTGTGGGTTACCAGCTTATTATTGTCTGTGTTAGTTTTTCTTGAGTGGAATCCAAAAAGACAGATTCATTTATTTTCTTTGCAACCACCTCTAACCTGCCCCACATGTGTTTCCCCACTGTCTGCACTTCTTAAAAAACTGAGGGATTTGCGTCTTTCAGCGCCTACAGATTCCATTTATCTGAAGCTCATCAACGTTACATCGAACTTTACCGCTTGACTTAAGTTTCCTTTCATGATTTAGCCTTAAACCAAAGACCATCCTCTGATTGATTAAAAGAGAGACCAGAAAGAGTAAAGATGTTGTCCTTCCCAGATAAAAGACATCTACTGGATAGCTTCATCAACAACACAATACTGCCCCCTAGTCTGAATGTGGAGTTAATGTGTTATGTGTGTGATGGGATATGAACTGTGTACTTTACTGTTTCCTCTTTAGACTTGGTTCGAGAAGAACTGCCTGTCAGACGACTGTGCTGCAGACCTGAGGCTTCACGGGAAACTGTTGCTCTCTGGGTAAAAAACGTTGACTTCCTCGACAGTCTAGATTCATTCTTCTGTCTTGGCTGTTTCTTCAGTACTGAGGAAGCAAGCTGTCGTCATAGGCCATGTGGGTGTGGGTAGTGGAACCATGACGCATGCTTGGAGGATTTCCATATGTTTTTCCATACTTAGGGAGTTCCCTTTCTTTTTATTGTGTATCTTTTGCTCTTTATACATTTAGTGACAGCATGTGTGTGTCATGGGGAGCAGTAGTCATCTTTTACATATTCTTTGTTTTAGCCTGAAAAACAAGAATTGTAAGGCCACTCTTTGTTAACTTATAAAACAAAGATTTCAAAAGAAGACAAACTTAGATTTGATGTTGATATACATATTTGCTTACAGCTCATCCTGTGACATCCCACAGTTGTCATAAGAAGCTTGCTTATTCTCTAACATGCATTGTTTATTTTATGTTCCCATCAGGTTGCATAGCATACCCCATTTGGCCCTCGGAGGAGTGAAGAACGTCTCTTTGAACCTGACCATCTCTAACGCCGGGGACGACGCCTACGACACCAACATCTACTTCAACTTCTCCAGAGAAGTTTTCTACATCAACTTCTGGCAGAAGGTCTGTTAGTCTTGTTGCTGTTGACGTATCGGCTGTTTGTTTAATGAAGTGCACATGTTTGTTTCTGAAATGTATTTGGTTGTTTGGCTGAACATTTTGGACCACATTTGTTTTACATACAGTACATATCAGCTGAATATCATCAGTTTTCCACTGAGACGTACATTTTCTGAAAGATTTAAATAGACTGTAAAAGAAAAAATAATAGACTCCTGATTCAATGTCAAGAGCGCAGTCTAAACAGTGAAGACCTGCAAGAGGACAGGATGAAGAGCAGGAGAGCCCCAGCAGCAGCTGTCCCATCTCACAGCACCTCTGGCTGACCTGTCACACGCTTCTCTGACTCATTCAAGGCAGACACACCATGTCAACAATGTATGAGCTGTGTGCATGAGAACAAATCGGAACACACATTCCTCATATTCCCACAAGCTTGACTTATGTGCCGTTCAAATCGCATTACTCATGTAAAAAAAAAAAGGGGGCCATATTTAATGCAGGTTTGTAAAATGAGAATTATGGCTGACCTTCATGGAGATACTGATCGGGTCTGCTCTCCTCACACTCTTTGACCTCGAGCAGAAAAAGATTTCATCATTCTGTCTCTGTTAAAGAAATATCTACCCACTACCATCCCACATTATACCTGGGAGATTTTCCATGCTGTGCTGCATGTGGATGGGTTTCACAGCGGCCACCTCTGCCTCTGCTCATGTCTGTTCGCTCGCTTGTTGCAAAGAGGCCAGCGGGTCCACTGGTAGCCGAAAAAGACGCCACGTCAGTCAGAGCGCTCTGACACGAGCTTGCACAGGCTCAGCAGATGTTAGAGAGGGCAACATCCATCATGAAGGCTTTTGCCCTCATAATGGACCTTCTGTTTATCCTCCAGCTGGATTTTGCTCCCCTCTGATGGATAAGATCATCTCTTTAAAGCACATAACCTGTGACATGATTTAAAAAAAAAAAAAAAGAAGCTGTAATTGAATTAAAATAGAACACATGCTGCAGGCAAATATTAGAAAAACAGTGTTACAGTTTGAGTTTCATAGCTAATCTAATGAACTAATTAAGTATCAGGTTACCAGCAGCCACAGAGGCTCATTTTGCTCTGGAACCTGATAAGTCAGGGTGGCCCACTGCACAAAGGGAGCAGGAAGTGAACAGTATGAAGCGATGACAAAGAGGCCACCGAGCAGATTTACTGCCGTATGCTCTTTGAGACACTTTTAATTACTACTGGCGAAGTCTGAGGTGATGATGTGACCCCTTTTTGTAAAGTTAAGGTTAAGCTTCCAATCCTCCCCTGAGGCTTTTTCTCCAGTGAGCGAAGCGTGAACTTGTGCTCCCCCCTCATATTTGAGAGCGGGATGTGTTATCTGTCTGTTGTTCTTGCAACACAAGCTGTCAGAAAGCTGTGGAGGTGAATTGGTGTCAGGAGCACTGCCTTCACTCCCGTGGGATCCAGAGACACCGGCTTCTGTTTTTTCAGTTTTTTCTCTGAAATGTTTGAATTGTTAGTGCTAGCTCTTTTTTGTGGCAGATGTTTTTTGCCAGTGGGTTATACTTCTACCCCACTCCATTTCAGAGGTCAATATCGTACCTCCACTTCATTTATATCTGAAATAAAAATAACCTACCAGCCTGTAAATATTATGATTTATTAGGTAAAACCACACAGCAATCTATAAAGTTAGTAGTATTACAATATGAGTTTTTAGGTAGTTAGGCAAGGTGATATTTGAAATCAACACCATAATATTTATGGGTGTTTGTCCAATAATGATATACACAATGTCACAATATAACAAATGTGTGCTAAATTTCATATTTTATAATCAGTGTATATATCCACCACTCTGAAAGGGGCCATTCTGCAGAATGAATACTTTTATACTTTAAGTACATTTTGCTGAGAAAGTAGAGGCTTCAGCTGACACTAAAGCAGGGTAAACAATCCTGGTGATATTTAGTGGGCCTGCCATTTGTGAAAATTCCAGTGTGTATTTGTTCCCGACAGAGAAAGACAAGAGAAAGAAAGTGCTGAACAAACACACTTTGTCACTTTTCTCCCCATGGAGGCACAACAGGCCATATGTCCGAGTGCTCTGCTCTCTCTCAAGAGCTGCCAGGTGGATGATGGGTAAACAGGCTGACTTCCCCAATCCTGCCCAGCCCCATGGGACAGACAGTGTTTGCACAGCAGCATGAAGGAATACAGGAAATAGAGGAAATTCCATCATTGCCAGTTGTGCTACCCCCCCTACAGAGCTCGCCATAGTCTCCATGCAAAGGGCAGCGCTGCTTATTTAAGCTGACTTAATGAAGATGGAGGGAACAGCCACACCCTGGATTTACACTGGGAATTTGCTGAATAAGGGGCATGGCGGTGTGGATGATACTGTGGATGGATGTCTACCTTTAAATATGTCAGCAGAGACAACCTTCCCACCTCTTTTCATTATCACTTTTGGAAACATGTTATAAACACAGGCCCAAACTGGACAGCAGCCGACGCATGCAGACGTTTTGTATGACTTACCTTAAGCCCCCTGCTGAATGTTCCAGGAGCCCTAGTCTGCCTTTCTTTTTTTTCTTTTTTTACTTAGTCGTGAATAATTTCTGCCCTCTTTTATGCTTCCAGCACACGAGCTCAGCCGACAGCCTCTTAGTGAACTCTTGCTAAAAGAATTCTTACTCCTCGTAGGGTCAAGGCCCGAGTGTTTACACAGCGCAGCCGGTGAAGCTCCATATTGTTTAGACAAGCTTCCAAACACGCAGCCTGGAGGTTGTCCAATTATCCACCCGCTCAGATGTGTGTGTGCCATCACTGCTTTGTACATTCTTCGTTTAACCTAATTTAGAACTTCAATAAAAAAATGAGTACCTATTCTTTTACATATAGAAGGTCCATTTCTAACAATAAACTTTGATCTTTCTGTATATGTTGGCAGGTGTGTGTGTGTGTGTGTGTGTGTGTGTGTGTGTGTGTGTGTGTGTGTGTGTATGTCCCTGTGTGTTTTTAAAGCTGCAGTAGAGGTTATGCTGTTGCTTTTCACCATACATATGTAGTCAATTACGTTATCTATGATATTTTAATTATTTTTCCCACCCAAAGCCTTTGCTGAGTCTTTTTTGCTCGGTATCTTATCAAAACTGAGGGTTCCCTATCACAGTCTACTTTGCCTTCCTCTTTGTGTCTTGTATCACTGTGACTGTCACCTACTCTGTCTCCAGTCTGTCTGTCTTTATCTCCTCCTCTCACCCTCTGTCTATCTGTCTTTTTGCAGGAAGAGAAGGGTATTTCCTGTGGACTTGTTGATTTGGACTTCCTCAAATGCAGCGTGGGATTTCCCTTCATGAGAGCGCAGACTAAGGTAGCTCTAACCAAGAGAAAACTAATTGCACAATGTCAGAATTGTATTGGTTGCAGAACCCCTGGTTTATTCTGTCTTTTTATCCCCAGTATCATTTTGCAGTGATTTTTGACACGAGTCAGCTCTCTGGGGAAAATGACACATTACAGTTCTTAGTTCAAGCAAGAAGGTAAGTCTTAAGAGTCTCCCATTTTAGTGCATAACAATAGTTTATTTTTGTTACCTGTGAATTCAATTATGAATCCCCTTAAATGTGCCCAACTTTATGCCCTGTAGAGCAAATGCAGTTTTCATGGGTGTTTGTGGAGTTTCATCTTGTATACCGTAAATTAATTGATTTGCAAAATGACTGTTCCTTGTTTGTTGCAGCGCCAATCCTGAGCACAACCTCTCTGACAACAGCTTGGATCTGTCCATCCCTCTGGTTCATGAGACCGACACGACTATTACTGGGTAAGAACAAGACGAACCATAACAGTGTAGTTACTATTATACAAACTTAAAGCTGGAACCAGCTTGAACTGGTTTCCCATCTGTTGGCTGTTGGGAGGAGAGGGAGTGTTTTTTGTCAGTATGGAGCATGTCAACTTGAAAAGCCTTATCTCTGAAGGCTTTATCATAGCTCTGCTCCACAGGGAAGGGAAAGAGATGTAAAACAGCCCAAATCCTGCAGTCTGACATCTGATGAAGCTGCTCTGTGTGCTGTCTTTATTTGTGAGGGGAGGCTTCAGAGCAAAGCTGGACTCATCTGACTCATATCTCAACTGCTAAATAAATCTCTGCTGTCCAGCTAATAACATGACTGAAGCCAGAGATGTTCATGAGGCTATTTTTAAGGTTATTTTAATAAATAGTTCATGTGAATGCATCAACTGTCAATCTCTCTGCTGAACACTGTCTGTTGTCTGCAGTGTGGTGACACCGAGCTCCTTTGTGTACGGAAACTACATCGATGCCTCTCGCTTTGTCCAATTGGAAGACATGGAGTGTAACTTCCAGCCTCTTAATCTCACTTTCCAGGTACTGCTAACAGAGACCATGTAGGATTTTCAGTATTGCTTGTACATGCTTCTCTATATATTCACTTTTCTTTCCCTTTGTCTCCATCTTTTCCCGTCTCCATGTGATGTGGTTCCAGGCCATAAACAAGGGGCCCAGCAGGTTGCCTGGCTCCACTGTGGACATCAGGATACCCAACCGGCTGGCTGGCAGCGGAGCCGACATGTTCCACATCATTGAAACACAGGTGGATGCCAACAGCAGTCTATCTCCATTATTTATCTAGACCAAATCATTATTTATTAGTTTATTCGCCTGCAGGCAGCTGTATTTTTAGCTCATTTATCCTGCATACTCCTAAGCTTCTCTTCATGGCACAGCTGCCTGTATCCACCTCGGAGGACACTTTTATGTCTAGAAAGCTGCTAAACCCTTGGGCTTTTTGTCATGGCATGGCCAATTTTCTTAGTGTGAGGCACCATTGGGCCAGTGAAAGGCGAAGCAAAAGTGTTGACGTTGCTACTGAAGCTAGCCAACCATTTAGTTTCACAACATTTTGCATTTAGATAAAGAAACACAATACTCCCACTGGGTTTAAATGTTTTCTTAACCCTTGCATTGCTCCTTTCATATAGGTAGATCATGGGGGAGCTCAAGCTGATAATTGTATGTACTGTGAATGGGCAGACGGGGTTCACTGTATCCCACCCTCCTTGAGCCCATCTGGAATCACTTTCAGGGGATCAGACGGCTTGCACGAAATGGGAATGGGACACCTGCAGAGCTGGCTACTGCCCAGTACCATCCCCAGCCTGGAAATACACATCATTAACACTGTTAGCACCGTGTCTAGCCTGTGGCACACCGGACAGTTGCACACTTATATTTTATAGCCAGATATTCTTACATTTTATACAGACCTCCATTTGTTCAGACATGATATACAAGTTCCTGACTGTTGCTCCATACATACAAGTTTTTCTGTTCAAAATCCCTCAATCGTCATTGTTTAATGTAAATTTTCTGTTCTCGTGAGGGTAAAAGTTAGTGCAGCCTATGAATCTTCACACCAGCAACGGCAGCAGAAAGACAGGACATGAGAAAGCGCCGCAATAAAAGCTCAGTCATGCTGGGTGGCAACAGAGCGGACAATGAGCAAGGCCAGAGGAGATTTCCACCTCTCGAGCTTCAGGTCGGACTGAGGAGAGGGGAAAGGGGAAGTGTTCCCTGGGGGCTGGGCAGTGAACCAGACACCTCTAAATCACTCCATATGGGAAATCTGGCTGGGAGGGGTTACAGCTTCTTTTTGGGGAGAACTTCCTGTGAGCCCTGGAGACTCATAACAATAGTGGGATTGGGTCAGTTTAGGTGACTGAAGAGCTGATGTGTACATTTTTGTTTTTAAACCCCAAATCTTTGCAACATTAACATGACAAACTCCTGCTTTCCTCCTCAACAATGACACATATCCTATGTTACCTCAACTCTGTTATACCTAAGACTTCATTAGTGTTCATCAGATTTGATTCAAGATCTAGTCAACACAACTCTCCCACTGTCCTGTTTCAGGTAGCCGAAGGCCGAGGGAACTGCACCCTTCACAGGAACCCGACACCGTGCACCGTCCCCCAGGACAGAGAGAACATCTTCCACTCCATCTTTGCCTTCTTCACCAAATCAGGACGCAAAGTCTTAGTAAGTATGCAGAGGTCACTGAGAGTCGCCCCATGTGAAGGTTCATGTTTTTGTTTTGTTTTTAGTCAGTGCAACATCTGTTCATCATACATGCTTCTCTCTCCCACACACTTTCTACTGTTCTCTCCCACTCTCTGTATCTTCTTCTCTGTCTTTTTTAAAAGGACTGTGACCGGCCTGGAAGAGCTTGTATGACAATCTCCTGTAGTCTGGGCCCACAATTAAAAGAGGAAGCTCTGAGCATAGATATGAAGCTTCTCCTCAACACTGAAATTCTCAAAAGGGTAAGAAACATGTCAGACGCCTGTTAAATTTAGTTGCAGGTTGTTGTGATTCTAATAGTAACAGCAATCCACCCTCTCTCAACCCACAGGATAGTTCCTCTGTGATCCAGTTTGTGACAAGGGGCAGTGTGCAAGTAAATGACAGGGCAGTGGAGGTACCAAATGGCCTACCGGAGGACATTTCTGTGAGTACATTATTAACAGTGAACTCACCCTCTACCTACATTAATTGTAATATTTCAGTCAAATTTGACAGAATGCAAAAAAGGTCAATTATGGCACATAAAATGACTACATTTAACATCACAATTACATGATATCCAGCCTAGCAGCTTCCGGTACCAGATGTTATTTTTTTGTGTTTGAAAACTACTTAAAGGAGCTCTTATCAATATTGTTATATTAACAATTGGTCCCTATTTTACAGTAGTTGTTTACAATGACAAACCCACAGAATTATCGCCACACCCTACAGCAGCTATTTCCCAGCCAGGGCCCATTGGTGGGCCTCAGAGTGCCATCTAGTGGGCCACGGATGTACCGCCAATTAAGAAATATATATATTTTTATTTTTTTTACAAAGGTTGTCATTTTTATTTTATCTAAATGTGCTCAAGAATTCACATAAATAAAAAACGTTCAATTAAAATGCATAATTTCAATGACGAGTGAATATCACCACGCCAATCACCAGATATCATCAGGTAGAGACAAGCGTGTTTCGCCACCGTTAGCTAGCTAACGTTCATTCAGTGATGTGGAAGACAACCCCAGTAAAAGCTCCAAAGCATGTGGGGAGGAAATATGACCCTGAAAACATTAAATCTGGATTCATAATGGCAGGCAGTGAAGCGTGAGGGTAAGCAGAATATTTATTTGGTCATTACAGACAGTGACATAACACATATTTACAGCCAAATTATTTTTTTTCTCTTTCTTTTGTCATGTTATGTTTTTTTTCTAATTTATTTGGAAGGTGGTCTTAACAATCAGAAGCTTAAGTTACAAAAGGTGAAGAACCCCTGCCCTACAGTTCCCCATAGCTCTTTTTAGTGCTCTCAGCTCATTGGTTTGGTTCTGCATCCCACAGCTTCACTTTGGATCACTCTCTCTGCTGGCAGTACCAAACAGCAGACAAACTAAATTAGCGACCAGCTGGTGAACGTAGTGGAGTATTTCACTGCTGAAAACCCAGATATGCAAAACATGTTTTCTGTAATATGTTCGCCTTCGCTGAGTCTAGATTAACAGCCTTCACACGGTTTCTCTTGCCACGAATCACAGGCGACTTTGCAGAACAAATCATTTGCAGCTGGTGAAGCTGCTGTGTCTTGCTCAAAGGGATGTGGCAGGGCAGATTTTAGGCATAAATCCAGCCATTCTGGTTGAAGGACAGGGTACTCACTACATGGCTGTGCTAGCAGAAGTATATCAATAATAAGCATATATATTTGTATCTTTAGGTGCACAGTCCATTGTGCTGTGGTTAGACAATCCGTGAGCCGCTGTTGTGATCCCAGAGAACAGCTGGGGACTGTGGGTATACTCTGCGGTGGCACTTCTATCGGCCGCTTTCCGGGGTCCTCAGCTGTGCTCAAGGACAGACCCTCCCCCCTCTGTTATTTGCTGAGTGATTGAATGGCCCACCAGATCACTTGTGATGATTATATTGAGCACCCAGCATGCTCGCAGTGGGATCTCTCAAGTGATTAGGCTGCTGACCGGGGCTGCAGCCCTGCTGACCCTGAACTTCAGACGTGCTCGGAAAATTCAGACCTTCTATGAATATGTCCATACCATGCTGCTCTTTCAGCACTTAGTGAGTGAGGCCCCCCCCCCCCCCCCCCCTTCCATTCTAGGTTTTAGTAAACACAGTTACCTTTTCCCTCAGGATCCCTGCTGGCTAGAGTACACACTGGAAAGTATGATTTGTGGCCCCTGGTTGTATCGCTCACAGCAAGCCGACTGGTTGTCAGCAGAACAACAAGCTCACTTATTAATCTCCCTTAACATGTAAACAAACTAACATAAATCTATAGGATTCTGTTTTGAGTGCGCAAGTTACAAACTTAGTAACTTCAGATTCAATTAGACATTCCTGGAATTATCTGATTGCACAAGTTAAACTGGGAAAGTCAGAGTGCAACGACCAGTAGAGCTTTCGTCTGTCCTGTACACACAAGCGCTTCGGCATGCATTACAACGGTTAGATTCCAGAGCTACGAGTAAGGGGGAGGTGTTAATTTGGGAAACTATTCAACAGAGATTAATCTCCACTTGTCTTGGCTCAACAGTTGGCGTCTCATGCCATATTTAAGTTCAAAGGATGTTACAGCCCTGCACACTGAAGCCGTGAATTCCTCAGTCATTTCTGAAATTGTCCCAGCACTGTTTGCATCAACAAATTAGGCAAGATTATCTGACATTTGGGAGATTACACAATATTTGCCTTTGTTTGAGACCATTAGTAAATATCTACATCTATTTCATGATCCCTGTGGATGTGATGTTTTCCATTTAAGGCCTGAATGCTGACAGTAAAGCAGGCTTAGCTGTGGTGCAGAGTAATGCAATATTTCACTAAAGTCAAACCGCTCTTAATTCAGAGCAAATTAATTCAAGCGATCCATGTAATTGTGTTGGATATGACCAGAAGTATTGAATAAATTCAAATCAACTTTTCTTACTGTTTTGTCAGCGGAAAGGACTTCCCTCCACTTTTAGTTAAGCGTTACAGTGTGCATTGGGTTAAGTGAACTGAGTTTGCTGTCAGTGACAGATTGTACAGCAGGTCAGTGTTCATTCGTGTCATGGGAAACAGCCTAAATAGCTCTTATTTATTGTGGAACCAGGCTATTTTTTTTTAGAGTTGCCAAGCCTCCCGAGATTTCTCTCAGAACCGTTTAAAGGCGTGACGCTCCAAATTGAAAGAGTGGGTGGATGATATATTTTTTTGAATAGCACTGACCTTATAAGATGTGTTGGGATTGCACACACAGAGCAGTGTATTATGAAACAGTGATGGTCAAACTTACTGACTAGCTCTACGGTGTGATAAAAACATAAAGGGCAACATCTTGTTAGACAGTCAGCCTACAGATATGCGAGCGCCTTTATTAAGCTGTACTAAAGCTAATGTCAGCCTGCTAACAATGACAATGATAACATGCTTATGTTTAGCGGTTATCATTTTTTTTTACCATATTTACCATATAAGTAAGGAGGCAAAAATCTGTAGCAGTAAACACACAGTACAGCTGAGACTTTTAGGGATGGTAGTTTTACAGGTTAGACATGCTTTTGTCTTAGTTTTACAGGTGGGCAGGGCCGCCTTTCAATCAGAGGGTCAGTGGTTCGATCCCCGTCTCCAGCTCCGCTAGTCTCATGTCAATCTGTCCTTGAGCAAGACGCTTAACCCCAAAATTGCTGCGTCTACGGTAGACAGATACTGAATTGTAAGTCGTTTTGGATAAAAGCGTCTGCTAAATGACTGTAATGTAATGTAATGTTGTTTGGATATTTCAGTGTAGACCAAAGTAGTGGACCGACCAACGGACTGACATTGCAATCCATTGAGCCTTGCTGCCAGCTTGGCTAAAAATGATCACTTACCATGTGGATGAAAAATATTTTTAATATATTTTGCATGGCTGTTTGTTGCAGTAGGCCAAGGGTCGTAGAAATATAGTCACTACATGCAGCGACTCTTCAAATCAAGAGTGACACAGCTAAAGAGACTGAAAAAAGATGTGTCTTGGTTGTTATTGTTGCACTGCATTGCATCATTAGCAGCACATGACTTTATGATTACTCTTGTGTGTCCCTCCGCCTGTGTGTTGTGTGTGTGTGTGTGTGTGTGTGTGTGTGTGTGTGTGTGTGTGTGTGTGTGTGTGTGCGTGTGTTGTATTTGAGTGTGACTCACTGACTGACTAAAGTGTTGTGTTTCAGCTGGTGTTCGAGGCTCTCCACAGTCAGGAGCCAAGGGGTTACGTAGTCGGCTGGATCATTGCCATCAGTCTGCTGGTGGGAATCCTCATCTTTTTGCTGTTAGCTGTGCTACTCTGGAAGGTAAACAACGCATAAACACAGACTGTGATTTTTCATTCGTCAAACAAACTCACAAAACTGCTTGTTTCTCGAGCAATATTTTAAGTTAATGAGAGACAGTTGTCACAAACTTGTCACAACCAGAGGCGTTGTGTCCGCACAGTATCCAGTTGTACAGAGACAGCTGGAGGGAAGAGGTGGGGGTGAGAGCTTGCTTTGGGCCTTTAACATCCATGAAAATGATAAATCACAGACTGGACAATAATTCACGCCATACCACTCACATGAAAGAAGACTCTAAAAGGGAAATGGCAATTACACTGATGTCTAGAGGCCCTGTTAGCACAAAACGTCTTTTCTTTTTCGCTGCTCCATTTTCCGCCGGGAATACCACAGTGAAACCTTGGAATGTAGCCCCCCCCCCGATCCCCAGGTCCTCGGACCTTGCCAAAATAAACCCTACTTACAAGAGCAGCACATGTCCTGTATTGCTCATTTCAGGAAATGCCTGAGGAGAGTACAGGTCTGTATCAATAAACTTTAGTAGTGAAACACAGATAAATGAATGGAGTCGTAGTGAGAGAGGCATCATCCCAGTGTGGCTGCCTTGTTTAGATACACACTAAGAATCTACTGCTCTCTCTATCCTTTCATATCTCATTTATGTTACACTGGGAAGTAAAATGTAAATTTGGGTGCTGTATTACTTTTCTAAAGAAATAACACATTTCTACAGGGGAAATGTTTGATTTGCTTCCATCCTGTGGTTTTGTGTGGTTTAGCCTATTAACTTTAAATTGTGAATACTTTGCAGCACTGGCAGCAATTTTTCAAAGCATACCATTCCATGGTGGTTTAAATTGATTTCCTATCTACCAAACATTCATTGTTTTCTATTTGTTTCACTGCAGGATACATTTCCACTTCCAGATGTTTTTAACTCGAAGATATGTTTTAATCCGTCATGATGAACACAATTTGAACTCAATAATAATAGCTCAAACCACATGTTATTATTGTATTAATGCAGCTTGAAGAAGAGACTGTTTTTAATTAACTCTCTCATTGGTGATGCGTTCAGTGACACTCCTGAGAGTCAGCTGCTGAATAACGCTGCGTTCACAAGCTCTGTGAAATCAAATTCAGAGCAAGAAGTCAAGCAAGAAAATGTTGAATCCATTTTTTTTCCTCTCGTTCTTTGACAGATGGGATTCTTCCGTCGGCGCTACAGAGAGATCATTGAGGCTGAAAAGAACAGGAAGGACAGTGATGAAAGCTGGGACTGGATGGAAAAGAACCACTGAGACTTGTAGTGGGGGTCCCACAGGAGCCAATGAGATTAGGGATTGGGTCGAGAAAGATCCAATAGCACGTGGTCTCGCAGCCCAGCCGCCCCAGTGGCACCAGGCCCTTCAGTCTTCCATATGTGGAAGAGAAGAATATTCTCCATATTTTTTGGAGACTTGATATTTTTTTGTGGGTGGTGGTACATGAAACAGGCTTCTGAAGTGACCGTGTAGCTTCCAGAGGACACTTGCTGTGGAATTCAGCCAATCTCAAAGGAGGTAACTCTCAGCCAGCGAGAGCGGAGCTGTTGATGGAGACCCACATCCTTACGGGGATGTGGCGACAGCATGAATACTGGTGGACAATAAAACCCTCAGGGCTGTGTTACATAGCAAATTTATTTTTATACATACACTTTAAGCCATATTGTATAAAACTGGGCTTCAAGAAGAGATGGGGTTTTGACGGCCATTATAAACATACTGTATCTCCAGTATGTTTTTCTAAAAGCACTGATGTTTGATAAGAATGAATGCCTTGGCTCCATAGCTTCACTGTTTATGCCAAAGATATGTCCTGTATAGTATATGATTGGAGTCGTTTGTATATTCAGTTCTTCCTGGGAGTGAAAGATTGTATCTTTTCTGTATTATTTCTGCCTTATGAATATCTGGTTTAAACATCTGACTCCCGCTCTCTCCCACAGATAACAAGCCGGAGCTAATTCTGTGTTTCAGACCCACACACACAATGATTAAACGCTGTGTCCTCATGTCATCCGCTAGTGCTGTCAGGGTTGTCGCAGAGGCGCTGACGGCCCAGTAAAAGCGCTCTCTGAGGCCATTAGGATCTAGCCCAGGATGTGGTAATCAACCGCACAGTAGAGTTGTCTATTAACACTTTATTTGCCATGTTTCCTTTATTATCAAGCGGTTGTGAATTATACATTCACATTTCAAGCTTTGAGACTTTTCATAAGCGTTCCATTTGTTATGGTCTGGCTTTTAAACAGTTGTTGGTAGGTGTTAAAAGTGGATGTAACAAAGTGATTTTGGCCATTTTAAATTTAAATGAACAAATGCTTTGAAAGTGCAATGTGTGGGAGTAGAGTGAATTATCTGACGCTGTTTTTGCAAGGATCTGTTGCTCAGGTATGCAGCTGACTTTTTAGATGGACCCCCAAAGGTTTTCAGGTTCAAGTGAAGACTGAAATATTGTAAGATATGATTCATATACGTCATGACATAAGTCCTGATCATGTTTTATTCCCAAAACACTTCCAGACATCTCCTAAGCAGACCATATTTAATTTTACTATTATGTTATTAGTCATTGGGTTTTAGTGTGAAATATGAGATACATTACTCTCCACGGCCAGATGAAAGTCTGCGATGGGAGTCCACCTTCAGTCATTTACAGGGGCCCACAGCATGAGTAATGCCCTAAAAATAGGTGGGAATGTGCTGCACTCAATCACTTCACATAAACGAGCTCTTTGGGGCTCATGGGAAAAGCTCATTTTAAGTCAACATGAAGGAATGTCAGCTCCCCGAAAATCTGCCACTATTAAAGTTCACAGCTTCTCAGTACTAAAATTGTACCCCACATGTACTTGAGAGTCTTTTAAAAGCTGGGTTTGATGCTGAATGAAAGTTTACAGATCACAGTGAATTCCATTTTATATTAAAGGTCCCTAAAGAAATAAGAATATTAACTATTTTATACATTTGTAGAGCTTAAAGTTTTGCAGAATTTATCAGTGACAATGGGATTATAATTCATTATATCAAAACAGATATTTTGCAATAGTCCAGAGTCAGATTAAAACGAGCAATGCCCGAAAAAGAAAACAAACCTATATTTTGATATGTTTCACACAGTGCTAACACACTTTAGGGCTCACTATGATTACTTGGCTTTCTGTTTTGTGCTGGATGAACCTTTTATTGATCCGATAGGGTTTATTTTATCATTTAATTCCACTGGCATGACAGCATATACTGTACACATTCACGTCCTCCCTCTGATTTTGTTAAACCGATGCTATATCTATATGCAGAGAAACCGACACTTGACAATTTTTTGAACTGTGATGTTTGTGGACACAGTCAATCACACCGTTATTTGGGGGTTTGGTTCTGAGTATACTACTGTCACTGAATATCATTTTCATTATAGTGTGATGTAGTGTGTATGTTTGATGTTTAAAGTCATGTTGGAGTTGTATATTTATCTGTTGAAAACATTTTGAGTGAAATTTCATGGCTCTGTGTGCTGTTTTTGTCCAGTGTGGTTGTTGGTTATAGTTCACTTCTTTTTTTAAGGTTTGTGGTGCTCTCTGCTGGCTGCTTTGATATAAATGTACACACTACATATAAACATATTCATTAAGTTTGAAAACTCTTTAAACTGTTTTTATATTTGGTTAAACAAAAAAGGTTGTTGTGCAAAAACAGCATTCTAATTATAAGGGTCTAATTTCCATTATGTATGTATATCCTAGAGCTCAAACGATTAGCTGATCAACAGAAAATTATTCAGTGACAATTTGTGATTATTCATTTCTAAATTATCAAGCAAAAATGGTTCCAGCTTCATAAATATGAGGATTTGCTGCCTTTCAGAGTTACACCAATGTAAATTAATTGTCAGTGACTTTTGTTTGGATAAAATTAGCACTTTAAGATGGCGTCTTGGAAAAATTGGAAACATTTGTAATTTTGACAGACACTTTTCACTTTTTTGTAGAGGTGGATTTGGCAAAAGTAGGCCTCTTTTTAACACTCAAAAAATCAATTAAGCTTTATTAAAATACAATGACACACATTTACAATTCCGATGTCACAAAAATAGTATTAACTGCTCAATGGCAACAAGTCAAGGGTGGAATTTTGATTTCAAAAGGTAGGGAGGACATAATTATTAGCACAGAATTTATCAATATATTGACTCACCCCATTGGTGAAAAAATGCACTCTGGCGATGGTGCTGGCAAAGCAATATAAATAACATAATGTGCGTTTGTCACAAAACTAGAGCATAGAGGCTCTTAAATATAAAGTTGTCATAAATTTCACACAAACACCTTTTCTGAAAGGAAGTTACTTTTTCTTAAGTTAATTTATGAAGGCATGTTGGCACAGTTCAGGGCCATCACATTGATTAGGAAACGTGTAAAAGCAAAACAGGTGTTGCCGTAAAGCAAAATGTGTAAAGTAAGCAGTGAAATGCATTTTTCGTGTTAATATGTAGCAAAGTATGCAAAATAATAGCAAAACAAATTACCTATTATCACTTTATTGGAGGCTTTAATAGATACTATTACCAGTTTGAAAGATTTAATATGGATTTTTGAAATTCTTTTTAGTTTTGAAGTTATTCTCATTTTCATGCTCTCCATTCATTCTCTATGTAATTTGCTACAACTTATACGATAAGAAGTATTAACAATATTTATAAATAAATAAACCAAAATAAAGATTGAATAAGATACAAATACCAATCCCACTTCCATACCTTTATTTGTTTCTCAGATACTTCATGGGGTTTCTCTGAAGTCTAAGACATATTTTCTATTTTTGGATGGCCTGGTGTCCGTTTTTGATAATGCACTGAAATGCTCAATGATGTTATTCACGTCTCCTTTTTCAGGACAAACTCAGATATTATATGATCATAAATACAAAAGAAAAACTAAAAATAATTTCAGACTTCTATTCAAATCAGATAAGAAAATAGTGAACAAGACTTTTAAAATGTGTTCTTCCGGGCCTTGGTAATTAGGGGAAAAGATCAAAACCTATACATCACGCGCATGCCTTACAATTTCATCGAAGTGGATAATGTGCACATTATTTATTACACTAACAATATACAGTGTAGAATGCTGCAGGAACCAGAAATGAGTTAGCATTTTTGCACTTCAGGTTCTCTCATCTCAAAATAAATAGCTTTTTTAAAATATGTTTTTGGTTAGATGCCTGAAATAGGGTCTGCAGTTAACACAAGCTTAAGGAATTTAAATACTTATGTCAATCAATATCGCTCTTCAGTGTCTTAAAAAAAAGCGGTTGTTAACAAGTTGCTAAATGAGACTACAAATCCTTATTGTGCCGACTAGTCTATCGTCACTGCCTTGTTGTGTATACTCACGCTCATGCGTCCGTGGTCTAGTCTGACGATTGCATCCAGGCTTAAAATATCATAAAAGTGGTGTTCATTTGTGAGGATTATGTTGCTTAACAAAATTTTGATGTATCATGAACGTAAGTACGTAAGACTATATTAAAAAAATCATCGTAAAATGTGTTTAGAAAATTCATAAATAAATCATAGTATAGCAGGCTGAAAAGTATGAAAATTACTGTTGAAAAAAGTCATTATAAAGTAGTAGTATAGTGTGTCCAAAAAAGGTCATAGTATAGCGTTTTGAAAAAACTCATGAGTCATAGTATAGCATGTAAAAAAAAATACATGTTATAGCATGTTGAAAAAAGACATAGTATAGAAAAAGATTAAAGTTATACTATTGTATGAAAAAGAATTGTCCAAAAACAGACATACTACTGTATTTTATGTTGAGTAAAGTCATATGTCGAAAAACATCATAAAAAGTCATAAAGTCAAAAAATATTTGAAAAGTCATACAAAGTCATAGTATACTGTGTTGAGAAAAAGTCATGAAAAAGTCATTGTATTGTTAGTCCAAAAAAGTCAGAAAAAATGTATAGTATTGTATGTAGAAAAATGACAGCATAGTATTTCGGAAAAAAGTCATAGTGTAACTATAATATTGTATAGAGTATGCTCTATATTCTATACGATTTGCAGGTGTCATTGCTGTTGTACAGTCTGATGTCAGTTAACCCGATTATCTCAACATACCTATGAGTCCAAGGTCTCATCTCAAGGTGACAGGAAACAAGTTGAACTGGGTGTCTTGAGCGTTAAACTTGAAGAGGAATGTCACCAGTGCAATAGAGCCTTGGGAGTCAGGAACTCCAACCAAGACTCCTCTTTATGTTTTTGTGATCCACCCTCTGATGGCACTCCTTTAACCTGTGAGCGCTACTGAAGGACTAATCCAGTACACAAAATACTTAGTTACATAGTCAAATCTGTAACATTATATTTCATAATATGATCATATGTTTTGTATGTGTAGAGCTGCAACAATTAGTTGTTTAATTGCTAAACTGATTGACAAGAAATTAATCAGCAAGAATTTTGATGGTAGTTCAAATAAGGTTTGCATTTAAAGTTGTTTTTTTTACTCTTCTTTAATAGTACACTTTTGAGTTTTTGGCTGTTGATCCCACAAAAGAAGACATTTGAAGACATCACATTGGACTTTTGTAAACTGGGCTTTGCTATCATTTGTAGACAAAAGATTATTCGATTAAACCAGAAATGAATCAGCAGATTATTCAATAAGGAAAACAATTATGCTTTAGCAGCAACAATGGATGTTGGGGGTGTCACTACAGTTGTACAGTACTTTGTATGATGATAACTGGGACAGGGGGCCTCTTGTTCCGCTGGTAATCCACTAACAGCTCTTTAGTCTTGCTCCTATTGAGATTTGGGTTAATGTCAGTTCATTTCAGTCCACCTCCTTGTTCTCTATCTATATGCATCCAACAATGGAGGGAACGTCTGAGGTAATTCTTAAGGTGACAGAAAACAAGTCGAACTGGATATCTTGGATGTCAAACTTCAAGAGGAACCCCACCGACACATTTCTTTGAGGTGCGCGGGTGTCGTTTCTAACAGTCTCCTAGGCAACACCATCCACCCTGACCCTGAGGGAGCTCTTAGTTTAACAAAGTTCTCCCTTTGACATGTCAGTCCTTCCTGTGTTTCCCTTGTCTAAAATAACAAATCATACAGACTTTTGATCTCTTGTTTTCACTTTATAAATTACTTTTTGGTCCTGAGATTTTTACAATGTAAATAAAAACACCCATTTGCTTTCTGGCGCAGAGTTAGGTGAGAAGATTGATACCACTCTCACATTAGTATGCCAAATAAGTAGCTACAACCAGCAGCCAGTTAGCTTAGCTTAGCATAAAGACTGGAAACCAGTAACTTCCGGGAGTCTATTGCCTGACAACTGCTCTGACGGCAAGAAGTAGTAATATTTCACTTTTTTTTTTTTTTTTTTACAGATCACATAAACAATATATAAAGTGTAATTTAGTGAGCTTCAGAGGTGCTGGAAGATGTATTTTATAACTGTTTATTTGGTTCATCCTTGTATATGGAATAATATGTACCTGCGTAGTTTATCTTTTGACATTTGTAAACAAACCTGTTTTGCTATTGGAGAAGCTCAGTAGTTACTAATATTTAAAAGGAGCTCATTTATCTCAATTAGTATCGGCATTGGGAGGAGCCCTGGTGTTTTTACACAATGTCGATAACATATAGGGGTGTCCGTGGCTAAGTGGAGAGCAGGGCCGCCTTTCAATCAGAGGGTTCGATCCCCGGCTCCTGCTCTGCTAGTCTCATGTCAATGTGTCCTTGAGCAAGACACTTAACCCCAAAATTGCGTCTACAGTGTGTAGATAAATACTGAATTGTAAGTCGCTTTGGATAAAAGCGTCTGCTAAATGACTGTAATGTAATGTAATATATTTACAGGACAGATGCTATTTGTCATAAATTCACCTGATGAATGTTGTTGATTAAAAATTTGTACAAAAGACTGAAAGACTACATAAACTTATTCACAGTATTCAAAACAAGGTGCACAGTCCACCCAACTACTGCTCACATATGTGTTTCAATATGATGTACTTTGTTTGAATTGTGTTGTATCTTTTTTGTTTCAATCCACCTGTCTCACATACCACATGAAGACAAAACCCAAAGCAGATGGATCTCTTGCAGCATAGAGCAGGATTTTCTACCCATATGCAAATAAAGGAGATAAAGGACTCTTGTTTCTAATAGTTTTCTATTGTAATACTATAAATTAAATATTTAAATGTATTATATAACTTCTTCTATTAATTCAATGTTATCTTATTAAATTTACAAATCCTGAAAAGTTACTTTTGCGGTACCTCCCTTCTATTGTGCAATCTACCGTTGGCAAGGTGTGTGCGTGATTGTGGTTTTATCATGCATAATGATCGTGCTGTAGCCCCGCCCAATTTGTTTTTAGGTACATGGTGCAGTAAAGATGACTCTGTCACCTGTTCCGAAATATCAGTGGAGAAAGCAAACACTCGTCAATATTCAACCAAACATTACATCCTCCAGTTCTCAGCCTCAGGGATGGCAACCCGAACCATCAGGCTTTTTTTGTTGCTGCTTGTGATTTCAGTTTGCACTGTAGTTTTTTTCCCAATATTTGGAAATTCATCAGTACATCAGTACATTTCAAGGTACAGTACTATACATTAATACATTAAAATGCATGTTATAGCATGTTGAAATGCATAGTATAGACATAGTATAGAAAAAGATTAAAGTTATACTATTGTATGAAAAAGAATTGTCCAAAAACAGACATAAAGTATTTTATGTTGAGTAAAGTCATATGTCGAAAAACATCATAAAAAGTCATAAAGTCAAAAAATATTTGAAAAGTCATACAAAGTCATAGTATACTGTGTTGAGAAAAAGTCATGAAAAAGTCATTGTATTGTTAGTCCAAAAAAGTCAGAAAAAATGTATAATATTGTATGTAGAAAAATGACAGCATAGTATTTCGGAAAAAAGTCATAGTGTAACTATAATATTGTATAGAGTATGCTCTATATTCTATACGATTTGCAGGTGTCATTGCTGTTGTACAGTCTGATGTCAGTTAACCCGATTATCTCAACGTACTTATGAGTCCAAGGTCTCATCTCAAGGTGACAGGAAACAAGTTGAACTGGGTGTCTTGAGCGTTAAACTTGAAGAGGAATGTCACCAGTGCAATAGAGCCTTGGGAGTCAGGAACTCCAACCAAGACTCCTCTTTATGTTTTTGTGATCCACCCTCTGATGGCACTCCTTTAACCTGTGAGCGCTACTGAAGGACTAATCCAGTACACAAAATACTTAGTTACATAGTCAAATCTGTAACATTATATTTCATAATATGATCATACATTTTGTATGTGTAGAGCTGCAACAATTAGTTGTTTAATTGCTAAACTGATTGACAAGAAATTAATCAGCAAGAATTTTGATGGTAGTTTCAAAGTTTTTGAATTTATATAAATAATATATATATATTAATATAAATATCAGTAGAGAAAGCAAACACTCGTCAACCAAACATTACATCCTCCAGTTCTCAGCCTCAGGGATGGCAACCCGAACCATCAGGCTTTTTTTGTTGCTGCTTGTGATTTCAGTTTACACTGTACTTTTTTTCTAATATTTGGAAATTCATCAGTACATCAGTACATTTCCAGGTACAGTACTATACATTAATTCACTTAAACCTGTGTCTTGCTAATACTTGTATTATTCATTATCTATTGCTCTTTTGTCAAATTTCCACATCAGATGGAACACTTTCTCAGGACTAACCAGACAAGGAGATGAGAAAACAGTTTGGTTCTGGGAAGTAAAAGAAAACTTGACTGATTCCACAAAAACAAACAGGACTAAGTGATTAAACGAGACGCACTACACGTGGCGCTGTGCCTGAGACCCCCATGCCCGTCCTCTCCCGAAAATCCTACAAGAAGGCTCCTCAGTGGGATTTTGATGATATTTACAACCAGGATGCTCCACCCAGGAGACAGAAACATAACAAATGTATTAACTTTATTGGTAGTGGGGTCATTTTTCTATATTTACCAAGTCAATATTTTGTTATGGTGGGGAGCTCATAAGTATATACCTTGTGCACACTGACTGTATGTTGACATTTAAACATTTAAACCCTTCTGTATAAACAACCTGTCAACAATCTGTCTCAAAAGTCTCAAACCTTCTACTATTAGCTTAAATATGTATAAGTTGTTTGAAACACAAATATTGTAAACTTTTCTTTTCTTTTCTGCTCTGTAGTGTGATGGAACATTTTCCACTGTGACTTATTTATCTGTTTTTATAGTCAGACCATTCAGTGTTTTGGCCCTTTTGTCTTGTGAGATAAACGTCAAGGTTTTAGGACTCCCAGTTATAAACAAGTGTTGGGAACAAAAAGGAGCATGTTTGGTTATCAGCAAATATGAAAAATCAATAGAATTATTACTGCAATAGAATTATTAACAATTATTATTAATAACAGAGCACCACCCTGAGAACAGGGACCAATAACCAAACTAGAAATTGAGTCTCATAATTGATATTCACTCACAATGTCAATAGTTAAAGTATTATTACACATTCAGAGTGAACAGAGAAGATTTGAATTCGAGCACAGGCCACATATCCAGCTATAATCACAACACACATCCACAAAGTAATCACAGAAGTGCTCTTTAAAGTATGACAGAGTTTATTAAATTCCAATAATAATGATCGAGTCAAATAATATCTACACTAACAACAACTACAATACAATTGCAAGCACTATCTAAAATCAACAAAGAATCTTTGGTGGGAGTGTGTTTGTGTCTGTGTCACAAATCTGAAACTGTGTTTTAAAATGTCTCTGGAGTCTACTTTTTTTATCGAGACCGGGTTTTACAAGTCTAAGCGTAGTGGTTTTTAAACTAAAGGGGAAAAGTAGTGACATTTCCCTACTTTTATTAGTTTCCATCACTTATTGTATAATCACATAACTTGTCTATTTGGTTCTGGCTCAGCTTTAACATAGCAGCTTGACTAGCTCTTCTTGAATGCCTAAGACATTTTCCACTGCATGAAATATCCTCTTTGGGTTTTTCCCTCTGGCCTAAAATAACATTTGGTAATGTTCACAGAAAACAAAGACACGTTAAATCTGATTTACTTGATTTGTCTTTGGTTGATCCTCGGCCCACCTTTCACAGTGTCATTTGGACCAGCCTCCAACCATTATTAAAAATTATAATCTAATGGATAACAAAGCAACCAATAAACTTGATTCTGCTTATATTTTTTCATATAAATTAATTAAAGGGCTGGATTAAAGAATAACCGACATAACAGAAAGCTTTTGAAAAATGTGCATCTTAATAGCAGACCACCTCAAGGTGTCACTCAAAGAGAACCAGGACATTCTGATGTAGCATTTCAAAATTAAAGCTCTTCAAAATCGCATGGATGAGCTAACTTCAAATCACATTCATGAGACAATTTGTAATTTCAGATTAGATTTTAGAGGAAATGGTGCATAGTTACAAAATCATTTCACCCCAGGTTGATAGCAGACCACCTTCAAAACTTCCATTCAAATGATTAAATAACTTTCAAAAGGGGGGCAGAAATGGAACTAAGAATAAAGTAATGATATATATATTTGTTTAGATATTTATATTGTTTATCCAAACCCTGCAAGACAATATGTATTCATTAGACCATCAAACAACTAAAATGGAATGGTCATACTATAGTATGTCTAATAATTAATTGTATATGTTTGTTGCAAAAAAGTCATAGTATAGTATTTTGAAAAAAGTCATGAAGTCATATTATATTATGTTAAAAAAAGCCAAAGTATAACGTGAAAAAAAGTAATTAAAAAGTGGTAGTATAACATGTCAAAACAAGTTGACATAAATCGTAGTATTCATGTCGAAAAATGTCATCGTAAGTAAAAGTAATTTCATAGTATGTTGAAAAAAGTCACACAAAAGTCATAGTATTGTAAACCAAAAAAAATGAAAATCATAATGGCATAGTATGTCATAAAAATATCATTGCCTAGTACACTATGAGATTACCAGGTATATGTCATGTAAAAATGTAAAAAAATGTAATGTCTTAGAATAAAAAGTATGCCATAAATATGATGTAAATTCTTAATTCTCTCTTCTTTTTTACCCAGATCAATTCCCTACACCACATAAGGAAAGAACACACAACCTGCAGTCTTGAGACCAGGTTTCTATCACCTGAGCTATCTGACCAATCACACTTAACTACTGTTTCATTGAAAACATTTCTTTTTCATTTTGGGTGTGGACCACAACATTCACATCAGCCTTCAGACCAGTCTTCTATCCACCAAAGCTATCGAAACTAACACAATCAGCTGAAGGCTCTTTCCTCACAAGATGAGAAGTCATTTCTAATAATATATTTACTTGTTTTTGTCAAAACAGCTTCAATGACATATCTTCTGAGTTCATGTTGTTTTTTTTGTTCCATCTTTAATCCTTAATGTTCCTGTGTAAATTGAATATAACAGGCTGAACACACATGTGCCATCCTCTTTGTTTACGTCATTTACTTAAAATGCATTTTTATATTGGTCTAATTGAAAATAGTTTTTTCACAGTTTTTTCCTGTGTTTTTACTTTTACTAAAATGTATTTTCACTTCAAACCAGAATTAAATTCTGTATTACACTGTACAAACACTGAACAAAGTCTGAACCAAAAGGCAACAGGTTGGTAAAAGTACTAAAAATACTAAATAAATAGAATAAAAAATAAAACCTGTG
Source organism: Cebidichthys violaceus (assembly GCF_023349555.1). Classification (NCBI taxonomy): domain Eukaryota; kingdom Metazoa; phylum Chordata; class Actinopteri; order Perciformes; family Stichaeidae; genus Cebidichthys; species Cebidichthys violaceus. The sequence continues at coordinate 9,248,926 of NW_027176263.1, forward strand.
CATATACGTCAAGAAAGAAAAGCAGTTAAACACTCAAGCTGGTCAGGTGACAGCAAAAAAAAGCGGTTGCAGTGTGTGTGTTTGGGCAGGTGACCCCCAGTTGCTATGAAACACTGATACCAAACACAAGCTCCTCTGTGGAGCACATGAATTATTAATTCAGCTACAACAGCGAACGCACCACACTCTCTTTTGACTAGAGAGAATCATCCCTCTGATAACCATGTCCTCTTTATTTGATCATGGGTTGATCAGGACTGCTGTGGTGGAGCAGGTGGTCGCCCCAATTGCAAGTCATTTATGCCACTTGGTGCTGCTGTGTGACAGTGCAGAGGAACCTGAGCAGTTATGTCAGCTGGAGGGCGTAGCTCAGGCTGTGGCTAAAGCTACAGGGAACATGGCAGCAGTGGCCTCCAGGTGCGTACATTGGGGAGTTTCCTGAGGTAAAGAAGAGACAGATAGGTGTAATGTATTATCAGATTAACACCATGGCTTTTTACTTCCAGGCAAATAAGTGACACAGAGGATGAAGTTTTGCACATGGAGATGTCGTCCCTGTTGGAGTCAGTCACTGTGTCTGGACAGCATGTGCTGCTGGCAGCCCAGAAACTCAGCATTCAGCCCGGTTTGATTGAACACAGAGAGGAACTCATCACTGCAACACAAAACGTCTTCCTGGGAGTGGCCAAAGTAAGTCCTGGTTTAAAATCGGACTGCAAGTGTATTACTAAATAGGCCTCCCATTATATAAGAACCTACACATTTAAAAATATACAGACATAGGGAGGAAGGAATGGCTGAGGACACTGACAAAAAAAGATTCCAATTGATTCCAGAGCTGCAGATCTGCTTTATAATTTCCCAGAGTGTTGCTTAAATGGGAATACTATTCAACGCAACAACAGGCCAAACTGCCGATTCTTTGACATTTTTAAACTTTTTCAGTTAATCAGTGTTTAATTTGTGCACACAACTCTAGTTTTCATTTCTAGGTTTTACCTCAGTTGTTAAATTTGATCATTGCCATTATTGCCTGAATAGGTAATAATAATATTCTCACAGGAATTCAGTAAACAGTCATGTGTGAAATATGAATAAGCGGCTCTACGTGAGGCTAAAATGTTCGCCTGCTTACATGTTCACAATGATAATGGCAACATTTCAGTCAAAATGGTAGGCTGAGCCAATATTACCCTCCACAGTTCTATGCTGGTAGCATGGCTAAAAAGACAAAGCAGTAACAAGTCCCCTTATCTGTCTTTCCTCTTAGGTTCTGTTAGTGGACGATGATGCTATTGTCAGGAGAGTGGTAGCTGCTGCTGATCGAGTTTTGGAGTCCCTCTCTGAGCTCGGCTCCGCCTCAGACATCAAGTCTCTGCTCAAATCTTTCCGGGTGTTTTCTGAGGCTTTGCTTTTCCTCAACAGTCTGACAGTTGAGAGAGCAAATGCCTTACGGGACCCCAGACAAACGAAACAGCTCCTTGATTCCCTGGAGACCCTGAGGAGGTGCATCTCCATGCTGCACACGGCCATGTGCACAACCATCAAACACCCCACTAGCGAGCAGGCAAAGCAAGCCAAGAGGTACATTCTGGACACGGTACACAGCACAGTGAGTGACATTATTATGACTCTGAAAAGTGAATGCCACAGTGGATCACTGGGTCCTTGCGGGTATTACACAGGGAGGAGGAACAATCTGTTGCAACTGCTCACTAGTTCCCCCACCTCCTCAATCCGAGGCAGTGGCTTTGACAGTGTGGTGAGAGATCTTGTGTTTCACTCTATGGTTGTAGCAAACACTTCTCGTAGAGCGTTTCAACAAAGAGTGGTGGGTCATTGTCGTCACATCTTGCAGTTCTGGTCAGACACAAAAAGGATTTTAAAGTGCACAGAGGATGATTCGGAGCAGAGCCTTGAGACTACCTGCACTTTGCTGGTGCAGCAAATACAATTGCTTGACAAAGCTATGACGACTACTGTTCTATATCAAGTCTTGGACACATTTCCCACAGCATCGTCGACAGTTGAGGAACTTTTAAGTGTGTTGAGACAGATCCTGGTTGCACATTCTTCTACAGAGATGGATCTGTCTTTTATTCAGCCACAAGTCGAGGATGTCATATCTTCCACTGACAGAATAATCAAAGTGGCAAGTTTCATCTCAGCCATTGCTGTTGATGCAAAGAGTTTGGAGAGCGTGGAGAACTCACGAGTGTGCCTCACAAGACTCAGGGCTCGGCTCGCACCTCTGTCCCTGGAGCTGGCCGATAATTCAATGCAAACTGTTCAAAAGATTCATGAGGCGGGTGAGAAATGGGAGGAGGAGACTAGTCAGCTTCAGGATGCTGTCAGTGATGTCATGGATGTGAGGGAGTTCACCAGTATTGCTATTGATGAGGTAGTCAATGATCAGCATGGATGTGACTCAGCATACAGAGAGCAAAGCTATACACTGTTTAATGAACATGCTGCAAACCTTATTTGTCACATGAAGCTGGTGGTTCATTCAGTGAGGAGGCACTTGGACAGAAGTGATAACCCCATCCACAGGAATGGTCTGCTGGTCCTGCTGAAACAGGTTCAGTCCTCTCGGACCAAAGTGAGTGAGTCAGTCAGAGACATGCTTTTAGGTTCCAGTCTAAATGTGGAGGCATATTCTACTTTTTCAGATAATGTTTCCGTTGCTATTCAGCATTTGAAAGTGCTCAGAAATGGACTGGACGGCCAACAGCATCCACATCTCCTGAGCCCGCTGCGAGAAGCAGCACGTCAGCCTGAAATCTCACGGTCATGTGTGCTGGTCAAAGACCCCTGTGAACTGAACCTGGATCATATGATAAGAGGCTGTCCTGTTTTAGAGGTTATGGAGAGGGATTCCCAAACCGAACATGAGGAGGAACACTCACATGAGGAAAGCATTGAAGCAGAACTGGCTCATAAATATGACTTTGATGATTTACAGATCCCAGCTGTCTCCGTTGAGCCTAAACTGATCCACAAACCTCTCGAATTTGACCTTTTACCCCTCTTGTATGAAGTTGTGACTGTGACTAAAGGGAAAGACGTGACAGCACTCAACCTGGCCTGCACTGGTGTTTTTGAGCTGTCAAACTGTTACGCTCAAGCTGCAAAGGAAGCCTTGGCCATTGTCGATGCGGTTGATTGTCAGACGTTGGAAAGTTTTAGGGCAGAGCTGGTGTCAATGACTCCGCTGCTCGTCCAGACAGCTCAAGAAACGGCGATGAGCTCCGCGATGAGCACGGAGAGCGTCTACAAACACAGCACGCAGTTTACTGACCTTATCAACAACACCCGAAAGGTTTTACTGCCAGTAGCTGGAACCTGGTATAATGCTGTTTACACTGAGCTGCAAGGAAATCTGCCGACAACGGGAGCCACCGTTACGCAGCAACTAAATGAAGTAATGACTTTATGCGCTGAAGTAGTCCAGCTCTTGACATCATCTGATTTACCCTCCCAAAGTGACGGTCAAGAAACATTCAGCACTTTACACAACAAGCTGAACAAAGCACAAAACAACACAAAGTATCTGATTGAGTTTTCCACCTCACTGGAAGGACAGGTAGATCAACTAGAGGGACTCTGCATCCTCTGGGGCCTGTCTATTCAGGTTTTGCTGAATTCTCTTGATAAGATTTTGGGAACGTCAACTGCAATGAACCAGTTAAGCCCTCAGAAACAGCTAGCAGTGTTGTCGGAGAACTCGCTTCGAATCCAAGAGGCAGTGAGGCTGACCAGCCTGAGTTGTAGAAGTGCTTACCAATCAAAACAGTTGACAGGATACCAGGATGAACTAAAAACCCTGACTGACGCCTATCTCAAAGCTGCGGAGGAGCTTGACATCATGCCTAGTGTCATGCAACTTGCAAAATCGGATTTCTTCCAGAGACACCTTTTGATTAAAATCAGAGTGCTTTCTTCTCATTTAAGCAAGGCAAATCATGATTATGACGCAGCACTTCAAAATATTGTCAGCATTGCTTATTTTGCGGCTGAACACTTCAGGGAGAATAACACAGAGGATGTGGAGCAAAAATTTGAAAACGCAGCTCAAACGCTGTTTGAAAATGTCAAAACTGCGACCAAAAGAGTCGAGGACTGCTTACACTTCATCCGCAACCCACACGCTCGGTCCAACCTGAGGTCTATCAACGACCTCCTGTCTTTTCAGATCTCAGATATAATCAGCAGGGCGAGGCTCGCGGTAGAGACTCACTATATTTGTGACACACTCAGTCTGGACGTGCAGATACAGTGCTGGTCAGCCAAAGCTCACTATTTGGTGGAGGAGATCAGGAAGCAGGATGGGATTCACCAAGAGGCTAAAGAGCACACCAGGGCTGGTCTACAGGGCAGAACACTTGAGGATAACAAAGAAGTGTTGGCCACAGTCCCATCTAAAGTCAAAGAAGTGGAATTTCCCTCTGACACGACAATGACATCATGGCAGAGAGGCAACACAGAAAGCATAGATGCTGCAGAACCAAATATTAACGAGGCAATCGTGGCAAAATATGGACCTGGAAATATTGAAAATGTAGGTATCTCATAATTAACACAATTTTAAATTCAGTTTCCTTTATGTCACAATAAACCATGTCCCTATATTTCTCTACAGGACGCAGTCGGATCTGGTGCATACAAAGAGACTCTTTCGCTGACTTTCACATCCCTTTCTCTAAAGCAAGAAAGTGACAGCTGGGATCCCAAGGACAACAAAATTGTCCAGATGACCAGGAAGATGGCTGACACACTATGTTACATGACCAAGTACCTGAAGAAGAAAGGCCCAATACCGGTAATGACCACCAGAGGGCACTTTACTGTCGTGATCTTGATATTTGCAGGCACCCTCTTCCACAATCATTCCATCTTTTTTTTTTTTTCAGAATAAAGAGGCATTTGTCACTGCAGCCAAAGATGTGATGTCAAACTGCCAGTCAGTCACTCAGTTCATCAGAGTTATTGCTAACCACTGCCTGGATAAACAGTGTACAGTTGAACTCTCCCTCATAGTTGAGCAGATTCTCACCATCACTAACCAGCTCAGCATCATCTCCAGGTAAGAAGAATAAAGAGATAAATCACACACTGAACAAAGCTAGAAAATAATAATGAAGAAAGTCATTAATCTCTATTTAGTGTCAATGCTGTAACACCTGGGTGCAAATCCTCTGATGAGATCCTGGTGAAGAACACACAAAATCTGCTGCAGACAGTCCTGTGTGGGGTCCGCGCCGCAGAGACAGCCTGCATCACAGTAAATCTAACACCAAAATCAAATCTGTAACGATATGAGGTCTTTTTTACGTATTCTGTAGATATATAAGACACAGCTCAAACTCTTATGTGAACCGTCTCCTGGGCCATTAAAGCGGCACAATTACTCTCTCGTTCCAGGGTTTGAAGCAGCCTGAGCCAAACTCAGATGGTGCAGAGGCTACAGCCTTGTGTTTCCAGTGGAGGAGGAAACTGGAGATCCATCGAGCCCGGCAGACCTCTAACCCAGAGACTGATGAGCTGGGTTTGAGGAAGACCTCAACTCACCCGGCAGCACCCAGTCTCGCCCCGCCAGTTGGCTTCAAGTGACCACTGCCCCTTCAAAGCACAAGTAGTATTTGTGTCTCAAGAAGCATAACATAGATCACAGATCAAATAATAGTTTTCTATTTGATATAATAATGTGAAACCCACTTAATACTTAGACGGAGCATTCCACAGACTGCCATGCTCAAGGACACTTCAGCAAGGAAGTATAAAATATTTTGTATCGATGCTTAGATTTGATATAATGCTGGTCATGTTACTGATTGTATACAAATGAGACAATGCAACTCGATGTGTGACTGAAATAAAATATTGTATGTTTTTATTTCAGTTATCCATAATAAAATCACTGAAAAGTGACAAGCATAATGTGTTGTTAAAATGTCATATAGTATTATCACAACCATAACAATCAGACAAAAAAAAAGCATTATTCATTTAAACACTCAAAAACAGGCTGTACATGTGATACAAAATAGGTATATACAATGTGAAATATGAAAATGATTTTTTTTTTCTTTTAAAGTACATAGCTTAGTTAACACGGCTCATCTTAACAGAGACAGGGCCGTCAAATAATACAAACCGACGAGCATTACGCCACCTTAAGCCCACAATATTCACTTTTTGGACACATAACCCCATGAGCTCATCTACAGTCAACTCCAACAAAATGCAACATTCAAAATAAAGTCATATTATCTCAACGCAATGCAATGTGACCATGATAATGTCTTTCTTTGTATCATAAACTTCTTACTTTCTTATTCTGACAAAAACAGTGAAAAACTGTTTACTCACTATTTACAAGAGTGTTTGGAGGAATGACAAATTCAATTAAGTAAGCAATGTTAAGTTACTTAATTAGCTGTCATTACTGCTCGGTTAGCGAGTGAGAAAAGCCCATCGCAGTAACTTTACATCCACAAAGCATTTAGGCCACTGAAAATCAAAAAGGTCTGACGATGTACAAAACACAAGTTGAATGGCTGCAATGTTGCAAAATTACACATTTCCTCTCAGCTGAGCAGGGAACTGTCTCATATTGTGATTATCTGTTAAGTAAATACAAATGTAAATATTCAAGAAAACATCTGTTGACTTATTGCGAAAAAAAACCCTCCATCATAAAAGTGAGCATAAACAGAAATATTTCATAATATAAAAGTGCCTTGAAATAAGGAAATACAATAAAAAAAAAACTCTTACAATTTGTGTTAGATGGATTATTTTGGACCATCTCTCTGAATGTATAGTGACTGCAGATCTATTCTACAGGGTGTAGGATGAACCCAGATGGGTCGGTTATATGTGAAAGCTATACAGGTTCCCATAGTTTCTTTTTTTCTGATCGTTTAAAACGTACATGAAAATTACACAATGAAAAAAAGACCTTAACATACACACTTTCAAAACACAACAATATCGTGGTTAGGTTAAGGGTGACTATACAATGTGTCTGTGTATTCATCTCCATACTGACAGATGTGTGGCACACCAGATAGTAAGTGAATCTACACAGGATCATTTATATACAGAAATAAATAAGTTAATGTAAAGCTGAATGAAGATGAATAGACGCATCTCTGGGTTGTTTACTGACAGAAAGGGGAAGCAGTGGGATCAAAAGTCTTGAACACGTCTTTAAGTGTCCTGTCGTCTGCCTCCTCCTGTGCATCTTCCTGTTTTGGTTCTTCCTCCATGGCCTTCTCCTTGTCCTGCTCCTCCTTTTTCTCTTGCTTATTTTCTTCCGCCTCCTCTTGTGCTCCCGTGGAGCCCTGTCCTCCTGGTTTGGCCTGTCTCGGGTCAGTGTATTGGGGTCGGATCAGCCCGGCCAGTGCCTGGATGGGGAGGTTGTGAACAGCAGGGGGTTTGACCGGTGAGGCAGGAGGCACTGTGGGAGAACTGGAAGGTGGAGGCTGATCCGAGGCAACGTCCGTGCTTTTGGCCTCTTCTAAAGAGCCGCTCCGTTGGGTTGGTGAGAGTGGCGGCGTATTGTCCTTCTTAGCTGGGAGTTTCAGAATCGACGTCTTTTTGGGAGGCTCTGCTGGCTCCTTCTGACCCTGATCGCTTTGATTACGTGGATCGTACAGACTGATGCCCCCCAGGATCGTAGTGGGACTCTCTAGCCCTCCACCCGAGGATGCCAGACGAGGGGCATAAGGTGGCAGCCTCTCAGGCTCCGGCTTCACTTGGACAGCATGAGAGGAGGAGCTAACACTGGCCTTCTGTAGTCTCGGGTCCACGACTCCTCCCACAGAGAAGGGCACTTTCTGACACAGCAGCTTGGAGTCCAGACTCCCTGTGCGCTTGAGTCTGGGGTCCACAGACTTCTGCTGACGCGGATCTACAGGTCTTTCAGTGGAGGATCGGGACTCTAGAGATCCAGAGGGCAATCGACTCATACGTTCCTTCAAACGTGCAGCGACCAGTCTGGGGTCAATAGGTGGAGGGCTGGAGACGGGGGGATGGTCAGGCAGGCTTGTTCGGTTCATCTGAGCATCTGCAATTAGAGGGGGGAGGGGCAGGTTGATGGAGTGTTCCTGTTTGGGCACGAGGGACGGGATGAGGTCCTCAGGGCCCCACACCACTGTCTGTGCGAAGGCCGGGCGCTGGAGCAGGATGTCCACCCGTATGTGGCTAAACTGCTTTAACTGGCAACGAGGGTCTCGCAGCACCACATCGGGGCCCGCATCTAGAGGGATGAGAGCAGCTTTGTCCCTGAGCTCCCTCTCTCCTTCATCATCGTCATCTCCTGCGGGAGGCTTCTGAGGAACAGCATGGCGATAGGAACTCTGCTCCATTGGTCTCACCTTCCTGGGGTCTCTGGAGAACCGCGGGTCCGCAACGCCATCGGACTCCTTCTTCATATTGTGGGGTCGCTGACGAGGGTCTGTCTTCACACGGGGGTCGCTGGGTGGGGCCCTCTCCTTCACAAGCCGAGGGTCACCCAGTGCTGGAGCCGCTGGGGCAGTGAGGGGGGGTTTGGACTGAGACTGCTGCATCTCACTCTGCTTCTTGAGGGACTTAAGGATGGAGGAAACACAACTCCCATCCTCCTCGTCGCTTGAGTACCAGTTTGTAGTTTCATCTGCAAAAAAGATCAAATTATAATTTAATGTTTGTAAATTGTCTGTGTATAAGCACCTTGGTTACCGACATGACTGGAGCATTTTCCAGTCCGTGCTCCATTCCTGAGGCGGTTCTGGTTTTACTGAGTTTTGTTCTATCTTAATTGAGTCAGTAAACCTGCTTCTTGCCCGGAGGCACTTACCTCTGTTTGCATTGTTCTCATCCTGGCCCTCTGCTCTCTGTGGCTCATTTCCCTGTGGATGTGACTCTTGTTGTTGCTGCTGAGTCAAGTGTAATAAAATGGCCTTCTGTACAGCTGGTGGTAAGGACTGAAACTGTGACTCTGCACCCATCTGCTGCTGGAGGTTCTGCATGAAAGCCAGACCAGGGTCTACTACAAAGAAACACAATTTTGCAATTTCAGCGAAGCTTAAAAGATAATTAACCTTTTGGATAACAATATTAATATTACATTGACCTCCTTGTGGACCCATGGCCTGGTTTCGGAGGAAGTTGCCGAAGAACTCTACTGGGTTCTGACCCAACGGTGGAAAAGGGAAGAGACTCTGCAGCATCTGTAGATCTGGTGGAGGAGGGAACGGAGGCCTCGGCATATTATTTCCGTGGAAAGGTGGAGGTTGACCCGGGGGCATTGGTGGTGGCTGCATTGGAAACCTGTGTGGTGGGTGCTGCCCTGGGGGGCTCTGTGGGCCGGGTGGTCCAGCGGAGTGACCCATGGGAACAGGAGACCCAGGGGGAGGAACAGGAAGCGCAGAGGGGCCTGGAGGAACCATATTTCCACTCTGCGTGTCCTCGGAGCCTCCGCTAAACTGATTGGAGCCTTCTCCCTGATTCTGGGAGTAGTTGGACCCGCTGAAATATAATGTTCACAATCAGGTTTAGAAGAAGCTCTTTAGAGTTCGATTTGAGTTTGATTACAGATGATTTTAGTTACCTCAGACCAATTTTTTGTGCCAAGTCTACAGTAGGTTGAACCGAGATTTCAAAAAGGGAGGGGATCTTCTTCCCCGCTTGGCCCTCTGTGGGACTGCTCTGACCAGGAGTGGGCAGCAACCCCACCCCAGGAGGAGGCTTCGGAAGGGGGGCGATACCCTGCTTTCTCAGATCCTCCAGCTCCAACTCGTCCTCACGGGCGTTCTCCTCCTCAGTGTTAATTATCTGAAAATTGCGTCACAAAGCAGAAACAAGACAACCGTTGACCATTACAGCCGAGTATCACTTGGCATAGAAGGTTTAAAAAAAACACTTTCTTCTTGTTTTACCTTATCAAGCAACTCTTTGGTCACATCGTTCAAAGCCTCGTGGGAGAATTTGCAGTTGTCCCCTTGATAACATTTGGCTCCAGTATGAAAGAACTTGCACGGGTATTCATGTGCACTCACCGGTTAAGGAATAGGACTAATTAAAAAAGGTATAATGAGCTTTCACTGAATTATGCGATGCGATTACACAAATGTAATTAAAACACTTGTGCATTGTGAAGGATATTGTGCATGTAAATGCAATTATCTCCTTTACTGCAGTATCCTTGGAGGTAGAACTTACAAAGTTCCTTTTTCTTATCCGGTATGACCAGCTCGTGTTCAAACTTGCACTGTTCCCCCTGTGGGAAGAAAAAGAATTTCAACTTTTCAGGTGTTTATGTTTTTACATTTCAGCGTACATTGTTAAAGCAAGTAAAACCACATCAGCGCTACTATACCTTGATGCATCGACCCTCCAGGAAATACTTGCAGATGTATCTACCGTTGTGCTCAACTGTGTGCTGATTGATAAACTCCTTGCTCATAATTGGCCGTTTCTTCTGAAATCCACAGGAATTTTTTCCTTCCTGTGAAAACAAAAAAAACAAGATGTGGTCTTAGTTTTGTCTTCTTCTCAACGTATGCATTCACGTTCAGTACAAACTGTGTGGTACAAAGCTGAACAGTACGGTCAAAAGCTGAAACCCTGGAAAAAATAAAAGAATGATGAACAATATATATACAGTACTTTGGCTTGATTCCTCATTACCAAAATTACATTTTATTTCCTTAAATATTAGGGGGCAGTTGTGGCTTGTGTTCTACTAAAATAATATATAACACTAACGCATCTGGCTGTTTCAGGGACACTTACTGGCATCATGTCTTCCATGCCCTGGTCTCCTCCTCGTCCACGTCCTCGTCCTCCCCACGGTTTGCCTTTCAGCTTCTTGTTCTTGTAGAGCATCCCACGTCCTCTTCCTGGGCCGCTCCCTCTGCCCCTTCCTCTCTGCCCAACTGAAAATGAAAAGTAAATAGTTCAATCTAGATAAATTGCTACACAAATGATCTGATTTTGTAAAGCATTCGTACACTGCTGTTGTTTCATCCCCCTCATGCTTCCTCTCTTCATCTGGTCTTTGACATGGCGTCCTCTTCCACGACTCTGGGAGACGCAATCCTTTGACTGCGGATACTCGGACATGTCATCTTCATAATCCTCCTCCTCTTCCTCGTAGTCATACTTGTCATCGCTGTAGTCGCTGTATTTGTCAAAATCACTGCTCTTGTGCTGCGGGGACTTCTGAGAGTTGCCGTGGCCGCCCTTTGGATCCCGTCCATGCTGGCAAGTCAAACGTCAAGAGTGGAAAACATCACACAATAATGCTTTTACAAAAATGAAGCGCCAGCATGCGAGCAGCGGTGGTGAACTCACCTGAGAGGACTGGCCATCGGATCCCTGGCTCTTCCGGTTTTTGGGTCTTTCTGGTCGGTCATAGTCAGAGTCATAACTGTCCGAGCTGGAGCTGCTGGAGGGGGAGTGGTGCTGAGGAGAGTGCAGAGGGGACAAAGGAAAAACACAATATTAAAGTGAATTACTATGAGTAGTTCAAACTCATGCCTTCATTGCGGTATTATATCTTACTTTCTGTCTGTCGCGCCTCCTCCTTTTGGACCTCCTCTTCTCTCTGGTCTTTTTGTATCTTTTCCTGGAGTGCCTGTGGGTCTTCTCTTCTTTCTCTTTACTTTTGTCCTTTTCCTTCTCTTTGTCTTCATTCACCACTGCAGCCTCTTTGTTCTCCTCTTCAATTCCAATGCCTTCATCATCTATTTCTCCATCTTCCAGTTCGCCATCCTCTCTAAAAAGATGAAAACAGTCAGTAGAATGAGTGTAAGTGTATTTGTCAGCCTGAGGCACAATTCAAATGTTGAGCAAAACATCTGATCAGCAAATGACCCAGAATCACCTGCTGTAATGATTTAATAAGAAATAAAAATTAAATTACACTAAACTTTCATAATGTATTTTCCCTTCATTTGGAGTAAAGTACTAAATATCACACCAGACAGTTTGCAAATTGCCTGAAGCCTTTCCTGCAATAAAACATCTTGTCAATAATTAAAGGCTTAGTTTTGATTTCCTGTGAACCAGTGTGTGGTTATTTCATGAAAGCCAATTTAAATTCTCTGATTTATGAGTATGATTTAGGCCCACATAAAACCTTAAAGACAAAGTTCCATAATTACTGCAACGTAAAAGCAGGTTATTCTTATTTAAATAGCAAAATGGAAAATATTTTGATGTGATGTCCAACAAACACCGTCTGGCTGAAAGGCCTGAATGCTCCTGTAGGAACATTTCGAGGGCATAAATGCAAAAAATTGTAATTATGTAATAGGCAGGAAATCATAGACACAAACGTCTATTACTGTGATGAGAATTTTAGCCTTTCTTTCTATGACTTTGCTGCAGCTCCCATGACCCACTGTGTGTCTGTCTGCAGAGGAGTTGTTGCTGAAACATGACTGGTGACCATGCGAGTACTTCACATCCACGCCGTTTGTCGTCATGTCTCAGACAGGACACGTTTGGGTTTATTTAGATGGTTAACTTACAACACTAACCTTTGGCAGTCAAAAACAAGCTTTTATAAACACCTGGTTCACATTTAAAACCATGCATGTACCAGCTGATATACAGCAATCATTCCAGTGTTAATATTATTTTTGTAAAATGTAATGTTGGTTGCTTTAAGCTAATATATATATATATATATATATTTAATTAATGCAGGTTGGAGCATGAAACAAAAACACCTTGCAATGGGAAAGAATGTTCAACACCATATGAAGGTCACCAGCTACCTCTTCCTCTGACACCAGTGCAAATCAGGATTCAACCAGGCACCCTTCATAAAGCCACCTAATACCTACAATTATTATTTACTCCAGTTAAAGCAGCAGAGACCTAAAGATTTAATATGAAACATTTGCCAATTTAAATATATTTGGGGAAAACTGGCATAACCGTACTCTTTCCTATTGTCACAATTAACCAAAATCATGTAACCGAAGACTGATAAATGTAGGAAAATACTTCCTACTTCAAGGATGGTATACAAATATCCCAGCATACATATTCAACTTGTAGGTACTTTTATAAAACCACAGTTCTCTTTACTGAGCACTATTATTACAGTACACCAGCTTTTGCTCCAAACAAACACTACACCAGCTGTTTCTTCTTCTTTGCTTGAACTTAAATCACCTAGTGAAATATTTGCTTTGACACTAGCAAACTCTTGACCCTCTTTGTTAACATGGTCTGACAGCCCTGCAAGGACTACAGACCCATCCCAGAGGACACAGGCCCGTATCCAGCAACAGAAGCAAATCATAATCTCTCCACCCTGCGTGAACCCTGTCTCCCTCTCAGCAGTACCGCCAGGTGGCCGGTAGGGGGAGTACAGTACAGAGGATGGGCGTGGCTGTGCCGTTGACATCACAACCATTTACATAGTCCCCCCTGCAGTTGGCAACAATGAATCCATGAATTCATCCACAGAACCACAACAACACAAACGATGAGGTCTGCTATCTTGCATGGAAATGATCATGAATGAGTCTTGTCGACACTAGGATATTTGGACAGCGATATTCACTTGCACCAAAGAGGCATGCAAAGGTTTTTTTCGAGGGGGGTGGGGGGAGAAACCGTGGACCCTAGACCCTGCAATTCATGGTTAAATGAGGAAAACAGTAACACAAGCACGTAGACCCACCACAGCACTCAAAACGCACAGATGAGCGTATTAAGAATATTGCATAAGAACGTTACTCGACCTTTCATCCCCTGCAAGCTCAGAGTCTGTCATGTTTTTGTCAAGAACAGGGGCTGGGGGACTGGAGACAAGGCTCACAGAAGCCATTGGAAAACGGATCTGCCTCCCTTCTCTCCGGTACAAAGAGTGAGTTAACTCAGTCACTCAAGGAGACGTTGGGTTGTGAGAGATGCTGGAAGATTTCAGACTGGAAAAAACTCACGGTGTTACATGTCTCGACAGAGACAGTAAACGGACACTGTCCTCTTTCATGTCAATGACGTTTTAACTCTGTGAGCACAGCTTGATGCCCCGCTTTGCTAATGTCCCGTCGGTTGACAGCTGCCATGGTGAAACAGAGGAGACGGAGGGAGGAACAGACAGAAATGTAACCATGTTCGTTGATTTCAGCATCTTCATAGGGTTTCTCAACAGGGACATCATCTCAAAATGGCTTCTGAGGTCTGCAGCACATTCCTAAATCATGTATTCCTCCACGTATATATATATAGTCCTTTAAGGATCAATCTAACTTGGTGGCAACAGATCCTCGTCTGCTATTGGTCAGACATTGCACGGGTGACCAGAGCTGCGATTCTTATTGGTTCAAAGCAATGTCAGTTATTTTCAACATCTGCAACAATGAAGCGTATACGACGCACAGTTTTGTCCTTTGTTAACGTTTTAATTTATGAATGTATGTATTACGCAGTTACAACAACCCGAGTTTATGATATTTTATTTTTATTTTAAAGCAAACCAGCTGAAGTCAATTCCCTTCATCGTGTTTTTAGTGGATACGTACTTCGTTTGTTCTATGAGCTGAGCTTCACGCGCCCGTGCAGTCCTGTCATTGACCACCAGGTGTCGCTCCGACTCTACAAGCCAAACCCTAACAGACTTGCTCGTAAAACTGTGACAAATGCACATAATGTACGTCCGGTAGTGTTTATCAACAGACCAACACTAGTCTCAAAATGAGTGTTGCTCTTTATAGTCTACAAAACAATGTGGCCTTAACAGTTAGCGTTAGCTTTGGCTTACCTGATCTTACGGATACATAACCGGTCATTTTAGGTGCGTATAGCCGAGTATGTCAACGACCTGTTTCGTAATGAGCATCATACAATTCCTAGGAAGATCTTATTCTGAAAATATCCAGTCATTTGAGTTTGTAAGGAAAAGGAAACAACATCCCCCCCCCCCCATTTATGACAGAGTTAATAAACCTAATTAAGTTCATATCGTACTCGTGATATTTACCAGATATAGCTGACTTTGTGGTCAACTTTCCTTGACAGCAACGTGGAGATGTAAAGAGAAAAGCATACAAATGTTTGGGAGCATCTCGGTGGGAGGGATTCTTGCTGCAGGAAACAGTTAGGTGGCGTGCAGAGCTCAGAGGCTGAACTTTTCCAGAGCGCAGATAAAGAGACGGGAGCGCATCTCTGTCTCAGACACCTGATGAGCATCCTCCAAACTCTCGTAACAAAGGGGACAGAACTAGTTTTGGGGGGATTTTACTGAAGCACCGAATCTTGGAGAACACCGACAGGGAACAGCATTGCTTTATTATCACTGGACTTTAAGAGATGGCACTGTCTTTTCGACGCAGGTGTTTGCTGCTGCTGTGTTTGACAGCTATCCAGAGTGGTCATGCTGCCGTTCAGGTAACAGCAATTTACTTTGCCTTGAATGCAACAACTCACTTCTCCAAGAGGAGCTGCCGTCATGGGCAACTTGTCTCAACAAAGTGTGTTAGGACATAGGTTACTTAATCAAATTTAACAAATCTGAGCAAACTCTATTTGGGAAATATTCATACATTTGATGAAAATAACCCATTTTAATATCTTAATCCTATTATCTATAAAAAATAAAAAAAAGTCACCCCAACTAATATTGTGTTTTATTCTGTTCAAGCTCTTTATCCAGCTCATTGTGATTGTGTAGCCTATGTGTCAAGTTTTGCATGGTTTGTGATCACAGTCTACAGTTTCCACTGGAGAAATAGCGCGATACTTTTTGCTTTTCCCAAAAAACCGTCCAGTGTAGCATCCGGATATGAGTCCTCTCATGTCTTGTCTGCTGGTGGCGTTTCCCATTTGCCTGAAGCAGAGCGCTGTTTTAACTACTGCACAAGTTCAAACTATGTGCATATTGAATTTTAATGTATTGAAGCGAGTTGTTTTTGTGCAAGGCCCTCCAAATGCAAGTGCAGGAATTTAAGGTATGCCGCACAGAGAAATTGTTCCAATGAGCATGTGATTAATAAACCCTCCTGAAAGGATTAGAGGCACTTTCTCTGAGGAACATTGTATTGGCTTGACAAGCTTTCTTCCTCAAGTAATTGCTAGTGGCACCCATGCTATTTTGAGTTTGCCCATTCAGGATTCTCCAATGATCATGTGCCTTCCTTCCTATGCAAAATATACAGAAGAACAGCATTTTGGGCTTAGGTCACATTGACATCTGCTAGACAGCTTTTGTCCAGCTGTGTCTGCCACAAGAGTTGTGATAGCAAGTGGAAAAGGGGAGAAGAAGAGAGATGGTGGGCCTAGACTATCTCACATGTGAGTGCAATGAGGTTTAACGGAAAATAGATGTCAATAGAGAGCAAATAGAGTTTTAAAAAAAGAAATCATGGTGACTGCATCATGCAAATACAGTAAAAACATGTTACATAATTTATTCTAATATCAATGAAAACTCTTTGCAACCGTAACAAAGATGGGTTCAGTTTCAAATACATCATGCTCCACAGCTGCACATTCATGTTTATTCACAGCTGTTTAATATTTTATGACTGTCAAACTGAGGTAACTTTTATTCCTGAGCTTGTTTTCTGCTCATGGTGCTCATGCTTTATCCACAGACGTGCATGGACAAGCACCAGGTGGTTGGGGTGCTTCGTCAAATGGAGAAGTTTCTGAAAGGCCAGGAGATGCGATTTACGGAGGGCCTCAGGATCATGAAGTCAAAGCTGGCAACGCTCCAGAACTCTGTCTCCAAGTTACCTCAAGCTGACCAGTCAGCTGGTGAGTAATAAGCAGATTCCAGCACGTATATCGCCACCCTCGTCACCATATTCCTCATTCAATAAATATTTACATCCGTGCTTTTCCCACTGTCACTTCTCACAATGTGTTAATGTCTGAAAAAGGTCTTTTATCCTCAATCATAATCTTCATCAACTTGTTCTACAGTTGATAATGATTAAATCCAACTGACTCCTTTATCCTGGCTGATGAGACCTCTGCACAGGTTGAGGTTGGGCAGAGCTGTGCAGGGATGTACATAATGTCATCGCAATGTTACAAATATCCTGTATCTATGAATTAATGTATTCCATTCTGTTACATCAGCCCATTTCACAATTAACTGGGTAACTAAGATATTTGAAAAAGCATTTGCCTAATTGCTCAGGTATAGGAGTTATACACTTTTAAAAGCTCTAATGGAAGCAGGATTTATGTTTACATATATAGTAAGTAGGAAATTGATTGATAGTCATAACTTAATACACATTCTTTATGCTGTAAAATCAACATTCCATGAGGACAGGCTGCTAAAAATACAGAATGTATGTCTTTATTTGCTCCTGTCAGGTATCACAAAACGACAGACAAGAACCCAATAGCACGACACAGAAAACAGTTCAGGTGTAGAAACCGGGTTTAATAACCAGCAGATGTCAAACCAGGTAGTAACCCGCGTGGCAAACAAATCCAGTGGGAGCAGGCAAAAGAGAAGGTCCAAAGTCCAAAAAGGCAGGTCAATACACGGATAATCAGAATCGGAATGACAGGTTGCTGGATAGCAAGGGAAACACACTAGACAATCTGGCAGAGAACTGAGGGAAATGGGCCGGTACATATACACTGAGGGGCTGATTGCTGATGAGGAGCAGGTGAGTATGGAGGTGGGGCAGGCCAGGTGAAATGAAATCAGCAATTAGTGCAGAGCGGGGGGGAGTGGCAGATTCTGAAATGACATGAGAGTTAGTGTGGCAAAACAGGAGACAGACAAATGAAAAACTAAAGCCTGGCTGAAGTTGTGACAGAACCTCCCCTTCTAGGGACGGCTCCTGACGTCCCACCGGGCTGGTCAGGATGGTCCCTATGGAAAGCTGAGATGAGGTCAGGGTCCAAGATGTTACGAGCTGGAACCCATGAGCGCTCCTCAGGGCCATAACCCTCCCAATCGACCAGGTATTGAAAACCCCTTCCCCGCGGTCGTGACTTGATGAGACGATGGACAGAGTAAGCAGGACCCCCGTCAATGAGCCGGGGGGGTGGCGGGGGTCTGGAGGAGGGCTGGAGCTGGCTCTCCTTTACGGGTTTGATCTTGGAGACATGAAAGGTGGGATGAATTCTCATGGAGCGAGGAAGGCGGAGACGGACTGCAGCAGGGTTGATGACCTTAGTGATGGAGAACGGGCCCACAAACCTTGGGGCCAACTTCCTAGACTCTACCCGGAGTGGGAGGTCATGTGTGGACAGCCAAACCTTCTGACCAGGAGTGTAGCAGGGTGCAGGGATCCGACGGCGGTTGGCATTTCTCTGGTACCGGTTGGACGAACGCAGGAGAGCAGAACGGGCCCGCCACCAGGTGCGCCGACAGCGCTGGATGAACGCCTGGACAGATGGGACCCTGGCCTCTCGCTCCTGCTCCGGGAACAGTGGAGGTTGATATCCCCGAGAGCACTGGAAAGGAGAAAGCCCTGTTGCTGAGCTTGGAAGCGTATTGTGAGCATACTCCACCCACAGAAGCTGTTTGGACCAGGAGGTCGGTGTCTGGGATGCAATGCAACGCAAGGCAGTCTCCATTTCCTGGTTCATCCGTTCCGTCTGTCCGTTGGATTGAGGATGGAACCCAGAGGATAGGCTGACCGTGGCCCCCAACAGCTGGCAAAACTCTGTCCAGAAACGAGAAGTGAACTGTGGCCCCCGGTCTGAGACAATATCACAGGGGAGGCCGTGCAGACGGAAAACATGATGTAACATAAGTTCAGCTGTTTCTTTGGCAGATGGTAATTTTGGCAACGGAACAAACTGAGCAGACTTAGAAAATCTGTCCACAATAGTCAGAATGGTGGTGTTACCCTCTGAGGGAGGCAGTCCGGTGACAAAGTCAAGTGAGACATGGGACCATGGACGATGAGGAATAGGCAGTGGCTGAAGAAGACCAGAAGGGGCATGGCGAGCAGTCTTGTGCTGAGCACAAATCTGGCAAGCGGCGATAAACTCCTTGGTGTCCTCTTCAATGGAAGCCCACCAGAAACGTTGCTTTAGCAGAGCTAGGGTGCGCCTAACCCCTGGGTGACAGGCAAGGCGAGAAGAATGTCCCCACTGGAGGACCTGAGACTCACAGGCACATACAGACGATCATCAGGGCAGGCACTGGGAGCCGGGTGGTCGGCCTGGGACTGTTTTACCTTGTCCACAATGTCCCAGGTAACTGCGCCGATGACCACCTTAGTGGGGAGGATACTCTCAGGCTGTGTGGGACAGTTGTCTGACTGGAACTGACGGGACAGGGCATCTGGTTTGACATTCCTTGTACCTGGGCGATAAGACAGGGTAAAATCAAAACGATTAAAGAATAATGCCCATCTGGCCTGACGGGAGTTCAACAGTTTGGCTGACCGGATGTACTCCAGGTTTTTGTGGTCTGTCCACACCACAAACGGATGCTTTGCCCCCTCCAACCAGTGCCTCCACTCCTCGAGAGCCAGTTTGACAGCCAGTAACTCCCGGTTTCCGACGTCGTAATTCCTTTCTGCTGGGGACAACTTGCGGGAGAAAAAAGCACATGGGTGTAACTTTTGGTCCTCAGCTGACCGCTGAGACAGGACTGCCCCCACCCCGGAGTCTGACGCATCCACTTCCACAACAAACTGGTGTTCAGGATCTGGAAAGATGAGAATGGGAGCAGAAGAGAACCGTGATTTTAACTCCTTGAACCTCCTTTCTGCAGCAGGGGACCATTGGAAGGCTATCTTCTGGGAGGTGAGGGCTGTCAGGGGAGCTGCCACAGAACTATAGTTGCGGATAAACCTACGATAGAAATTGGCAAACCCAAGGAACTGTTGAAGCTTCTTCCGAGTGGTGGGAACCGGCCAATCCGCCACCGCTTTAACCTTGGTGGGATCCATATGAATACGTCCAACTGAAATGATGTATCCCAGGAACGACACCTCAGTGGCATGGAACTCAGACTTCTCCACTTTCACAAACAGCTGGTTCTCTAGGAGTCTCTGGAGAACACTGCGGACATGCTGCACATGTTCCCGTTCAGTCTTTGAAAAGATGAGGATATCGTCAAGATATACAAACACAAACACATTGAGAAAATCCCGGAGCACATCGTTCACTAAGGCTTGGAATATTGCAGGAGCATTAGTGAGTCCGAAAGGCATAACCAGGTACTCATAGTGGCCTCTAGGGGTGTTGAACGCCGTCTTCCACTCATCCCCCTCCCGGATGCGAACAAGGTGATAGGCATTCCTGAGATCAAGCTTGGTAAACACAGAAGACCCTTGTAACAGTTCAAATGCAGAAGAGATGAGTGGGAGGGGGTACCGGTTTTTAATGGTGACATCATTCAGACCGCGGTAATCGATGCAGGGTCGGAGGGATTTGTCCTTCTTATCCACAAAGAAAAATCCGGCTCCAGCAGGGGATGAAGAGGGACGGATGATGCCTGCTGCCAGTGAGTTGTTAATGTAGTCGTCCATGGCCTTGGTTTCAGGGGCTGACAGAGAAAAGAGTCTCCCCCTTGGCAGTGATGAGCCAGGGAGGAGGTCAATGGCACAATCGTACGGGCGGTGTGGGGGGAAGCGATGTGGCCCGTACTTTGTTGAACACCTCCCTTAAGTCATAGTACTCGGATGGGACACCTGAGAGATCTGGGAGCTCATTAGAGGAAGAGGTGTTGAAGGCAGGTAGCAAAGCAGATTTCAGACAGACCGCATGACAATGTTCACTCCATTGTAGAATGGAACCAGTCCCCCAGTCAATATGTGGATTATGTTTTATTAACCAAGGAAACCCCAGGATGATTGGGTGCTGAGGAGTATTTATCAGGTGAAAGGTAAGTGATTCAGTGTGGTTACCAGATATGCCCAGATGAAGAGGAACAGTGCGGTGGGTTACTGTGCAGAGGAGGCGCCCATCCAGAGCAGTCGCCTTGATAGGCTCGACCAAGGGTTCCTGGTTAATACCCAGTTGCATGGCAAGACCACGATCCAGAAGGTTGGCATCGGCCCCGGAGTCAATGAGGACAGAGACAGCGTGTGATTGTCCATTACAGTTGAGCTGGGCGTGAAGTAGTGCACGAGAGGGCATTTCAGAGTTCATGATATGGCTCACCAGCGCCCTCTGGATTCCTGGTGAGCCCTGTCTTTTACTGGACAGGAAGACACATAATGACCTCCCTGCCCACAGTACATGAAGCAGTTCTCCCTTTGGCGCCGCTGTCGTTCAGCCGCTGACAGCCCGGTCCGGCCAAGTTGCATGGGTTCAACCGGGTCTCCAGAGGCACCGGTGGGAGGAGAAAACATTGAAGTGGGAGGCGACGATGGAGGACGTGGAAGGCTCCGGGGAGTACTGATCAGCGCTCTCTCTCTCGTCTCCTTTCTTGGAGACGCCCGTCAATGCGGATGGCCGTGGCGGCGAGCGTGTCCAAATCAGTCGGAGGATCCCGAGCCGCCAGCTCATCCTTGATGCCATCAGAAAGGCCGTTGTAGAAAGCGTCAGTCAGGGAGGAAGCGTTCCAGTCACTCTCCGCAGCAAGTGTCCGGAACTCAATGGAATAATCAGTCACTCTCCGGTTCCCCTGAACCAGGTTTAACAGTCCACGAGCAGCCTCTCGACCAGGGGTAGCGTGATCGAACACCTTCCGAAGACCCTCAGAGAAGGCAGTCACAGAAGAACAGAAAGCCGACTGCTTCTCCCACTCAGCGGTGCCCAAGTCCCGAGCCCGCCCAGTAAGCTGGGTGATCATGAAAGCCACTCTTGACCTCTCAGTGGAATATGTGAGAGGCTGAAGTTCAAAAGTCAATTTGCACAAAGTCAGAAAAGAGCGGCAGGTACCTGGAGCTCCAGAAAAGCGCTCCAGAGCACTTAAGCGGGGTTCTGGACCCAGAACAGTGGGAACAGAAGGACTGGTGGGTGGTGAAACCGCTGGCGTTTGTCTGGGCTGTATGAGCTGCTGAAGCTGATTGCGCAGAGCCTCCAAATGTTGGTTGTGGCGTGCAGAAGTCTCCTGGAGAGCCGTCGCCATAGCGGTGAATTGCTTCTCATGATGGTGTAGGGCAGCAGCTTGTGCTGCCATTTCCTGCCTTATTTTCTCCATGTCGGCTGGGTTCATTTTTGGCCAGATTGTACTGTCAGGTATCACAAAACAACAGACAAGAACCCAATAGCACGACACAGAAAACAGTTCAGGTGTAGAAACCGGGTTTAATAACCAGCAGATGTCAAACCAGGTAGTAACCCGCGTGGCAAACAAATCCAGTGGGAGCAGGCAAAAGAGAAGGTCCAAAGTCCAAAAAGGCAGGTCAATACACGGATAATCAGAATCGGAATGACAGGTTGCTGGATAGCAAGGGAAACACACTAGACAATCTAGCAGAGAACTGAGGGAAATGGGCCGGTACATATACACTGAGGGGCTGATTGCTGATGAGGAGCAGGTGAGTATGGAGGTGGGGCAGGCCAGGTGAAATGAAATCAGCAATTAGTGCAGAGCGGGGGGGGAGTGGCAGATTCTGAAATGACATGAGAGTTAGTGTGGCAAAACAGGAGACAGACAAATGAAAAACTAAAGCCTGGCTGAAGTTGTGACAGCTCCACTGATCATGCGAACACACAGTATATGGTTGGCTGTAAACCATAAACTGGATTTAAATTTAAAAAAATATATTTTCATGGGTGGATATTCAATTGAAAATCCATAAAGTTCCACATGCCTGCATAATATGACTGAGGTTTGTTAATTCAGTGAATGATTGTTCACTTAAAGGCAACAGAAGATTCCAAAGTATAAAATGTACAACATTTTGGGAACATTCATTTGTTTGAAGTTAATCTTCAAACATATTTCTTGTTAATAAGAGAACCAGATATCGCTTCTTCTATTATGGGATTACATATTCATCCAACAGCACGAGGTCATCTCAGTTTCAGAGCTGGGTACCTGACAGGGGAAGTGGATTTGTGGAATTGTGTTGTTTGGCAGTCAATGCTGAGCCAATTTGTTAGTGATGGACCAGTGCAGTCCATAACTCTGGAGAGTACTTGGCAAGACAGGAGGAAGCAGATATTTTACAT
Organism: Cebidichthys violaceus; assembly: GCF_023349555.1. Classification (NCBI taxonomy): domain Eukaryota; kingdom Metazoa; phylum Chordata; class Actinopteri; order Perciformes; family Stichaeidae; genus Cebidichthys; species Cebidichthys violaceus. The sequence goes on from NW_027176263.1 coordinate 9,271,990, forward strand.
TTATACCAATAAAGCCTCAACAAAATGAAAGGACAAAAGTGAAATTAATGCACCACCAGCTTTAAATGCTCAGATCTGGATAAAAATCCCAAAATCAACATTTAAATAAAAGGGAATATATTGTTGATTCAGATAAATATACAATACATGCATTGGTCAAATAATCTAGATTATAATCTGATGATAATGTAATAATGTTGTGCAGCATTCCCTATCTTGTTCTAGCCTATTCTACAGTATATGCTTCCCTACATACAATAGGTGCAAAAAAAAGCATCTGTCACACCCCTAGACATAATGCTTAAAGTTAAAATGATTAGAAAAAACAACACAATGAGATTTCATTATTCAAGCTGGACATGATGGAGGTCTGGCTGTGTAAGATTGATTTATCATAAAGTAAGTGGTGATTTTCACTTGAGGTTGAAAGCATGGGAAACATTATCACCTACTGGGATGAGGCATACATTCTCATAAAAGTCAAAAACCTAATCCATTCACAAAGTATGTAATTACATTCTATATTGTACAAGCCTTAAACTTTCCAGAGCATGCAAAATAGCATAACATTTGGCTGCCGGCAAAATTCTGACTCATAAAAATGGCCGTTGCCGTGCTGGCTGACTGTAAACGAGGCATTTGAACCGTCCTCTCCCGTGAAGGCTCTGCGCTGCCCAATGACACGTGTATATCCGCAGGCAGGGAATGCCAGAGGATGTCGGGAGGCTTACTCCACATGTGACCAGCTTCCTCTCGTGCTCTCTCCCTCTCACACAGCTCCCACCACCTGCCCCACGCTGGAAGCCCCTGCTCACGGAACCAAGTTTGGCTCAAAGTATTTTGTTGGACATGAGGCCCATTTCACTTGTTCCCAGGGCTACCATCTTGTCGGTTCTGCCACTCGTGTCTGCCGGGACAACGGCACCTGGACTGGCATCAGTGCCATCTGTAAAGGTGAGCAACATACAGGAATTCCACGCCCAGCACCCTGCCACAGAGCCTGATTTTTTAACCGTCAGACCAGTGTTGCATTTGATTCAGGTGAGGAATGCGGTCTCACTTCAGCTGCTGTATGTTTTCATCACAGGATTAGGAGCTTTTCAGCCCCCTTTGACTTTCTCCACGTACAAACACACATCCACTACTTTTCTGATTTGGTGGAATGTTTTGGGCCAGGAAGTGCTATGTCTGTGCATTATTCACCAATTTAGGGCGACCTCGGCTCAGCGGTGTCTGAATGCCAGGCTGAAAGAGACAGCAGCCCAGAAACCAAACTGAGCTCCTCACACACACACACACACACACACACACACACACACAGATAACAGGCAAAGAAAAGAGGCATTCTTTAGTGTGGCTGGAGCTCTTCGGCGTACTGAATGAAGCCCTCGTTAAAATGGCATTAAATGTCTCTGAACACAGAAAAACACCTGTACTGCATTCCACTGTGGGGTGCCTTACCCTCCAGGTTTCCACTCCTCATGAACAGCAGTGGTTGGACTACTGTAAGATAAACCCTACCTCTCTTGCTCATGTTTCCCTGGTTCTTTGACAGTAGTCCCACTGGACGGGGTTAGGTCCAGACATTATGCCCAGACCATGGTCTGATAGCACAGAAGTATGTTAAGCATGCTATTGATTGCCCGGTCAGCCTGCGCTGGTGGCACTCTTCCAAAAATTCCTAGTGGCACACTCAGTTGAACATGTGCATACGTTTATTGACATTCATGGTTAAAACAACATGAGAGGGCTCGACTCGGCACAGTATTATCCCTGTTCATGTTTTTCAGCTCGGCATAAGAGGTCTAAATTTAGTCATGCTTAAAAAGCAGTATTGACAGAGTGTGACAACTTTAAAGTTAAGAAGAGTTTAAAAATATCTAGCAGAGTGAAGTGGGCCTTTTCATGTTATGGCCCTGTGGTGGCCCCTGGGGAAGCCAAATAAACATTAAAGGAATTGGTTGTCATCCAGTATACTGTGGGCTCAGAGAGCAGAGGCTGCTTCATAATTGTAACATCTGCACAACTCTAAGAGCTGAAACAAAGATCAGAATATATTTGTCTTATCTAGTTTGTTACCCTTTGTTGTTGTCAACAGTTTGCGTTTTGTATTACTTCTGTATCGAGTGGTCGTACTTACTATACAGGAATATCATCTTCAGGGCCACTGTTTAATGAATAATCAATCTATACGCCACAACAAAGACTTTGAGTCTGAACATTGGTGGGTAAATGAATAGATCTGAACTACAGAGATGTCTCCAGTATGTATTCATAGGCACAAGTATTTTACCCAGCTCCTTTTTGGCCTGTCCAAACGCTACTGTACTCAGCATTTATACCAATTTACACTTGTGAAGAAGTATGAATGAAGTTTGCATGAAAACATGAGTATAATTGCTGTTAACCTGAGAATCTTTTTATTAGAACTTATTGAGAAGTCTTCTCAACTGTTTGTTTTGCAGAAAATCTTCACATTTAAAAAAAACTGTTTCACAAAGCCTTAAAGTTATGAGAAAAACACATGTCCATAGACTAACACCAACAAATTTAACATTGAAGCAGGAGATGGATTTTATTGCTGTACACTTTAAGAGTCCTCCCCATTAGATTTGATTAAGATAACTACTACTGTTCCACAAATAGAACAAATAAAAGGGCATCAGAGACTTACATACTGACATACTGTGCCCATAATGACAGTACCAGTTTGTCTTTTTTAAGCATCAGTTATCAAACTGGGTGGACACTTGTTGCCGTTCTTTGGATGTAGGGTAGATGGGAAGAGCTTACAGAGGTTCTTTCATTTTTGTTGACCTTTTTTTTCTTTCAGGGCCTGATCTTACCATCATTTTCACTTATACTGTTTGATAAATTGGGCTGCAGATGATTTCTGCCAACCTTTGTGTTGAATTATTCTATGTGTTTTATTCTGAAGCACCTAGTATTTTTTATTTTGTCAAAGATTTTTAGAAGCACACTGATAAGTTGTGAAGATACCTCTGGATAAACTTTTCATCACTTTACATACCAGCACAAATAGACAAGAACCTTCAGCCTGAGGCAAAGATTATGAGGTGTTTTTCATAGATAATAACTGTGACAACAAACAATGTCAAAGGGAGCATCAAGACTGATCAAAAAAAAAAGGTTAATCTCAGAAATATGTACCTCAAAATTGCATCTGTTGTGCCTTTGATCTGTATGCATCAGACTGATGAAAACAAGAGATTTAGAAGAAAAGCTGACCACTGTGATTATTCTCTCCTGCACCCACAGATATAAGTGAGTGTGCAAGTAATCCCTGTCAAAATGGAGGTACCTGTGTGGAAGGCGTTAACCAGTACAAATGCACCTGCCCCCAGAACTGGAGTGGCTCTCACTGTCAGCATCAAACCCAAACAGGTCAGTACCACAAACGTCTGAGACTCTTTGTTTAGTTGGCATTTTCTTGTCAGTCAAGACTGGGATCTACATGTTTACAATGTGTTCAGCTTGAGATCAAATGTTAGGACAGGTCTTTTAACTTTCATATTGTCTCCCCAATGCAGCACCACCTGAATGGAGTGTCATGAATGATCCAGCATTCAGCCGGAGACCTCGCTGTGCGCAAGTGAACAGAGCCCAACACTGCAGCTGTGATGCAGGCTTTCACATGAGTGGCACCTCTGACAACAGTATCTGTCAGGGTGAGCTGTAAATTATGTGTTCCTTAATTGATCCCTGTGGGGAAATGATCCTTTCACTGCTCCTCCTCACAGGGAGGCAAGGTCAGCTACAGTTCCCTGAAGCTGGTTGCTCCGCTCAATAACATCTCAGCAGCACAAATAGCACATGTTAAAGGGACTTTGAAAAGATCCCAGAGTAACCAAATCTTTTACTCCTCTAGTGATTAATATTGTTGCAAATAAGAGAAATCTGAGGGGCCAGTCTGTGACAAACAAAATAATCCTCTTGGGAGGTCACAAGCTGATTAGCATCCATTTAGGTCACAGTTCAGTTGCTTTTAAGATGTAACTGGTTGAGTAACAATTCGAAATTAGTGTTTTCAAGTAGTTGCCTCAAATGTGTTGATGCCACAATGCTGAAAGGGCAAACCTGATGAACTCAACACTGACTATAACCTGAGGGACAGGAACAACATAGTTTGGTTCCTCGGTGTGTGTTGTAAACTGTATGAGGTACCTACAGGCTCCCTCCTAGTCACTTTTAAGTGGACAATGGCCATGTGATGGATGTTCACGACATGTGATTCCTTGTCTGTTTCCTGACAGATGTAAACGAGTGTGAAGTGTATCGGCTGGACCAAGGAGGGAAGCTTTGCGTCCACGAGTGTGTGAATGTCCCGGGCTCGTACCACTGCTCGTGCCCCAGCGGCTACAAGTTGCTCCCAGACGGGCGGAGCTGTGAGGGTGAGTGACAAGAGGGAACAGAGGACAAAGGCTCATTCACAGAGCCCTGGCTGTAGATCTGGCTGGGTATGTAGCTCCAGAGAGGAATACCTGTGACTTAAAAAGAGGAGCCTTTAAGCAATGAGCTTTTAGTTTCTGCAGAGGTGTCTGTCGGCCCCAAACCTCGTTTCCACTTTCATTTGCACCCCTGAAGCTTACAATGCTTGCCAGTGGAATGAGTGACCTCACCCTTTCCCAGCAGAAGGGATCTTTAGGACATGAGACTAAACTAAGAACCCAAATAAACAATCACAGCACAGCACCCCCTCAGACTGTGGTAACCAGGAAGCAGGGAGTCAGTCTGGCAAGTCTCTCTGCCCGCTTCTCATTCGTACATGCCTCTGCTGTTTTGTCTTCCAGATGTGGACGAATGTTTAAGCCAGCAGCACAACTGTAGCCGAGGGACAACTTGTATCAACACGGGGGGAGGCTTTCAGTGCGTCAACCCAGAGTGTCCCCGTTCTCATGGCAACATCAGCTACGTCAAAACGTTTCCCTTGTAAGTGGATAGACCCCGATGTGACCCCTTTGTCATTTGTTTTGTCAGTGAAAAGCTTTAGAAAATAAACCAGGATCACATCTTCTACGTGCCAGCAGGAAATTGTCATCAACTTTCAAACGACCATGTGAATACTAAATCAGACCCGACTGCGAGACACTAATAGGCTCCTGGTGGACATTTTGACTTGGAATAGCAAGAAAAGCAGAAATAAAACAGATCATTCTTGTGTTCAAGTGTGCAGGTAATCCATGCCAGTGAGCTCGCATGCGCAACTGGAGGTTAATATACATATATCGACTGTCATTGACGAGGTGCACTTGAGCAAGGTGTTACAGCCTTAGAGCTCTCCAGCTGAAATACATAAAGGGAAATTCAGGTTTCATACAACTTGAGACATAGTTTTGGCCATATTGCTAATGGTAGAAATAACAATAATCTTGCCATGGTAACTGCTGAGTTCTGGCTATGCAGCAATACAACTAACTGCCAAGTTAACCAAACTGATGACAATAAAACATAAGAGACGTGGTTATCGCTGCATCACAGTGAAGCAAATCGTTCCTGAAAAAGAACATGGATGATCAGCAGAACTTCCCTAGACAACGTTTTTTTTTTTTTCTTGAAAACCATGTAGAACGTCTGTGTCTGGCCAAATGTTTGGAGATATTACAACTTCCATCTCCATGTTCGCCAAGTCATCAGCAAGCTGCCTCATTTAAGAGCTTGAAACCAAGCTCTGTTTGCTTCTACTGAACCATCAATGTGGTGAAATACTGCTCCGCTGCCAGTAAAGGAGATGAATAAATGTTTGGGAAAACACTTGTAACAAGGGAGAGAGCGAGGAATCGAGACAAGGCAGTAGCTGAGTCCCCATTTCATAATTCTATGCAGGTTTTGAGATTGTCGTGCACAGAGATGGAATTTTGGAAGTACTTCACAGAAAAATAGGTCACAGCTTTCTATGATCCAACACTTCGGGGCACATGACTTCATATGTACTGTATGTATGCGTGTCACTTCTCTTTAGTCACAAAGAGGCACTTATAAACACTATTATGTAATCGTTTTCTCAGTGACAAAATGGCTGCATTACATGACAACTGCCAAACACATAGAGAATGGAAAACATGTACCACTTTGTCCTGTAACGCCCCCTGCTTATAATATTTGCTGCCTTTCTGTCCGGCAGTCAGTGTGAGAGAAACCCCTGCCCCATGGACAGCAGATCCTGCCACCTGGCTCCCAAGACCGTGTCCTTCCACTACCTGTCTCTGACCTCCAACCTGCAGACTCCTGTGACGCTTTTCCGTATGGCGACCGCCGCCGCCCCAGGGCGCACCGGGCCGGACAGCCTGCGCTTTGGCATAGTGGGCGGAAACTCCCGAGGCATCTTTGTCATGCAGCGTTCAGACAGGCAGACTGGTGAGCTGATACTGGTTCAGCAGCTGCGCGGGCCGCAGGAGATCAGCGTTGATGTGGACATGTCTGAGTACAGCGACCGCACCTTTCAGGCCAAGCATGTGTCCAGGGTTAACATTCTGGTTTCCCCTTACAACTTCTGAGAGCGTGCTGGCAAAGGAGGACGACTAGAGACAGACAGGGGAAGAGGAGCAAGGAAGAGTCATGGGCACGAGTTTACTGATACTGTTTCTTATTCCCATATCAGAAATGAATTTGCCTGAGTAGCTGGTCTCAGGCTAGCATTTGTTCAGTCGCCAAAAAAGTGACAGAGTGACAAGCCAATATTATAATAAAACAGTTATATTATGAATAACAATTTACGGCAAAACACATCATAGATGCTTCTTTAAGTCAGTATGAGCTTTGACTGATGTTTGACTGAGTGTGTTTGAATGCATGGAAACTAGCTGAACAAGAGCATAAATGGGTTGGGAGGGATGCAGAACTGTTTTTGTCATTGCTGTTGCTTTATGTTTGTATTTTTATGTCCATCATAGATCATGTCTGTAGCTCAGGGTCTGGCCCCGGGGCTGATGCACTGCCCTTGCTTTGTTGACGATAAATCCCTATAAGACATTAGTGCTCCTGAGGCTCTAATTTATTGGAAATATTATTGCTGGTTTTTACATTGTAACATACTGTTCGCCACATGTTTATCTTCCATCATATACTGTATATTTGTTTTGTTTTTTGTACTAGTTTGCCTTGTTTAAGCACCATCCATTATACTAAGGGAGTTGTTGTTTTTTTAAACAGTAGATGCAGTCCTGTACCTGAGCATATTTCCTCTATAACTCATATTCTGTATGTTACCCAGAAATGATTATATTCAGATCAACGTTGAGTTGGCAAGCTTGCAAATGCACTACGCAATTTATCTGGAATTTGAATTGTCTCTACATAACTGAAATAAAGTCGGTATAACATTTCAGTATTTGTTAAAACTACCTCACTTGACGCTGAACAGTGTGCTATTAAATGTCCTTTTGGCTGTGCTGCTTTTCATTCTACAGTATTCCACCATTATGAGTGACTTTTAATGAGTGAAATTCAAACCAACGCATAGTTGATGAATGAACGCTGGACGGCTATCAAAAGTTCTCCGACTGGATGGATGAAAGGTTAGAGAGGAAGAATGTGTTTCTTTTTAATATTACCCGTGAGGCATAAGTTCACAGACAATACAAATCAAAGCAGCATTTTCCAGAATGTCTCAGAAACAAACAGTGTTTCTTTTTGATTTCAATACAAGGAACAGTAACTGTCACATTTTCAAAACATATCTTTGTGTGTCTACGTGTTAGAGAAAGAAGAGACTAATGTCCACCACATGTGTTCTCTTCACTCTGTCCTCCTCTCACGTCTCCATCCAGGGGTTTACATTGCATTAAGAGCTGCATGCTTCCAGGAGGGAGTGGATGGTGAGAATCAAAACACATGCCCCGACAGTACACGCTGCTCTGAAAATGACAACGCGCCTTAATGGCAGTAATTTCCTTCAGTAACCGTACCGGGAGGGTTCACATTGCAGCCTTTGTTTCCAGGCTTGTGCTCGGGCCATTTGATGTTCACATGTTTCATCCATTCTGAGGCGGCAGGACTTATTGCCAGAGACAATTGGAGAGCACTGAGCTACATAACACAAGCCATTTGCTGGAAAGTAACAATACAAATATACAGTAAGAGCCTTGAAGCAAAGCCAGCACATAGTGTGGTTTACACTGGTTTTTGACGTCAGAGTCAGAGAAACATAGTAACTTTGGGGCTCTGTGGAAGCTTCCTCTTAGTGCTTCTGGTGACTTTAAAGCGCCCTTCATAAGGAGTGGACAAAATAACAGAAACACACATATAATAGATACACACAAATATACAGAGGCTAGCAGTAAATACCAATTTGATGAAGCTTTTGATAAAGTGTTTTTGAAACTATAAGAAGTGATGCTGTACTACGTTACTATAGATTTTGTGTCCTCTGTCTTTGGTGTTATTAAGGATCGGTTTCCTGTGCCAATGCTGAACTACTGTTGGAAATGGGCACAAATAAATGTAAGTAAAACATTCAGCTACAGTATCAATATCCTTCTGAAACATATTTTGCCTATTCAAGCACAAAAGCAGAAATAATATTGAAGTGATACAGCAGGCACACTATATATCTATCTTTGGCTCACCATCAAAACAGAGGAGTCATGTGTGTCACTGGTAGGCTAGTCCACAAAGAAAAGCACTGTAGAGGAACTTTACTGTACTTTTAGTGTACAGGATCCATGTCCATGACTGTGTCATCTTTCATGTGGGATAAATGTTTGGAAGAAATGCAGAAATATGTGAAGGTATAGGAAAGCAGAATGAATGCCTCTGACTTTAAAGTGGCCTATAAATCTACCATAGAGCAATAAAATGACACTTGCTTTTTGTGGTGGAGACAAATATCATACTGTTTGATTCAGTCCTCTTATCAGCTAAGATATAAAGCATATACAGTAGATAGATAAGAAAACTGGTAAAAAAAAAAGAAAAAAAGAGAAGAAATGAAGGTAGCAGCTTGCTCAGATGGATGAACCAGGTCTCTCTGGTGTTCACAGGGGTGTTCTTAAAATGAGGCCATGTTTTCCTGTTTGTCTCTACATGAAATCATGATGGGTTTTATTAGTGATTTCATAATTGCACAGTTGCAGTTGAGGTATTTTGGCTTTTATTGACTGGTAATTTATATCCAAATACTGCAGCAGAGGCCTATGGCAGGTTTGTCTTCTTTCATGGAAAAGAGTATAAACAAACCCAACGTCTGGTATTAAGTGTTGTCCATGTTGGACAATAGAGTGTAATTTTAAAATGGCACTCTAATGTCAAAGGTTTAACCAGTTTGGGTTACATAGAACAACTTGTATTGTCAACATGACAAATACATTGAATTGCTGGTAGATTTATTGTTGTTTCAGCGCTTTTGGTGACAGTGAAAACTCAGGGTTTATATTTTCAACAAGTGGGTTTCATGTAAACTGTCTTCTCAGTCTTTCCATCTGTTTCATTATCATTTATTACAATTCTCCTCAAATAGCCCATTTCTTCTCCCATTTCCTCTTGAATCTGGTATTTACAAGAGAAACATTCTACTATTGCAGCAAAAATCACAACCATAATAAAATATGTATTTTTATTTCCAAATGAATACTGAAAATCATAGTCTCCTGTGGAAGATTAATATTTAATCTGAGCGGACACACTTCCTGAGAAGGAAGTGAAGAAAACTGCTGGTATGAAACGTTTATGCCCAGTTCTTTGTGACACCCATGAGAGAAAAAAAGACAGTCATATTATCCAGACACCGCTCTACCTGTGGAATTATGCAATAACAGGAATCAGCCAATACCCATCTGTACAAATAATCGAGGTCCACTGCAGGTGTCTGCAGTTTTATGTTACAGGACAGCTTGCCACCAAAAGCACAATCATTCCAGGTTTCCAACCAATATAAAAACAGAATAGTGACATTATAAACCCAAGTGATCAGCTTTTGCTGATGCTCGCCATAGAACTTATCAAATGTGTCATAATATGGGATGGCCCAAGTCCTGCTGTTACATTTACTCAAAACAACACACATGAAGATGACGACAGTGTTCCAACTCCAAAACTACACCGACAAAAACACCAGGGCAGCCAATTTCAGAAAAAAATTATTAAGACGTATTTGACAAAACATGTTTTCACAGTGTTTGCGAAACCACAATGATTTCTTTTTTTACCAGCAAACAATGCAAAGCAATACGAAACAAGCTGCAGTTTGCCGTTTGCCAAACACATTGTGAAACTGTTCAGGGTCCAAATCAATCAACCAAATGGAAGCACACATTGTAAACACACTCCAGAGTAAACATGGACGAACACACTCTGTAACAACTTATAAGTACACTTGAAACACAAATAAATAACGAAATTATTAAATGCCATATTAACATACATACAGTATATTGCTCCCTAATTCAAACACCTGCCTACCCACAAACAGAAGATTCAAAACATGACTGCTAACCCCCAATTCTACCCTTCTGAACCTAGTTACATTTCAATTCAAATAGTTTGTGCTTCACCCCCCTCACACACCGATACCGAGGATGCCAGAGACACGAACAACACTTTCATACATACTTTTCTCAACGACCTGAACAGTTTAGGCCTCATACAAGAACTACATGTAGGCAAAGATTTGAACTTCAAAGTGCATAAGAGCAAAATGTTCTAGTCAAAGTATATGTGTGTGAATTTATTTTTGTGGGCAAAACATTTTTTTTTTAAATAAGTGTGCTTCAGATATTTATATATAAAGACAAAGCCTGTTTGGAATTAATTAAAGAAATTGAAATTATATCTTAGATAAACCATTCTTAGTGTTATTTACTGAGGAAAAAAGGCTTTTTAATTATTTCCCCATCATAAATAAGCATCTTGTTTTATTACAACCAACCAATAACATCTAGATACCCGCAAAAAGACACGTAACGTATGTTTGAGGGTATGTTCATGCATCAGGCCCACTGTTCTTAATTCTCTGATAAAATAAATTCTCATCAACATAACAGAAATAAATACAGCACTTAATATAAAATGAAAAATTCTCTTTGGAAAGAAAGGCTCAAAACTGATCACAATCAGGGAAATGGTGAGCCAGTTGGTCAGTGAACAGACAATTTTCCTCTGGTAGAGTCCTTTGCTCTTGAGAAGTTGAGGAAATGAGACCTGGACCACCCTGCGAAGTAGAAGCCGTATGGGAAGAGGCCCTAAAATAAAAAGTAAACGGCACTCCACCACCACCACCCGACTGGAGATCCTGGAGGAAACCCTGCTGCAGAGTCAGAGACGACAGCTGCTATCTTCTCCCGCCATGTCTGGAAATCGTTTGCCTCACTCCAGCTTTGACATCTCATATCTGGTCGTCATGATTTCCTGCAAAATAACATGCACACAAGAAACTAAACATTTTTCTCCAGGCTATCAAGAAATCCCTTGAAAACCAATGTTACTGCATGTTATTATTCAGACACAATGAACCATTTGACTCACCCCCCCTTAGTTACTTTTGCTACGCCTGTCAAGCTTTCCATTCTGGCAGAGCACATGTGCAGTTCACAATAACTGTACCACCCGAAATTCTTAGTAATTTATTAAACAACGGGTCTCTGATTTCAGACAGAGGAGGACAAAAGCACAACGGTCGTTGGCAGATTCTATAAGCTGAAGCTAGCTAGCTAGCTACTTGTACTCATGACCACATCCAGCTGTGATATCGCATGGTGCTATAGGGTTAGGGGCCACGAGACACCACTGCAGCACAGGCTGTGGAAAGAGCAAGTTGTCACCACTAGTTGGCAGGGAGAGCCGACTTGTTAAGACTGGGTACAGTCACTCTTTTAAGTGCAGAGCATTGCTCTCACTACAGCGCCATGCACACCATTTCGCAAGTGAAGAGATCCAAAGCGTGACAGCCTGTGGTGCCTCGTTACAGTTGCTAAGCTATGATTGGACAATCCCTCTTCGGGGGAGAGGTTTAGTGAACAGTCAGCAAGTATGTGCTTGATTTCAAGGTATGAACAAAACGGATTCACTGCGGGTCCCATCACCGAGTCCCACCGATTCAGTAACTCCAAAATGAGTCCCAAATGAGTTTCTCTCTTGGTGTTTTTGGACAAAGTTACTCATCCCCACATATGTAGACCAGCTGTTTCTGGTTAAAGGAAATAAGGTGTGTGAATCCTGTTATTATATATATTTATAGATTCTAAAGTAATTCATACCTCATCTGAGTCGAGCAGGACTGGTAGAGCTCTGCAGCAACAAACATAAACAAAGAGAAACTCTGTTAGATTCACACATGTCTTATATGAAAACATCTTGCTGGATTCATAAATATAAATTTGATAGAATGCTTACATATCCGTAAGAGAGCTAGGAATGTTATCCTCCACCCACTTCAAGTCTTCCTCCTGTAAAAGTGGAGAAAAAAAAAAAAGATGAAAAAATAAAGTGTGAATAAGAGTAAATACTGCCATCTGCTGAAATACGCGACACTTGTACAGCTGCCTTTGCTACTTTTTTGCTGTTTATTTTGAATAAACTGTACTGAATTACACTAATCAACACAGAAATATTCCAAACCAAGAGTGCAGTTGTGTTACTCACTGGGTTTATTTCTGCAGGCTTCACTGTGCCATTCGTCTCACTTTTAGATGCTCTCAACTTTATGCCATCAGCTGTGAAGAAAAAAGACGTAGGAAAAGAAATATTAAATGAGTTCAAAAGCACTAATAGACACTCCAAATGTTTGCAGTGTACTGGATAAAGGTAGAGCTCCCATGATGTTATTGTACCAATGTTTGTAGAGGCGATAAATTCCTCAATCTCCTCATCGTCAGAGTCATCAATGAGAGGTGTGAAAGCATACCTGTGGACATGCGAGATTGATAGATTAACAACAAAAGTGTTCAGTTCAATTCATGTTGGTGAAGTCAACAGTCCCCAATGTAGTGCTTGCCTTTGGTTGTTTGCAGACGGCCTCCATAAAAACATTATGACGAACAGAATGACGGAGAACAGGAACCTCCAGAAAGCATCTTCCACCCACAGCTCAATCCAATCCTTTACACAAAAAAGGGCCAATAATCAATAAAATGTTCATCTATTTAATTTTTAAAGCAACTACTGATGAATGTGCCAAACTATACTCACAGACTGGCAATCTGCAAGCCGGAACTTTTTTGCTATCCAACCCATGAAAATGATGGAAGCTGAGGGAAATAAGGACAACGTTTGAGACAACTAATCAGGACTTGTGTTTTCACAGGTTATGTATGGATGAAAATACAAATAACTAGAAATCATGAACGCTGATCCTCAATATTCTGATTGAAAGTGTAGTCGTACTACTCACCAATGACAGCAAATATAAGTGTGTTTGTAAAGTGCCTGTACAGAGACAACTTGACGGGGTTTTTCCTCAGCTTCAGAGTCTTGATGGTTTGAGCCAGGCTGACGAAGATGTTAGTGGCAGTCAAGGTAAACATGTGGCAGACATTACATAGAAGCTATATTACAAATGAATCAATGGGACCTTTACATGAGTATACACACACACACTCTATCTCTTTCTTCCAGACACCGAGTCACATGTAAATAAGTGGCCAAATGACTAGTAAATAAGCAAATACAAGTGAAATATATATAGGTTATTAAGTCTTTACACTCCTAACTAGGTTTACTTACTAATGTGGACAACTGAAATATATGTATACAGTATTTTTTTATTTTACGTGCCATTCTTATTGCCTAAAAAATAAGTCTTTGTCAAAGTGCTACTTAGGATTGGGCAATATGACAATACTGCTCAAAACTGTGAATTTATATAATAGTGGGAACTATCCCTTAAATGTTTTTTAACTAACAATTTTTCAATTGATGTTGCAGAAAATGTGCTATGTTCAAATTTGAAAAGAGGTTACAATAGAGCATTTTATCCATATTGCCCACCTTATGTATTCTTTAAACCGGAACACCTGTAAAGGGAGGTGGGTAGGCATGCAAATCACTGGCTTCTACCAACTCAGGCCAAGACCGTCCATTATTAGAAACATAGCCTGATGTCACCGATTGTACAAGAAAAGAAGCGGTGAGAATGGAGGATTTTAAGAGCAGTTAAATATAAACCAGAAAGAAAAAAAAGTTGTTATAAATTTCAGTGGAGGATGAATGATGAATGCAGTGCTGTACGTTTCACTGCCATCTTGTACTTTAAGTGCTCTTTCACTGCTAATCATGGGAAAGGGCTCTAATTTGGGCTGGTGTGAAGGAGGTGAGGAGCAGAGGGGAACCACACAGGGAAAGGTTGTGGGTGCACTAAAGGATATCCACCAGCATAGAGAGGAGTCAAGCAGAGCCAGGGGAATGTTGGCCAGCAGGGCCAAGTCAGAGTCTTTTGCCTAGACGGGAGGACAAAGCAGGACCAAAGCGTACAAGGAGGAGGAGAAAGACGGCAGCAAGGCCAGTAAATTATAGAATCATTCACCAAAGTGCAAAGAAGAAAATACCAATTAATCCAAACCAAGAGGCAAGAAAACTCACTGTCACTTGGGCTCAGTTAATTAACAAATATGTCCACTTTGTTGTTACATGAGGGTACAAAAAGCATTCATTATTGATGTTGCTGAGGAGTACACTGAAAGGATATGAACCAGATGGCGCAGGAGTCAAAAACAGCCAGAACAATTGCTGTAATGAGAGCGGGGCCATTGTCTCGACCCTTGATTTTTGGAGCCCCAACAAATCAAGAAAATACACAAATTGTGATGTCAGTTTTACTTCAAATCACAACGCTTTAATACTGTACTGCCAATTCTTAACTACTTATCAATGACTCGAATCATTGATCATCAGATACTTTATCAAGTTCAGTTTTTATCAGCAAATTTGCCAACTAACACTAGCTGAGTGTTGCTGCAAATAAGGCAATAGAGGAATGCTTACAGAAAATTGCTTATCGTGTAAATTTGTAGGTTTATTTTACCACTCATTGCACTCTCAATGCGTACCCACAAGACAGCTGCACAGACTACAAAAGTACAGTAAACTTGATGCAGCATATTTTAACATTATCCTCAAGAATTGTATTTAGATCTGACAGTCCCATTATGACGGATACAGGGAAATCACTTTAATTTTGACCAAAGTAAAATTAATTCTGATTGATTATCATCTGTGATAAATACCATCAGACTCAGACAGCTGATGCTGTGACAGGACGTCCTATTAACAACAACACTCATGTTCCCCTAAGGTTCCAGTGATGTGGGTGCAATCTAGTCCACGTATGACCCTAGAGAATCCTATGGAGGAGTTACACCGCATTTAATATGCAAGTAAACATCACACCGATTCAGAACATAGTGAACTATTAATGTCACACAATGTGATGCACACAGTTTGAGCTACTGTAACGCACAGCTTTGTTCAGTGGCATAACTAATGGAACATAACGTTACGTCTCAACAGATTTGTGTCATATGTTATTGTTGACATTTGCAGAGACTGATCTCCTACTCACCCCAGTAATCCTCAGGACACCTTCAATGCTAGCAAAGGAAAAGTAGAGGATTCCAAGCCCAACGACTCGGTGCATTACTTGCCCGAGTCGAGGCCTAAAATAATACAGACAAAGAGAAAATTGTAAAAAGTGAATTGCCTGATTTGTTTGTACAATACTTTGTGGTTCTTCAATCAACAAACAAGTAGCAGCTTTGTGTGAAAAACACACGTTGACATACTTTACAATGCCATAGCCAAGGCTGACGATGATGACGAGCAATCGAGCCAAAGTCCTCTTGAGGGCAGAGACCAGCTCGGCAAAGATCAACAAGCCTGGAGCTGAAGGCGCAGAGACGGGTGAATAAATGAACATTTACAAAACATTTTACTATCTCAATGGTAACGATGACCTGGAGACACTCACAGGCAGAGCCTACAGCGTTAGTGTTTTCATATTCGGCACAGAAGACAGCTTTTTCCACCATTCCGAGGAATATGACCCCCGCTACCCAGAACTGGATCCTCAGCAGATCCTTCCAGTAGCAGGCTGCCCAGATAAACCACAGCAGGGCGTAGAAGATGTACACCATGCACATCACCATGTAGAACTGCAAACAGACAGTGAGGGGTTTAGTGTATAAACACATATGGAAGCAGTCATGCCACATCTTTTTTATTTTCCCCACAGAGTGCAGACTACTTGTACAGCTTCAGAGTGATTTGCTAGGATCAGATGTTGCTCTTGAGTTTATGAAACGTAATCTTCTTAATTCCCTGGAGTGGACTGTACTGGGCAGACCGGAGCTTACTGCATTTCTATTGTATTTTAGGTGAACTGTGCCCCCCCCCCCCCCCCCATACTAGCTGGGAAAGAATCATTTTGTAAATGCAACATAAATCACATAAAGTCATCTACTTACAATCATGAGAGGCCATTCTGTGATAGAAATGTAGCCATGGCTGCCTTTCATCACCACATCAACTGCAAAATAAAACCCAAACGTTAAACAAATATTCACAACACATTAAAGATATTTTTTTTCTGCTCGTGATTAGGGAAGTTAATTCTGCACATTCATGCGCCACCAACCAACCCATGCTTTCAACTGAATTTCTAAGCAGAGTAAAATAATACAGGGTGTTCAAGTTCCTCTATGCCAGTCACACAATATGTTAGTTGCACATGATGCGATTACCTGTTAAATTCCAGTTGGCTTCCGGTTTACTGGACACAATCTTAACAACCAGCAGGTAAGGCCCGTCCTTCCACGTTGTGGCTATGACGTTGTCGTGGATATTTACATTGCTGTTGTTGGCGTTGCTGTCATATTCCTCAGTGATCCATCTGGTGTCTTTTTCATCCTGCAGTATTACAAAAGTGGTGCAGTGTTTATGAAAACAAAGACACTGAATACTGTCAGGTTATGTTTATTTTCTTACATCTTTGCCTACTTTAACTTGCACTATTCTACTAAAAATAAAGAGTATTGATGTTTTCTTACAGGCACTTCTCCGTCAGCAGGTGAACTGACTGGACGTGGCTCTGCCTTGGCTTTCTGAAAAACACAGACAGTTACCGAATGCTGAGAGATAATAAACGCCACGTGTGACTAATGCAACAAACCTACTTTGAGCACTGATAAGGAGTGCAGGCCATCGTTACACGGTATGGGGCTGTGTTTATGTTCGATGAACTCCCCTTGTCCCAGGGGATTTGGATCCAGGCCCTCCCCACGACTCAGAGGTGTTCTCCCATACATTTCCTTCAGACAATGACAGTCACAACTCAGCTTTCACAAACACTCAAGGCTAGATAGACAAGACCGTCAGATAATTAGTTTCACATTAAGCTTATGTACTTACATCAATATTGTTGAATTCATTGTGACAGGGGTAGTATTTTAAATACCAGTGAATAGAGAAGGTCACCGGCTCAGGACAGCCAAAATGCACAACTAAAAGAGGAGGACACAAGGAGACGATAAGCACAAGATACAAAAAGAGGCCCATTCTTTAATGAGTCATCAGCACTTTTTCCATGTCTTACCTTTCAATTCAATGTCTGTGTCTTTATACATGGATTTTCTTAACAGCAGTGGTCTTGAGGTCTGCAGGACAGATAATTAAATTATGAATACATTAGTTTATAATAAGTTTGAACTAATTTATCATGTGGGGGCTCAGTGGTTAGTACTGTCATTGGTTCGAATGCAACCCTCTCTGTTTGTGAAGCAGAGAAAAGGCCTGTGGGTCAGGTGAACCAGAAGCTTTAATATTGTCCATAATGCCTGTCTGTCTGTCTGTCTGTCTGTCTGTAACAGACTGGTGGCCTCTCAGTCAGCACACCTAATAGTGCAACTAGATATAGAGACAGAGACAATAACAGAGGGAATTTGAAACTTCTCGATACTTTAATTATTGATCAAGGCTTTCTAGTTCTCCTTGGATTGAATCTGGGAACTGTCTTAATACTGAAAGAGAAGAGGAGCGACTCCACCGTGCAAACACTTGATTGTAATGCAACTTTCAGGGTGTGTTTCCGTGTATATTACAGCAATAATGTGTTGAAAGTTGGTGATAAAAGGAGC
Organism: Cebidichthys violaceus; assembly: GCF_023349555.1. NCBI lineage: Eukaryota > Metazoa > Chordata > Actinopteri > Perciformes > Stichaeidae > Cebidichthys > Cebidichthys violaceus. The sequence continues at coordinate 9,290,067 of NW_027176263.1, forward strand.
TCAGACCGAGATAAGGGAACTCAGTTGAATTACAAAGAGTCTTTGGACAGCTGTACAACATAGCTAAACTGTAGCCAGCTAGTTAGCCGACGGCTAACCTTCTCCACAAGGTGCATGCTAATTAGCCAACAACACACTCTGCTCTTTCGGCAGGCACACTGTATCCGTGTCTATTAAGGATAACACGTCCTAGTCAAGAGTGGTTAACGCGACACGATTAATGCAGGAAGGATTACACGACTGTACCCACACTGGCAGCTGATAGCGAGCAAGCATAACAAGGCTAAAGTAGCCAACGTTAGCTAGCCGGTGCTGCAGTTATCCAGTGTTTCTGGTAAAATACTCACATTTACAACTGTGATTTTCCAAAGCCCTGTCTCTGGCGCTGCATTGACTGCGTGTATGGTACTGAATAAAACTACAAAAAGGACTGCCCAAGGGTAGAAAACTCCTCTGGTCGGACAGCTCCACGTCCTCATCCTGACAGCAGCAGCCATGTCGGTGTGGGAGTGAACATCACTTCCCTGCAGGCGTCGCCGTGAACCACCAAAGGACGGGTTTTCACTTTAACACCTTAATCGCCTGTCCCAGCGTGGAGTTTGACCGCTCTTTTTATTACAAAAACACATGTCTGCTAGAGCTGCAGGTTTACTATTAGACAGAAGGATGAACTACTTGCTCCTTGTCAGCTAAACTTCAAACCTAGTGACCTAGACCAGGAAACATAATCCAAAAAATAACCTCAACTTTTTAACAGTACAGTTTACAGTACATCACCGTTTTTTAAGTTCTGGCAGTTACCTGAATAATTATCATTTTGTGACAATTTGCTGATCTATGCAATTCCAATGATACCTACTTGCATTTTACCAGGCACTATCATTGAAATATAGGAACCTCATTCTTAGTTCAGTCTAGTTGGGATTTATATGTATATTTACTTGAACTTAAATATTTTAGTGCAGTTATTTTCATAGCATATTTGTTGTAGCTGCCACCTTATACTTTTACAACATTCACTTTTATTATTATCATTTAGATTTACATGATAGTATAGACACTGTCATCAATGTGAAGGAATCTGTCAGTTTTGACAAAATGTATCTCATTTTCATGAGTCTTGAAGATATCTTCAAATCATATATTTCTTTACAGGATATAAGATCACTTTACAAATCTGTATATTTCTATATTTACATTGCAACACAAAATCCAATACAGTAAATAATTTCACAGTTCAGTGTATCTTGAGCTTATGGCACATGCATGAACATGTTGGATGTTGACACACACGGACAACATTCCTAACACTGACATGTAAACTGGCCATGTATGGCACAAACTGCTTGTCCAGTAAGTCCACATCAGGAAATGTCAAGGTGCTCGCAGTGCAATGAGGCGTACTGTTTAGTACTGACGAACCATGGTGATAGTTTTATTACACTTTTGATCTGCTGGGTACCAATCTTTATAGCAGTAATGAGGTGTCACTTGAGCTGTGATCCATAGCCGTCACGTCAGTAACCGTGTCTCCATTTGCTTGACTTAAAGCATCACTTGACAAAAGAGGAGTGTCCGCTGTAGGAGATCTCATGGAAGGATCAGAGGAGATCACCACCACATAGCGATCATCCTCCTCATCCTCCAGGCTCCCGTGAATGTCCGCAATGACTACGGATTCCTGATGGCTGCAGGAAGGTGACGAGTTGAACACAGGATGTTCTGCAGGTGTCCCTCCATCAGGGTCCTCTTCAGGAAAGCTGGTGTTGATATAGATGATGTCGTCCTTGCTGAAAGACTCCGGCAGCTTTTCTGTGAGCTTTTCTAACATTTCTCGCAGTTGGGGAAAGAAGGGACGGTCCAGCGGATCGGCCCTCCAGCAGCTGTACATGATCTCATACCTAGACGCAGGTAAATAGAGGAAATAACTAATTTCATTTCTCAACTTCAACCTCAACTTTGAAAAAACACCTTTTCAAGGTGTATATTCAGTTTCTAATTTCACTACACATGTCAGTGGTGAGAAAAGCAGGCCAGTTTTAAACATTTTGGGGACTGATGTTGTTTGCTGGACTGGATGTGAGCCAGAATAAGGAGAAGTGAAAAAAATTATGTACTTTACATCAGTACTTCAAGTGCAAAACAACTTTAATTGCTCAAGTTTAGCATGCATATGTAGTTTGTTTTTTATTCCTAAAAAATATCCCCATTCCTGCAAGGTTTAGACAAACTGTTCACCTCCAACACAATCAAAGGTCAACACTCGTGTCAAGAAGAGACAACACTCACAGATCATCCAAACAGTCTCCTGGCTGCTTCAGTCTCTGTCCTTCAAGAAGGTAGTCATAGATTTCATGGTTCTGGATGCCGGGGTACGGCGTCATGCCTCGTGTAGCGATCTCCCACATGGTAACGCCAAATGCCCACTGCATGACACAGAATATCAACTTCAGATGATATTTCATTATGTGAAAAACTTGTTTTCTGTTTGTTCTTCTATCTATTAATATCCTAGAATACCCACTACCCTCAAAATGTGCTGAGATGAAAGTATGCTGCAAATTATTTCAAAATGATAGATTACATTTGGATTTGCAGTCCACTACAATTGTGTGATTATTTTATGTATTCAGTTTCTCTTTTCGTTTCCATTTTTCATAAACAGATTGGTGTTTTATGTTACAGTATGTCAGTTGCATGAATACAGATTTTTTGCCAACAACACAAAATATGACACTTCAGGAAACTGGGTTTCAATCTGCAATGTAGTACTTTTAAAGTTCTAACATTTCAAAAGCAGGGAAACATTGCAAAAGAAGGTAACATCATAAAATGACCATGATTGATAAATAGTGCAAGAAAAACTTTACCACAACCTTAAAAGGAAGGCTGAGTAATCAGAGCTACGTAAATTCAACTGACTCTGCTCTGTGTACATCTCAGACTGATGGCTTTGAAATTAATTTGTAGTGCAACAGACAGTAATGAGCGAAACAGAGAGTGTAGATGAGGGGTTAGTTCTTCTTTTAGTGACAGTGCACTTTGACTCTTATTACTGGAAGAGACAGGAGCATATGGAGGTACTTACCACATCACTCTTTACAGTAAAAACTCTGTCTGCCAGACTCTCTACTGCAATCCATTTCACAGGCATTTTGGCTATTCTTCCCTGCCTGTAATAATCTCCACTGTAGATCTTCTTAGATAAACCGAAGTCTGCTACACACACAGTCATGTCATCACGCAGCCTGTAAGACAAACGAGGTATGGACTTGAGAATATAGAGGAACAGTAAATCACATAAGCCTCCTAAAGAAGAAAACTGACCTTTACAAGTTTCGGCTTTAATCTAAAAGCGACTATTAAGAAAATAAAGTTTTGAATGTTCAACCTACATGCAGTTGCGAGCCGCCAGGTCACGATGCAGAAAGTTACGACCACTAAGATACTCCATACCCAAAGCAATGTCGACCATGAACTTCAGGAGTGTCTGAGTGGGCAAGAACTGTGTAAAAAAACACACAACAACATAACAATTATAGGTTTAGTCTTTCAATAATAATATATCATATGAGCTGGCGGCAATATATTCTCTGTTTGGCAGGAATCTTACCAATGGACTTTCTCCCAGGCGTGAGCGCAGCAGGAAGCTATGAAGATCTCCATATTTCATGAATGGCAGGATGACCATCGGCTTGGGAAAATGTCCTGCGCCTACTTCCAAACACACACCTAAAGTAGACAAGTCAAAACACAGAAATAATGTAAGGACAGGCAAGCGAAAATGGAGCAGGTAAGAGAGTAGTGGGATTCTACAATACTTTTAAGAAGTCACTCGTACCGAGCAGTCTGATGACATTAAGATGGTTAAAATCCTTCATGCAGGCCGCCTCATTCAGGAACTCTTCAATCTCCCTTTGAGAGAAGCTTTCCACTGTTTGAAGAAAGAACATAGAAAATGATCTGCCGTTTCTACCTGTTTTAGTTTATAGATGACCAAAAGATGTCTTTTAGTAACAGAAAGCTCACGTTTCATCGTCTTCACAGCAACTTTCTCTGATGTTCCATCTGGTTGTCGTAAATGTCCCTCCATCACGGAGCCAAATTCACCTGATCAAATGGAATCATAAGTACTTCATACTCTGCACAGTGTGTGTTGTTATCTGTATTAACCGAGAGATAATGGCTGCACAAATGTTCACTCACCCTCTCCAAGAACCTTCCCTATGGTGAGCAAGTTCCTCATGACCATCACATCCTGAAGTTTGGCCTGGAGTTCATCACTAATACCAAGGTTCCCAACTGCAGACAGGACCCACTCAAGTTATTGTGTATTTAAAAATGTGCCTTTAGCAGGACAACATCAATCTCTGCATACATGTTCATTTTCCACAATAATATTCAAGAACATACATGTGTTTCCTATGCCCGATCGATTGTAGGACCTCTCGGGTTTGTACTGCACAAACGGCTGCTGCTTTTCTCCACCTCCAAACAGTCGCCTGCAGGGGGGGGGGCAGGGAAAGAGAAGAAAAGAGAATGCTGAACAGTGAGCTAATTCTCTCACTAACGTCATGACAGCTGTAATCATGCACACACAGGCTGAGATTCAACTGAAGAGGTGGTCATAGTGAGGAAACCCTCTGAGTTGTTGCTTTCCTGACTTTGAGGTCACATACTGTTTTCCTCTCTGGGTGGCAGCCTGTGACACATTCCTATCCATATCCTGATTGGCAACACTGAGTCAGACTTCATAATAATGAATTCCAGAGAATTATCAGCTGCTTGTTGTTCATTTCTCCAGCTGCACAGTTACTACAGGACTCAGGTGCAGACAATGGTGATTAAGAGGAAGCAATGGCAGTTTATTAACAGAGTCCGGAAGTGTTCACTTTTTCAAGTCTTACAACATTGTGCCATTGACAAATATCACTCAACTCTAGAGGCAAGAAAATGAACTACAACATCTACTAGTTTATGTTTTTAAAGCAAAGTCAAACCATGTAGACAAATGGGTCACAAATACAGTTAGTAATGACATCCACACTGTGTTTGCACAGAAGATAGTCTGCATACCCAAGCCAAGATGCAGAAGTCCTGTTGTGTACACAGATACCCGCCCAGATGATAGACAGCAGAAGACAGAAGCTACACACCACGGCCAGCACAACATAGAAATAGTCTGCAACCCTGGTGTCAGGGCTGGACGATGGAGGCACCACTGATTCTGAGATAGGAATAAAAAATGATATGCATGATCACAACATTCAGCAAATAGAACATCCAATGTTACAATATGTCAGCTCATGTTATTTTTTCCACAAAATTAAGATTATAGTAACAAGTCAAGAGATAAGTTGTTTCAATGTGAATCGATGAGGATATGTGACTGATCCCAATGTGTGTAACTGTAAGCAGCTTCAGTCTTTGGTATTTTCTGCCATAACTGTTTATCAATAAATAGAGTGCTGCAGGAATGAGTCCTAAAAGCCAGAAATGATTCAGCATTTTAGCACTTCCGGTTCCCTTGTCTCAAAATCGATGTGTTTTTTGAATGGATTTTTTGGTTAGATGCCTGAAATAACATCAGTTGTGTAAAATACGTCAGTAGATACCTCTCAAGATTTTTTAAGCTTTTATATGTTTTAAAAAAGGCGGTTGCTAACAAGAGGCCAAATGAGACTACAAAATGTCTTCCATGCCGACTAGTCCGCCTTCACAGCCTTATCGTGTATACTCGCACATATGTGACTGTGGTGTAATTTGTTTATAGCCAAAATTAAATTTTAACTTTAATCATAAACTTGTGTTTACCACAGTTTATTTCCTGCAATGATCCAAAATCCAATGGAAAATACCCATTGGCTATTTGTCGAGGGAATCAGTGTGATGCCAACAAAAATACGTCATCCCTGCAGCACTCTGTTACATCTTGAAAACAATTAACTAGTTTCCAAACTATTGTTTTGAAATCGTCCAAGATACTCCTGCCTGATCAAGTTGTATTTACTTTAAACAAAACTTTAGCCTAAATTTAAACAATAGTCTACAGCAACGTTAGTGACACCGTGAGGCACATATGCACAGCGTTGAGCTAAATGCTAAAATCAGCTCATGACAACATTAGTATGCTAATTGTTCTTGAATATTATAATACAACAGCTGAACTTGATAAGATAAATCAATAGAGCAGCTTACTGTCCTCTGGCACAAACAGCCAGACTCGTGGGCTGACCATGCCGCTCCCTGCCTGCGTGCATGCAGCCACCTCCACACTGTAGGTTGTGTTGAATTCCTGCACATCTACAAAGGCCACGGTGTTGTAACTGTGGATCTGAAATAACACACAGCAGAACAACAGAGACAATTTTAATGAGTCGAATTAGATTCCTCCTAAAAAATATTTTACAAAGGTTAATCATTATCTCTGTGGAGTTCAACTTGTTGTTAGAAGAACATATTGTAGGTCACAAGCTAAAGCGAGTTTTAATGGGACAGTAAGGTAAATCTTTAAACTGAAGTAGAAGCCGATCCTCCATAAAAAGAGATAATATTTTGGGGAACAGCATGCTAAGGAACGTCTTGTACATTTGTCTCAAATACGGGTCAACAACTTTGCTGCCTGTCATGTCCTTTCATTCACCATGTCTTCTCTTATCTCATTTCAACTTAGAGCTTAGAAACCTAGAAAAATTAAAGCTTTTTGGAAAATACCAGAGAAGTGTATAATGGATCATATATAATGAAACTGCCTACAAAAAGGGAAGGAGACTTTCAGGAGGGGCTCATGTGCTGCAATGGAAAAGAACATGTGACGAAGGTTGTGCTGCATTTCACAACACACATGGTGGGGTTCCTCTCTTTACCAATGTGCTGACGGCCGGACTGGGAACACTGAACCCATGATTAATGGTGGATTAATTAATTCATGTCTGTGGCACCAAACAGAGCTCATCGTGTGGTTAAATTACAACTGCAAATTCTCAACAAACTTTGTGACTCAACATTAGATTCAAAAGAAGACACCAAGACTTCTACCATGAAACACACATAATTATGAGCAAGAAATAGTCATTTCTCAAATAGTTATTTCACTACGGCGGTTTTAGGGGCAGGTGGGATCGACGATTGATTAAGCAGCATTTGCTCACATTTACAGTCACTGCTAATATTACAAAGCCTACGTGTAATATGACATCACCAACTGACTGGACAACGCATAAGGGTATTTGGACCTATAGTACACATCCCGTTGTATTCATAATCCATTCCCTCTAACATGACTCAAAGCCACATGCTGAACAAAGAAAAACACAGTTTTCACACCATCAGCTTCCTTTAACCACGACACAGACAGGAAGGACGGGAAACACACTATTGTACCAGAGAGTACGTATGCAGTGACAGAAGAGCTACTACTCACAAACTGCATCATGGAATAATGCACCGGACAACTGATGTACTCAAAAGAAGTTGTTATTCAAATAAACTGTGAGAGTGTATCTAAAAAAAGGCACTTCTGGTAAATGACTTTCTCCGCCTTGTTGATTCTTGAGAGGAGTGGAAAAGCTGTTGTTCAGAGATAACAGGGAAGCTGACCTCTGGTTCAGTAGGCAGGACAAAGGGAAGATCACATATTCCCAATATGCGAGACACATTCTTTTCATATTTGTCATAAATGAGTCATTGTTATCAGAAATGTTAAAAAAACATCAGCATTCATAAAGAAGAGAGAAATATGCGCACATGTAGCCTTTGTATGTGCATATGTATATCTATAAAGGAAGGGAAATATTAAAGTGGTTACTTACGAACTTAAACAATTTACATTTGTCTTCAGTTCGCGCAGTAAGTTGCTACTAACTTTCTGTGTTTTAAAGTCATTGTTAAAGCTACATCAACCAGGATAAACCTAAGAAAACATTAATCACAAAAAGGGCTAAATCTTTAATTACCATGCTGTCGGCAAGCTTACCTTGTTCATATGTGTGCCATGTCTGACAATAACATCATAACCACGCAGGATGCCATTTATCTTATCATCCGGAGGAGGTTTCCACCTTATCACCAGCCAAGACTCATTCAGCTGTGCGGTGACATTCCGGGGATAAACTGATGGCACTGAGAATGTGACAAGAAATGGGAATCAGAGGATTAAGACACTGTCAAGAACGGTAAAAAAAAAAAATCAAGAGACTAACAAATTGCAACCTATAAAACAAAAATGAAAAAAGAAAGTAAGACTGCCCCACTATTGAAATCCTTGATTACAGTTTGGTATGTGGTCACTTCCTGGCATAGCATATCAAATCTTTCAACTAAAATATCCCCTGTGGTGGCTTTAGGAAGGAAATTGAAAGCAGCTCCACCCAGTTATGTTTTCTCAGTGAGACCATTCCTATTTCCTATGTGACCCTTCAGGAAAACAACAGAGATTTTAGTGGATATGAAATTTTTTCTAGAGGAGACTTGCCACAAGTAGAGCAGGTAGTTGTGCAACTTCCGTAAATTCCAGTTATTACATTCTGCTACTGCAGGAAGGCTTAAATTAAGCTCAATTTGGATGGGAAAGTAGGCTAATTACATAGTGCTACGTTCCTCAAACCTAAACAGAAAAGCTGCTATGATGAGAAGGAGGCAGCAGCATGAGACAGAGGTTCTTATTAAATAGGCAATGTGGTTCTTATAGCAAATACAATCTCAGCCTTGTGAATTCAAACAGCCAGAAACGTGTGTATGTGCTTGGTTCATTTTCCTGTGTTGCAGGCGGATATCGACGACTGCATCCCAAATCTGCTGGTGTACCACCAACTGGCAACAAGATTCAACCTGTAAATTGTCCCAAAGTTCCTTTAGTATTAACACACCTCCCTCTGTGGTGTTGCTCTGGATCCACATGGTGACCGGAGAGGCTCCCACCTCATTGCTGCACGAAACGCTCACGTTGTACCACGTCATCGCCTGTAGCCCGGGGACTTCGCACTGGAATGGCGGCACTGTGACATTGATGAACCTGGTAGTCGTCACTTCCCCTTTCCTCCGACTCACCTCTTTAACCTTAGATGGAACAAAGAAAATGTGAGGATCAATCGGAAGACATTTAGCGACAGCACTGTTTGTGCAGATGTGGGGCTTACCCTGATGTGGCATTTAGTCAGTGGAGAGAAACCATCATGTCTGGGGCTCCAGCTCAACATTAACTTATTGGATTGCCTCTCCATCACAGTAACATTAGACACAGGGCCGGGAAGCACTACAAAACACCATAAAAAAAACGTATTGACTCGTTAACATGGAGGCATATGGTCATCTTGCAGAGCTGAAAACCTTGTGGGATGTCTAACAGCCGTCTAAAAGACCCAGTTTTACCTTTGATGTTGATATTTGCTTCTCTGGAGGTGGTGACACCCTTCGGATTGTGAGCTTCGCAGCTGAACTGAGTGTACTTGTCCACACCTGCAATTGACACATTTCAAAGCATACAGTATGAATATAAAATAATCAATCATCAAGGTCAAGATGGAGCTGAATATTTTGATAATGGTGTTATTATACTTCAATACTGGGGGTAAAAACCTGAAGAACAAGCCAGCCAGAAACAGTCTGGTGCTTTGTTTGAACAAACAAACAGATTTCTCTCTGTGTCAAAGGCCAATCTGGGGCAAAAGGGCAATGTCAGCCTCGATAGAGAAGCTAGAATGAAATTGATACAAAAAAAGACATTTGGGAATGACTCACTCCTTTATTATACCTCAAATGTTCACACAGTAGCACCTCATGCAGTAAGCTCAAATTGAGCCTCTCCAGTGTGATGTACTATGGAAACAATGCTTTTGCTGGGTCCCTTTTCCTGGATGCACAATTACAGTCTTTCAACAGCCACAGATCTGCCCAGTTAGAATAGAACTGGGACAGCTGCTAAATAATGTCCCTTTTGTGCTCTGTTTTCCAGCGTCTCTATCTCAGAAACCTTTCCACAAAGCTAATCACAGAGCAGCCTGTGAGAGATGACTGGAACCAACTTGGGATGTTTTGTTTACATTCTGCAGAATATTACGCGCTCTTAAGTTTGCCTTTGTCTGCTCGGGGAGAACCAGGGTAAAGAGCGCTTCACTTTTCACACAAACACTGACTGCAATCTGCTTGTTTGCACAAAGATAGAGCCAGACTTAAAATAGGTATGATTAAGTCATTCATGACATAAATCATTTTCATTCACAGGACAAAAACATCTCAAATAAATTTGGTATCACATGGATCAAAACTGAACGTCAAAACTTCCAGCCAAGCTGTGCAGATGTAACTACCACATGCCTCGTTTTAAACTGCATGGCAAACAGATGGTTGGGGCAATGTGGGCACTGAGCAGGTTTGTCTGACGACCCAAATGACACTGGTCATTCTTATCAATTTTACCAAACAACCAAGCAAAGTGACAACAGGAAAAAATCCAATTTAGTAAATGTCGCAACACCATTTACTTTGAAGTGAAAAAAATCTAAAAGTCCTAAAAATTCAGCAGTCCCTATCGGGTTGAAACATTGCTGCATATAGTCTGTCCTGATTTTTGTATGACAACAACGCAGTGGTGTATGCTGCAGAGGTGGTTCCATAAATTGATTCTCCACCCAGCATCTACAGTAGAGCGTCAATCATATTAGCTCATGGCTCATTAAAGAAACAAATTCATTTTAAGTCATATCATTTTTAAAAAGGAAATGAGTAAAGGTCAAGCAATGCTTTCACTTTACTTGGCAAGGAACTGAAAAAAAAAAAAAACCTGCAATAAAAATAGTTGGCTTGGCAACTATAATGGAAACATCACAAATTATGGAGGAAAGCTTTCCAGCTTACTGAGCTGCCTATTTTTAAATTTTTCTGCTATATTTTTCAGCAAATAGAGTCAAACTACTCCGTCAGCTTACAAGTAAGCCTTTGACTTTTCAGTCTTGATTACTGTGCACCACATTTTGGTTCATAATATAGTGTCCTGAGATTGATAAACAATGTCATGTGGCTAAGCAGGCTTTCATTAACCCAAATTAAATTCCTGTCGCCTTCATATCTCTTTAAGAAGGTATAATGCCCCGTTTTCAAGCAATCTGAATGATGAGTGCATGATTGCACCACTTCACATCACAAAAGCACTCTGATAATATCATGGGATCCAAGCTGTCGTGGAAAAAGGGGCCCTAGACTCATAGCATGCATGAGGTGTGTAAGAGTGGGTTTACACTGTTCTGCTGTGCCAATATTTGGTCCTGCAAAGAGCTCTGGAAGCCCGCAGCCTGCCAGCCTCTGTGTCCAGCCCCTCCCTGCTGGGTAGTGGGCCGTCCCGTGAATGAGGTCTTTGTCCCCGGAGCCAACCCCCGAACACACTCCCTGTGCAGCCCCCCCATACCCTTACTGCCCAGGCCCTTGCACATGCTGGACCAAAGCACAGCTCTGAACCTTTAACCCCTCAGCTTCGGGCTGACTACAGCAGCAGGGTTTATTAGCCTGCGGCGCACTGAAAATGAAGGGTTAGAATATACAGAACAGAAAAGTTTTGCTTCTAATAACAAATGTTTTGTTTTTAGAAGAGGGCAGCTGAGGGCATAAAGAGAGAGTCCAAGTTGAAAAGAGAAGATATATAATTTAAAGAAAATTCCATGGTCATGTTGCTACAAACAGTCTAGTAATTATATTCAAATATATTCACAAGTCACATATATCACATGAGAGTGATATATCAAACTTCTCATCTAACTCTTGACAAGAAAGTGCATACGCATATTTCCCTAAATGTCAAACTATGGCTTTAATTAGACGGTAAGTGTTGCATTTCCAAAGTTTAGTTATTCTCTACATGTCAAATTTTCTTCAATATACACCAAGCAGAGTGGCGTTACAAAAAGCTCTGACCATGCATGAATGACCGCTGTTAACCATTCAGTAGGGCTGCAGGAGGCCCTTGTGACACTGACCCTGGTGATGACTCTCATTGCAGCAAGCAGGCTATAGATGCTGAGGCAGCAGAGACGAGGCAGAATAGAAACCACATACAAAGTGATACTAGCCGAGTGAGACCTGCACCACGTTCTGTCACCACCATCAGAGCCAAATGCCCCTTTGAATGTTTCCACATTAAATCACAGCAGCAAGTTAACCAAAGTGAAACTAATTAATTGGTTTGATAAGCCGTAACTTGTGTGTTCCTTCTAGTTTCCTACTTTTACAACTTCTTTATACAAGGTGGAAGTTCCTTTATGAAAACAACACAGAATTTGTCTCAGATGTGTGGTTTCACTTTGATGTAACCACATCTCTGATGTGTCAGTTTTTCTTTGAACATTGTTAAATTACCTTGGATAAAGGACTGCTAGTAGAACTGTTATGGCAGGACATTTTGTCAGGATGTGGATAACGTGTTTTCATCTGCAGCACATATCATCAACCAAATACAGATATGTAAATTTAGTTTTCAACCAGAACTTACATAGCAACATGAAACTAAAGCTTCATCCAGGGGTACTTTCAATGATTTGATGCAGATGAAACAGACTTTTAAGGAGCACTTTTAAGTTAAACAAATATAGTCCAGAGGAAATTACTTCTTCAGCTCCTCTACAACATTTCAGACTGATAGGGGGAACAAAGTATGAATCTTATGTTCAGCTTCTTTCTGTCTGATTTGAGGTGTCACTCAGATTTATTCACTGGTGTAAGATGAACAGCAAAAAATTACGCCTCTCTTTATTATTAAAGTGAATAGTGTTATTAAGTAAATCGCTGTGAAACACATATTCTCTGTATGTGTGAGAAAGAGACGGAGACTTTGTAGTTGGTTGTCTCACCTGACACAGAGTAGTTGCTGGAAGAGTTATGAAAGTCACTATAAGGTAATCCATCGCGAAGCCAGCGGATTTTAACGGGGTCCGGAGGTCCGACCGCATCACACAACAATGTGAAAGGTGTGTTTCTTGTTACATTTCTGTCCTCCGGTTGATGGATAAATGTCGGCAGACCTATGGACAGATTAAAGACGTGTCATAAAAAAATGTGGACGCCCTGAAAAGCACCTAACTTTGGCACCATGTGGAAACTCACCTTCCACCTCAATGGTGATGGGCCGAGACTCTACCATTGTGGTGCTGATGTACAGTCTGCAGCGATACTCCCCAGCATCCACTCGCTGCACACTGTTAATGCTGTAATACAGTACACAAAGACACTTATCAATCTGTGTATTCAGCCCCTCACACTACTTTTCAACTCCTTGTGTTACCTACCTGACAGTGGAGAGGAGAGTTATGACCACGTCTGTGACGGTCTGGAGCTCGTTGATCACCACCTGTGTGTTTGCCGCCAGGTCCTGGCCGTTCTTCATCCAGAGGATGGTGGGCTCCAGCCTGGCATCGGGGATGTCGATGGAGCAGTTGAATTTTGCCTCATGGCCCTCTGACAGCTGGATGGAGCCGATGGTGGGCTTAAAATGCAGCCGTCTGAGCTGATCCGCGCTCAAATAGACCCTTGCAATGCGGCCCGGTATCACCAGAGGCTCAGAGGTCCTGGTGGGACGGTGGAACCGGCCCCTCAAATGCTGAGCTGTTTACAGACAGAGATGTTAGGTCAACACAATGTTCTACCTGCATGGGAGTTGAGGACGGATATGATACCCATCAAAGATTTGACAACCAAAGTGACAGAACTGAGCATGTGTTACACTCAGAATGCTCACAAAATCACCATAAAGTAGCATTTAAACATCATGAGTACGTGACAGTTTTAGGGGTGCATCAAATCATAACTTTTATAATAGATTTATCTGTCTATTATTTTTTTCAAATAATCAATTAATCATTACAAAATAGTTTTGTTCAACCAACAGCTGTAAACTCATTAAAGGTGTAATTAAAATGATATGCAGAGCAAAGCAGCATTTGAGAAACTTGAACCAATGAAATTTTGGACTTTGTGGCTAAAAATAACTTAAATGATGATCATTATGAATGATCATTATCCAAAAAGATGTGGCAATCAACTTTCTTGAATGATCAGCAGATCGTTTGAAAAAGAAAACTGGTATTTTACTTTATTAATCAATCAATCAATCTATATATATATATATATATATATATATATATATATATATATATATATATATATATGTGTGTGTGTGTGTGTGTGTGTGTGTGTGTGTGTGCGTGTGTGTGTTTCTAAAAGGCATGAATTGAAGATACCGCAACAGGAGGCCGAAAACTTCTCCGAGCCCCAAGACAGTAGTGATGGGCCGACCGATTCTTTGACAGAATATGTTCCTTTGAGTTGATACGTGTTAACCAGGCTGCAACCTCCGGTTCTGAAAGTGAAGCCATTACGGAAGTGCCTTAAACTTGCATTATCTATCTATTATCTAAGTTTCTCCATGACACTTCATTATACTATAGTAGTATAGTGCATAGTATTCACGATCGGCAGCTATTGCTACCATCTGTCCTCGGTCGTTCAATCAGTGCCTTCGCTGCACTATGTAACACTACCCGTCATCTTAATGCTCTGAGCATAATATACGACACTCCCTCGTAGCACGTGGTTAGCAGATTACAACTTTAAGGTCATAAATTCACCTGGAGTCAACGTCATCCCAACTCAATAAACGGGACCATCCGAAGAGCATGTAAATGCACCATTAACCTGCCGTGCTATCTGTCTCGACTCAAGTTCGACTCAGTCTGTCCTCGCTCGTTCGTTAAGTGCCATCGCAGCCCTAAGTAAAACCATCAAAGTGTAGTTTAATAGCTCTGCACAATAATATACAACACGTCTTTGCAGCTTCCACTTTGTTACCACATTTCGACTCGAAGCTCATTAACTCACCAAAGTCAAAACGTCATCCAAACATCTCTCGACTCGACTCCAATTCAATATGTCCTCACTTGTTTATTTTGTGCCGTGGCATCACTACGTTGCACTATAAACGTGTCATAAACTAAAGTCAAAATGACATCCAAACTCTGGAAATGGAACCTTTAATCTACCGTGCCGTCCATCTCGACTTGACTCCAATTCAATAGTTCCTCGCTCATTCAATTTGTGCTGTTGCTGCACTACATAACGTAGACATGTCTACATACAACCTATGTAGTTCTACATAAACACGACGGTACAGAAACGCATCGGAATTGCAGCACTTCGTGGTTATCCCCGGACAAATAGCAGACATCCGGGTGAATGAGAACCCTTCATTCAGTCTCATTCAGCGATCGTAGCTACCAAGCTGTCTCTACTACACTCGTCGTTGTCTCCATTCAAGACAACTGTTCCTGCTCATTCATCAGTTGTACAGCTTCCCATGTTTTTAGTGACTGCTCCACGGTAACAGCGAGTGGGTTGGGAACCCGGCACCGAGATGCCTGCGACCCATTTTCCATTCCCAGTAATCACATCAGCCAGAACTGGTAGGGGAACCCAGGTCCAGGATGCCAGCGCCCCTTTCTGAAAAAGCAGCAGTTGGCTCTAGTCAGGGTACCTGGGACCAGGATGCCAGTGCCCCCCACCGATTACTTCCAGCAACCACAGCAGCAACCACTCGGCTAGGGCAACTCCCTAGCCGAGGCACCATGCACCGGGATGCCAGCCCCAACGGCCATCCAGTTTCAGCAACCACAGCAAGTTGCCCTATCTCCACATTCAACACTGTCATTAAACTCGGAAATCCTGCCTCAATTTCACCAATCATCAATCAACAGAACTCCATCAACGATAACCTATCTCACTCAACATTTTCGTTTAAATGGTCAGCTCGGAAGAGTTTCCACTACTTCCTCAACGCAACCAGAACATCATAACCGTCCCGTCGTTCAATATCGTCCTATTACCTGTTTTCGTTATATTGGCCCATTCCAAAAAACTCAAACTTACCTAGGTGGAATAGGCTCCTTCTCTAAACTCTCATGCAGTAACACGAGCCTGGCCTCCAGCCACCCTTACTATCTAACCTATTCCATAACATCACTCTCACAGGTCTTCTGGGCAAAGAGCCTGCTCAAAAAGCCTAGCCGCTATCGGATGCAATAATCCTCACATTGCTCGAACCTCAGCAGCTACATTCTTACCCGCCTTTTTCACCTGCCTCAGTTCTCCGTCTCATACCACCACTTCGATTAATGTTATCCCCTTCCTTCGTAGAGCTTGGACAAATAGCTACCTTCACTGCATTTGCCCACATCATAAAGATCTCAACTCCGGTCAATCTAGTATTAAATAAGTGTCTAACCCGCTCCTCCAGCTACTCTCAATTCTTGTACATCCACAAATACCTGCCTAACCCGCTCCTCCAGCTACGCTTTCATATCGTTCCAGCAATACGCTCTTGTATCGTTCCAGCTAAGCTCTCATATCGTATCGTATCTCTCCGTATCGTATCCCTCCGTATCGTATCACTCCGTTTTCTCTCTCTTCCTCTCTCCTCCTCTCCTCGCATCTTAATCATGTCTTCCTTTAATACATCGGTTAAACGCTTCTATTTGATGGTGTGGTCCTTGCAAGTGAATAGTGAAATTAAGCCCCAAAATAAAATAATAAAAAACGAGTGTATCGAGTAAATGGTTTCAAATGCTTTTCAACATTTATGAAGTAGGCTAGGTCTCTTTAACAAATTGGTATTTTTAAGTGTTATTTCTGTCATCATTCCAGTCCACAACCGAATAAGCCACAGTGTGTAATTAAAAAGAAGCGACAGCAGCCTTCGCATTTAGTGTTGGTACTTTGTATGTAGGTCTACAAAGAATAGCTTTAACGAGTATGTGATGTACATGAGTATTTAAATACATTCCAGCTGAGAAGAGAACACGTCTCTGCTGCTGCACATTGAATCGAGTTTATACTGAGATGCCACTGTGAGCGACATGAAGTTAGTGCAAGAAAACCTCCAAGAAAGTAAACAACTCACCGCTGACCGGACTCCCCACAATAATGGCTATGATCGTCGTAGAGAGAAAAACTCCAAACCAGCCTGGAGTTGACTTCTTTGCCATGACCTGTCTGAGCTCTTCGCTGCTGCTTTCTGTCCCGCAACAGACTGAAAAAGTATTTTATTCTAAGCGGATTGCGCGGGACGCGGCACTATATCACCGACAATAACCAACATCACCCGCTAGGCTTCTACGCAGCTTGTGTTGACCAGAGATCACGTCCAGCTGGAGAGAAAAAAAAGTAAACTTTTCTCCACGTCACAGGAGGGATCCCATGAAGGCGGGACTGAAGCCACCGGAATACTGAAAACAACCAAAATACAAAACATGCAACAGCAGATCAATGGAGCCACAGACACTCAACAAAACTATTGCAAAGTCACACTAGTTTATATATTTTTATGTTTCAATATCTTTTTGTCTTATTCTCCTTCTTTGAGACAGAAAGATGATGTTACAACAACCAGTATACAGAAGTGTGTAGCCTATAACAACACATAGATTAGCACGGCACGTGATACATTTTATTTTCAACATGTTCACAAAAACTATTAAAAGAAAAACAAAAAACCTGGTGGCATAAGCTACTTAAATTGTCTGCCCAATATCTCCACCATGTGGTCAATTACTGCATAACTAAGCATTCCACATCATATAGTTGTAAATAGGCTATTCTTCATTTCAATACATTCAGCCAATCTCATACATGGCCAACCTCAGAATAAACCAAACAATGTATTTTACATAAAGTAATAACAGGATTGAGATTAATTGACAGGGGCAGCCATGATAATAACAACCACATGGAGATGAAGATAATCACTTTTCTATTTGACTGAACAATCTCACCACAAGATCCATTTAGTGGCTGTTCTGGAGCTTTCAGTCATATTGCTGTGCCCATTTATCATGGAATCATACATGTTCAGTGTATTTTGGAGCACTTTAAGGACTTCTTGTTCATTTAGCGTATCCATTTAAATGTTGAGATTGAAAATTCAGTTTTCAGAGAGGTTGACAAAACTTTAAGGGGTCCATGTAGCTGTTCTGGAGCCCCCTCTGCATATTTTTGATTTATTGGTGTAAACCTTGCCATAGGCCTTTTTTTAGAGGACACTTTTGACTTGTGATAGGACTCTTCAGCAGTGCATCAGGACAATGTCAAAATGATAGATGCCCACTGGAAAACAATCCCTCCACATTTTTCATCAGTTTCCTCCATTGTTCAATTGTCTTAATAATAACAGTCTAACATATTTATTTCAGGTGAACTCTCTCTCCTCTTTTAGGTGGTGGTTCTGTTGTGGCATGTCAGCCAGCCTCATTCCTGTGCGGGATCCTTTATGATTGGATCCCAGGTTTCAATTGATTGCATTTTAGCTGGAGTAGGCCTTCATGCGATAAACACTGGCCTTGCTTTTACAGCAGCCCATGGCGCTCATGAGCTGATACGCGTCCTTCCTAAAAGTCTTGGTGAAGATAGTGTAAAGGAAGGGGTTAGCACATGAGTTGATGGGGAGAAGAGGACCAGTAGAATCTTGGAGTTAGTAACTGTGATGAGGGGAACCTTGAATGCAGCAGAGATGGCAAAGAAGGAGATGGGCGTCATGCAGAGAAAATCTGTGAAGATGAGCACATCTCAGGGTTCTTCACTGCCAGATAGATCAGCACGTAACAAAAGCACATGACAACGAAGGCAGCCACGTTGAAGAGCAGGATAACTATGATGAAGGCCTGAGCCACAGGCGTCTCTATGTCATGCTGACTTTGGTGTAACTACTCACACCAACCAGAGGCAGCATCCCCATCCCCAGACAGATGAGCCAGCCAGCTGCCATTATACTCGCTGCGTGTGTAAGTACCAGATGGCGCTCTATCTGCAGAGCGTTGGTGATGGTGTGCCAGCGCTCCAGGGTGATACTGGAAAGTGTGTAGACTGACAGCTCCCCACCAAACACAGACAGGAAGCCTGCAGCACTAAGGCCAGGCCCTGTCTGCCATTCAATAGCAGGCTGACTGTAGTGACCATGTGTGCGCAGGTCTACTGTAGCTATCATCAGAAGGTAGATCCCAATGCAGAGGTCCGCAAAAGCCAGGTGGCACATGAGGAAGCGAGGCACCGTCAGCTTGTTCCGGCTGGTGAAGAAGACCAGAAGCACCGTCAGGTTACCTGTGATGGCCAGTATGTTGATGAACCAAATGGCAACTCTGAGAAAACTGAAGCCTATGTCCTCACAGGGATTGAAAGCATCCGCTTTGGGTGTGCAAACCAAACTTGGACGGGTTTGACAGAAGTCCAGTTCTGGATAGTGGAAATTCAAGTTTCCAAAGCCTTCATCCTCACCGTCTGAGAAAAATGTCAAGTCCATCACCAGAGTCGAGTCTGCTGAACCTCCAATCACGCGCTGAACCCTGTTTTCAAAGGAACAGAAAAAGATTTGAGTAAAAGGTTCCTGTTTTTTCAACAGATGTCCCACTTTTTTCCAGCAGATAGATCTTTACAATGCACTCCAGGCTGACAGATAGATTGGTGTGTCATTATAAATCAATGGTGCTGCCGCTAAGGCCTTTCATTAACAACCCACAGAGTTTAATTCAACCAGTGCAGAAGCAGATTACAGACAGGAAAGCATACCAACGTTTCACCTTGCTGATGGGTCACTCTCATCACAATAAATGGAGCTATTACTCCATGCAGGATCGATGGGAAAGTCCCTGCAGAAAAGGTAGAAAATGAAGTAAGACTCACTCACCATTTCTTTAATATTAACACATATGACACATCTGTGAAAACTAGTACTCATGCTGTATGCTTAAATTTCTGTCCAATATTATTTGTTCATTATTAAGATTGTATTTTTTGTGTATACTGGAACAGCAGCGGGGCAGAGCTTACTTTTGATCAGCCTGTAAAGGTCACAGTGTAACTCACCCGAGGGAGTTCCAGCTGAGCAGTGAGCAACAGTGACTGTTGTAGGTGAGATGGGCCTCTCGTAGGCTCCGCAGTCCCTGCAGTGGAGGCAGACTCTTCAGGGCGTACGCTGACTGAGCTAACAACACCAGAACTGACTCAAGTCCCTGTGGTGGTAACTTCACGAGAGCTGTCGCAGACACGTCCCTGTGAAACAACACAGACAACGACAGGGACTGCATGGTGTGTGACGGCCTCTTTGTGACCATTGTGCTGGTTGTGCACTGCCTCAGAGCAAGTCAATCAAAATCTCTCCCTCTCTCCCACCTAGCCTTCCCTCAGTCACCTGAGCTGCAATATAACCCACCTGTTATTATATTAGTAGCTTTTATTACACACAAAGAGTAATTTCTCTCAATGATGGAAGGAGAATCTACTCAAAGGTGCACGGCACAAAACCTTATCTTGTTTACCATCCCTCAAGTCTCAACACAGAATTCAAGCAATGAATCTATAAGACATAAAAAGCTAGTCTGCATTTTAAATGATCACTTTGACAAACATCTTCTCTCTGTCACTCCCAAATAAATCTATGCAAATAAATGTTGCATTAATTGACTTTCAGAAGGTTTAAAAATGTAATTTACAAGACTCCAGGGCTCTGTGGATCACTCTGAGGTTTTGATTATTCTTTAATACCCTGAAATTATAAAATGCAAGGTAAGGTTGCAAAAGCTGCTATGAGAACACAAACTCAACTTACATCATTCAATTAAAAAGAAAGAATGTTTGGTGAAATACAGTTTGTCTATCCTTGTCCTGTTGAAGGCGTGGTCATGTATTTCTCTGATGCCATTGTTGTACAAGTTCCTGTAATCACATGATTGTTATGAGTAAAGGTGAGAAATATCCTGCATGGTGAATATTTTCAAAGAAACTTTTAATTCTGAAATTGTAGCTAACGTTTTAAAAATAGGTAAGACTTCCAGGTTAAGTTTAGGCATATCAACTGTTTCAATGTTTTCCCCTGACTCCATGTTCAGTTAATACAGTATGATAAACCAACTGGAGAACTTCAGAATACTGGTAATTTCCTAATTTGGTTCCTGGAGTGTGTGTATGGCTACTGGTGTCATTTGGCACATGCATAAAGCTGCTGGCCTCAGTGTTTATGGATACTTATCAGGAGAGGTCAAGATTCCCTTTAAGGTTTGTGACGGTCTGGTAAAACTGAACCTTTTAGACTGCGACGACTCACTGCATACTTGACCGTGGGAGATTAATTTGACATTTTCTTCACAGGTAATAAAGTTGCACACATGCAATGGGAGATGCGTTGTGGTATACTTACACTAAATGAGGTAAAGCATGAAATAGGAAATATCAGTATTACTCAGAAGCTGATATCCTGCAGTCTGAAATATACAGGAGGTCAATCCATATTTATTTATTTATATTAATGTTGGTATTATTGTTGTTATGAATTTACAACAAGGTGCACAGGTAAGGGCTGAAAAGCAAGCACAAAGCAGTACAAAAAAAGTTCCATTAACACAACTGAGTATTTACAGCGGGTCATATATACATGCCCCCTGCTGAATAAACAAGGTTGCTTCTATAAAGCAGCCAGCCTTGTTTGTCATTAACATAACGGATGTTATGGTTGGGGGAAAAAAATAATAAACTAGAACAAGACGAGAAACAAAAAATGTCTCAACATTAGGTGTAGTTTATTGGAGTGACCCCCAATGTGTTGGCAGAATAAAACTTGCATGTAAATTGGTTTAGGACGACATTAAGAATGCATTTATTAGGGCAATTAAAACTTTATTCACAGAAATGCACCACAGATCTCATCTTATTTGATAGATAACTATAGATATTAAGACACTCCAACAAAATACGTATCATGACACTGTAGTAGGCTACACTTTTCTTCCCCAATTAGACAATTAAAACTGACACCAGGATTAGCTTTATGTGACAATATATTATTTATTATTATTATGAGTTATTATTACTGCACAAAAACAATGCCATTTCCTTTGCACTTGGAAGGAGTGCTTGGAAAAAGTTTCAACAAATTAACCAAGTGCAGTCAGTTAAAGTACATTCAATGAAAGAGTGCTTTGGTTCCTCAATATTTTGTGCTGTATACCAGTATGGAGGCGAGGGTAAAGCAAATACACCACAACAAATTATTAAAATATGATGTAATCAAATGTGCAAAAATGTGAAATATGTAATAGTCACTTCAGCAGCCCTGTATATAACATAAATGTAAATGCATTATAACATATAACGAAACGAGTGCGTTTCAGGTGGATCCGCGCTCCATGCGTAACTACGCACGGAATGTCTTGGTACTGCAGACTTTATCATAGGAGTTAGTTGCATAAAACACAGATATAAATTAAGTTTCTGTTATAATTATAATGGCAGATGCATTAACAAATATAGGCTGACCGATTAGTTATCAATAAAGACTGCCGACTCTTCAATTAACTTAAATGTATCACCTGCGCCACCTCACAGACTTTTCCAGATTTGCAAATCCATCTCAGTAGTTTAAATTTACAGCATTTTTTTCTCTGTGGCCCGTCATCTGAGCGGACCTCTCTGTCAAATTGTCACATCTGATGACAATTTCAGACAAATCCCGAAGCGTACTTACACCCATGAAGAATAAAGCAGGTTGGAACAGGAGCCGTGTAAGCAATGTCCACATTGTTGCGGTCTGGAAAACGTCCCAACACACAGAAGCCGTGATGTCTGCTGAATGCTGCGCAGATCTTTGTCCCTTCCTTAACAAACCTAAAACATGCATTATAAATAATGGTGTTTGATTTGGTGTCCTTTGCATGGGTAATGCTAAAGTTATGCATTGAGTTAAACAAAACACTCTCTGCAGTCTGCACAAGATAAGCTAGTAAGGAGGATGATAGGAGGAGGACATACAGTTGTGGTCAAAAGTTTACATACACTTGTAAAGAACATAATGTCATGGCTCTCTTGAGTTTCCAGTTATTTCTACAACTCTGATTTTTCTCTGATAGAGTGATTGGAACAGATACTTCTTTGTCACAAAAAACATTCATGAAGTTTGGTTCTTTCATGACTTTATTATGGGTTAACAGAAAAAGTGATCAAATCTGCTGGGTCAAAAATACATACAGCAGTGGTAATATTTGGTTACATGTCCCTTGGCCATTTTCACTTCAATTAGGCGCTTTTGGTAGCCATCCACAAGCTTCTCGTTGAATCTTTGACCACTCCTCTTGACAGAATTGGTGCAGTTCAGTTAAATTTGATGGCTTTCTGACATGGACTTGTTTCTTCAGCATTGTCCACATGTTCTCAATGGGATTTAAGTCAGGACTTTGGGAAGGCCATTCTAAAACCCTAATTCTAGCCTGATTTAGCCATTCCATTACCACTTTTGATGTGTGTTTGGGGTCATTGTCCTGTTGGAACACCCAACTGCGCCCAAGACCCAACCTTCGGGCTGATGATTTTAGGTTATCTTGAAGAATTTGAAGGTAATCCTCCTTCTTCATTATCCCATTTACTCTCTGTAAAGCACCAGTTCCATTGGCAGCAAAACAGCCCCACAGCATAATACTACCACCACCGTGCTTGACGGTAGGCATGGTGTTCTTGGGGTTAAAGGCCTCACCTTTTCTCCTCCAAACATATTGCCGGGCATTGTGGCCAAACAGCTTGATTTTTGTTTCGTCTGACCACAGAACTTTCCTCCAGAAGGTCTTATCTTTGTCCATGTGATCAGCAGCAAACTTCAGTCGAGCCTTAAGGTGCCGCTTTTGGAGCGAGGGCTTCCTTCTTGCACGGCAGCCTCTCAGTCCATGGAGATGCAAAACACGCTTGACTGTGGACACTGACACCTGTGTTCCAGCAGCTTCTAACTCTTGGCAGATCTGCTTTTTGGTGGTTCTCGGTTGACTCTTCACCCTCCTGACCAATTTTCTCTCAGCAGCAGGTGATAGCTTGCGTTTTCTTCCTGATCGTGGCAGTGACAAAACAGTGCCATGCACTTTATACTTACAAACAATTGTTTGCACTGTTGCTCTTGGGACCTGCAGCTGCTTTGAAATGGCTCCAAGTGACTTTCCTGACTTGTTCAAGTCAATGATTCGCTTTTTCAGATCCATGCTGAGCTCCTTTGACTTTCCCATTGTAGCGTTTGTGGGCATTTGTATCCAATGAGCCCTATTTAAATGGCCTCAGAGAAGTCACCAGCTGTAGTCACTCATAATCACTCACAAGAAGTTAAGAGGCCATGCTATGAAGCTCATTTCATTGACACAACTTTCTAAGTCACCAAAATTGCTAATTCATGTTGCTGTATGTATATTTTTGACCCAGCAGATTTGGGCACTTTTTCTGTTAACCCATAATAAAGTCATGAAAGAACCAAACTTCATGAATGTTTTTTGTGACAAAGAAGTATCTGTTCCAATCACTCTATCAGAGAAAAATCAGAGTTGTAGAAATAACGGGGAAACTCAAGAGAGCCATGACATTATGTTCTTTACAAGTGTATGTAAACTTTTGACCACAACTGTAGCTAAGTAGTATTGATAGTGCCAACTGCTTCTTTCCTTTTTGCTGTACTTCCACTGGATGGCGGCAAAGCAAGATAAAAGCAAGAGCATAAAGCTGTATTTACTTTATAGGCTTCCACATATTTAATAACCATGAGCAATGAAAAGTAAACAGGCCAAACCAAGCAAAGAAACACTATTCTATAGGGCAATTTTCAGACCCCTGATACATGTTATATTTATTTGACTGTTCAAGCCTTCAAAGATTGAACGTAAAATATATCATTAAGTGTACAGTCTGCTTTGCTTTAATACATAGGCTTTTCTCGTGCAAGGCACCAACAGCCAATCACACCCGAAATGCCAGCACGTAATTAATACAGTCCAAAAAGAGCACAACATTTGTGGTCATTTTGTTCGTACGCCGTTCATTGAGTAACACTATTATTTCCAACAGCACATGAAGGCAGCAACCGTTCCGAGGAAGTGGGGGTTTTGAAGCTGATCTGCAATCTGTTATTTAAACGCCTCCCCGT
Organism: Cebidichthys violaceus; assembly: GCF_023349555.1. Classification (NCBI taxonomy): domain Eukaryota; kingdom Metazoa; phylum Chordata; class Actinopteri; order Perciformes; family Stichaeidae; genus Cebidichthys; species Cebidichthys violaceus. Next base: position 9,315,031 of record NW_027176263.1, read on the forward strand.
AGACGTTGGCCAACACTGGTTGCGAAAAAACCGATTCTAAGTCAGCACGTACACCGTTCAAGAAGGCAGGAAGTCAAACTTGTCACTTCTGCGATCAGAACTTTCAGACATAAATATCAGACGTACAGTTCGAAATATAGAACATTCTGACTTGTCCTGCCCGTCTGCTCGCTAACAGCCGGTAGCGATGGACAAGCTTCGTCGTGTGTTAAGCGGCCACGAGGAGAATGAAGAGCTGGGTCTAACTGACCAGGTAACGTCAACTGTATGACAGCACACGATGCTAATGCTAACTCTGTGTCACGTTACGTAGATAAAATGTAATATAAAAGTGAATTGCGCTAGTTTCTTTTCCTGTCTGAGACTGGGCGTTACCTCTCGGATACCTGCTTTTAACATTAAAGTAGTTTGTTGTCTTACAGTCAACGTTAGATAACTTAGCTTACGTTGGTTATTAGTGAAACTAGCATTTCATAGACATTACGTTAGCTAACATAGCACTTTCGTTAACATGTTTCCTTTCGGAGTCTGTTCTACTGTTCTAGCATACATTAAAGCTAACTTTAACTATCATATGTTTCTGGCAGCATTCAAATAAATTGTGTTGTTTGTTTATTTACACTTTTTACACGCGTTCCCGATGAGGAGGACACTGGGTAAGATGCTGACTTGAACACTGTGTTTTTATAATAGGTTACGTGATTGTAACTTTACTTTTAACCTCTTGCAAAGTTAAAGTTTCACCCTGGCACACCATAGTCTGCCAAGTTTGCAATTCTGCTTTTTCTTGCAGATTACTGTACAGTTTGGTACGGCGCCCTTCTGGGGTCACATGGTGCAAAAAGAAAAAAACTCGATACCCATGTAGTTTATTTTTCTACCTTGTGACCCAAGAGCTGCTCTGTAGTTTGGTTGTATTGGTTCTTTTGGCCTAAATTCAGTGTACAGAGTAAAGCTCTCTGTCTTTAACGTAGACCTGTGCTGTGTTGTGTGTTTTAAAGACGTTATTGTAGCTGGGTGTTCTCTGTTTGGCTCTAGCCAACATGGTTAAATCCCTAGCAGAAAGCCTGTGGGTCTTTCTGAGGGTCATTAGACTCGTCTTGTGACATCCTCCCATTGTTCTCACCAGGTCCTCGATGCCAGCACTCTCAGCTACAGCACCAGGGTGAAATGGTTTGTCATATGCTTCGCTGGAGGCATCCTGTGTTCAATACTCGTGAGTGTTTCTGCCTTTCATGATAAAAAAAGGCATCTTTTATGTTCTGTTGGACTTTATACTGACATTAGGAATGCAGAGCATACATAACACTATTACTGTAGTTGGGAATAATCCAAGTTATTTTTTTCTTGTGCTATGTTGGATTTATAGGCACTATGAAACTCTCAAATTAACATGGATCAGCGTAAATACCATCAAGACAAATTCCTGTTCTCTTGCACGCGTGCAGATTATAGTGATTCACACATGTCACTTGCACTTAATTAACACATACAGGTTGCTTGCTGTCAGCAAAGAGCTGAACGTTTCAGTTTGTAGAGTGTTGTCTGCAGTTCAAATGACAGGAAGTCTTGTCACTGGCAGCACTCGCCAATAACACTTTGAAGCCACCACATAGTGATTCACTCTGACAAAGCCCCAACAGAACCCATGTTGGCCTGGGTGGTGAAAGTCACAGAGTCGGGCGCAGAGCCACAGGGGTGCCCCATGCTTCCTTTTTCTGTAGAAATAAGCAATGTCCAGAATCATAACATTATTTAAATGTCCTTACGACTAATAAATTCCAACACTTGAGTAAAATGTTAGTTGCTCCTTCTTCTTAAAAGCTATATTCATAACAGTGTCATCTAAATGTTATTCCTCCCATGGTGAAATGCACACTCTGTTTACACTCACAGCGTGACACTTCGTTTTCACTGAAAGTGGTCCAGATAGTGGGCATGCATGTCACACAGGCAGTGAATCATAACAAAGCCTCGTATAGTATTTTGTCACTAGGGGGAGCCCATCGTGTGTCAGTAAAACCTAAGGACAGCTCGCAGAAGTTCTTGTTGCTTTTTGTTTGTTCCAAGAAAAAAAAATGACATAGATGTAAGCCTTCAGTCATATCAAAATCCAGGATTCATTTAGATACTTTCCATTTATCCCTATTTTAAAGTTTGGTGTCATTATTCTGTGTAGCTGACGGAGACTTCTCTGCTGTTTTGTCAGGGTTCAGCACTGCTGTTCCTTCCGAATGGGTTAAAGCTTTTCGCCGTCTTCTACACTATAGGGAACATCGCAGCTCTTTCCAGGTAAGTCCAGCTCAAACTGGCCGGTCAGATGATTGTAATGACTCGATATGTTTCTCTCATTCTCTCAGAGTATGGCTCACTGCCAGGAATACAACAAATGATGAGCACCAGGCTCATAAACTCTGAAACTGTTTTTGCCTTGATGACTGACACATCACTCTGTTACAGTCACCCTTGGCACAGCTGCACATTTTTCCCAAGTTTTTGCTCGTTAACCGTTTATAAAGAAGACTCATCAAGTACTGTAATTATGGCAGTTATTTACCGTCTTACCCTCTGTGCACTCATCACCTGTGGCTCAGAGTTTGGAGCTCAGTGCCTGAGGAACCATGAGATGTTTCTGATGTTTTATTTATTTATATTATATGATAAACTGGTGACTACTGGTTCTGCACCAGACTATAGGCTTATAGTTAAAATGATAATCTCTATCATTTAATCAGATTAGCATTAGTGTAATTGTAATTTTTTTTGTATAACAACAATTTAAATGAGCAGAGAACTGCCTTTGCAGTAACTTGGCACTTAGTAAACCTAAACATTTAAATCTCCTTCATAAAAAGGTTTGGGAAGCAGAGACCTGTAATCACTACATGCATAGCAAGAAATGGTTAGACATCTGTTTGCAAAGGGTTAATACTGCACCTAATTTAGTTTATTTAATTGTGATCTATATTGTTATATAATTAATTCTGCCCTGCAGCTTATTTGTATGTGGCTTGAAAATCAGTAGGAGATTATTAAGGATAGACTGGTCAGTGGGAACAGACTGGCTTCCTGTGTCCCCAAACGGTTTGTTCTCTACTTGTCTCTACAAGTAGACTGTTAAGTGTTTGTTCTCATATTATTATTTGTATAGGAGCATTGGATACCAGGTTAATTCCATCCCAGTGACAGGCCATGCTCTCAAATCTGTCATCACAATGCACCGCCAATATCTGATCTTTCTTTGTACATTATTCTTCTTTACAGAAAACTGAACTTGTAGCTGAGCACAATGGAAGTCTAAAAGTTTCCTTTTTTGTAGTGTGACATTGATTCATCCAGCATTAGTAGGCTGTGTGCTCTAATAATGCTGCAACACTCACCACTATATAGATGCTGATGTATCCTTATTGTTTATAGTTTAATGTCAGAGTTAAGTAATATCAGAATTATATTTTCTATCACTAGATATCAGCATCCTCCTGGATTTTACAACGTTTTGGATTATTTAGTCTCGATAAGCCACGTGCTAAATCTAATCAAGATGTCTTTGACTTCTCTGACAGTGAACAATTGATGAGGGGATTCTTTTAAAGACGGGGCCGTCTATTGTCTGGTATCATATGTCCAGAGGGTTTAGGTGCATCAAGACACTGGGTCACCTTCTGCTTTCATAGCCCAGGTTACCGACCCAAACCAAGCCAGTCGCATTTGAAGGAGTTTAATGCAATTTTCATCTTTTATGTGATTTTGACTGCAAGAAGATAACACTACAGCGTTGGTTTCATATTGTCAATGGTATTGTTGCCCCCCTGCTCCTTGTACCGCAGTAGCAGCATGTGCGTGGATATCATTAGTGTCATAATGAGAGGTTGATTAAAAAGCATCCATCCCTCTCAGCTGACCGGTAGAAAGAGCCTGCGTCAACACAGACGGCTCTGATGTCTCACCTAACAGACGCGGCGCTACGCAGACTCCCTCTGCCCACTGAGTCCAGAGCTGCGTGACTCGTCAGCGGGGAAAGCCTTTGTCTTGTTACATTTACTGACGTCACGCATGCATCATGTAGGAGGTCTGAAATGTGTCACTGTGGTGTCGGGCATCAAATATTTACCCCTGATTAATTGCAGCATGTAGTGTAAATTTGTTTATGGTGGCGACACTCTTCAGTCGGAAGAGGTGTGTGTGTGTGTGTGTGTGTGTGTGTGTGTGTGTGTGTGTGTGTGTGTGTGTGTGTGTGTGTGTGTGTGTGTGTGTGTGTGTGTGTGTGTGTGTGTGTGTGTACGCACATACAGTATGAAGACTTTTTACTGAAATCCACCGTGACCAAAAGTTTATATTATAAGATTTTCATTTTCTGATGTTTTATGGAATAAACAACAAATTTTAGACCCTAAATATTAGGATGGAGGTGCAAGGATATGTGTGTATTGTGTCTGTCACAGCTGACCACCAGCATAATATTTGTAGTTCATCACTTTAAAAAGTGCTGCTGAACAAACAAAAAAAGCTGGGGTTTTTTTTATGTTTCCTTGGCAACTAGCATTAGCACATCATCCACCATGCTGAACGGACAAAGAAACAAATGCCACTTTAACACAACTTAAACACACACACACACACACACACACACACACACACACAGTCTCACCTGCACTACTCTCTGAAAAGAGCAACGAAAACAACATGAACGCAAAAAACATGATTGATTCATCTTTAAAACAGGTCAATGTACCTTTTAGCTGATGTATAAAAAGTGTAATTATTTAGTTTCTTTTTTTTTTTTTTTGTTCCTCTACAGCACCTGCTTCCTCATGGGACCACTAAAACAACTGAAGCGCATGTTTGAACCAAAAAGACTGATAGCCACCATTGTCATGCTGGTAAATACCGTGTGCTTTACTGTTACTTTGAACCTTAAGTTGAGCCAGATGCTTCACTCGGTCCTCATGTTTTATCTTACTGTGTATTGGAAAGTAGTCCATACCTTTTATTATAGTAGGTAATAGATGCAGTGTTCTCTCTGATTCCTTGTTGACATGAGGCCATGATGCATTTACTTTGTATCTGCCTTCACTTAGTCCACACAGATTTTTTTGATTTTTTTTTTTTTGTGGCAAATTTAGTGGCTTTTGTTGCCATAATAGAAGAACTCAAGTGTGAGATAGTGAACGTCATTCTGCAAGCGGACAAGAAGATAACCTTTCCTTTCTCCTTCCTTCAGCTCTGCCTTGTCTTAACTCTTTGTGCAGTGTTTTGGGTAAGTAGTCAACACGTTGTTTTTAAAGCCACTTACAGTCTTTATTGTTTTAGTGTGGCGTTTTCAACTATTCTGATTACCGTTTTGTGTTTTATTTTTACAGTGGCATAAAAAGGGGCTTGCTATCATCTTCTGTATTCTGCAGTTTTTGGCAATGACATGGTAAGTGTGACCAGCCACCTCTCTGCTGTGGCACAGTTTGAAATGAATTTACTCATCACTCACACCTACTCAGTTTAAGGTCTTTCTGTGGAAGAGAACTTTGTTTCTGCTGCTTTGCCTCACTAGGAATGTGTGTGAGTTGAGTTAATCACGCTGCTGTTGTGGCACATGCACAAGCAACGCATCTTTTCAAGGTAGTTCAAGATGTTTTTACTTGACTATAAAGCATAAATATCATACCATGGAAGTGTCGTATGATAATATTAAGATGCACACATAAGATAAAAGAAAAACTCTTGACTCCCTAGTTTCCCCGAGCCGTCAGTGACTCACCTGTTGAGTCAGTCCTGTTGTAAGAAGACTGGTAGGTAGGTTGCCAGGCGTTGTGGTACAGTAAGTCAGTAGATTTCTGGCCTGTAGAGGAAGAGGTAGTGCCAGTGTGGAGGTACTTGGAGACGTAGAGACAGACGGGTGTTACCGCCTGTGTTGTTTACACACAAAGTCGCTGGCAGCCATCTCTGGAGTCATTACTATACTGCTAAAATCACAAGTAAATGGTTCATTGAGAATGCATGGCACCTAGGCAATTTTAATGTCCTGCGCTTATTGTATTAATGCTATAGTATTTTGAGTGATGTAAGCACTTAACGTCTGGCAATGGGTAATTGTAATTGGACATTTTTTTTCAGACTAAGCCATCAATCGATCAACCGTAAAGATATTATATAATAATGTAAATAACTTTTAGTTGCTAGTTTTTAGTATGGCTGTCTGAATGCTGCAGATAACTGGGACTAGATGATTCAGTAAAGAGTGTCGTAATGATAGCCGTGAATAATAAGACCTGTGAGTGATGTGCATGGCCATGTCAGCACTTGTATGTTCATTAGTTTGAACATATTTGCACAGCAGTAACTAAAGACATAGAAACACAAACCCCCAGCAGCTCAGGAGGAGGGAACGGACAGTTTCATTGCATCACTGAGCAGGACGGTGTGTCCGCCACAGAACCAGACTGCTTCTGCACCGACATGTTGTACGATGTCGTACGTGCACTTCCGCTCTGCCTGCTTTCTCAGAGGCATCACCATGGTAACCACAAGTCACACATCTCAAGCTCATTCTTAACAGATGGGGGGGGGGGGGGCATAGTGCACTCCCACGCAGGCACTCAGACGTCTGTGTGAAGGTGGTTCTGTAATAAGTAGTCCACACACACACACACGCACACGCACACGCACACGCACACACACACACACACAGTGGGGCAAGGTCCAGGCCTCAGGCTGAGTTCTGTAAAGTGACCGTATGACGCTAACGCACTACTGACTCAACACAGAACATGGCAGACAGTGGGAACAAAAAATCTGCACTTCTAGCTTTTAATGAACTTGTTTAGTTTAGATATTCAGAACATTCACGTGAGAGATGTTTGCAGCACTTCTAATAATTATTAAAGGGTTTCCTGCTCACTGGTGGTAAAATAAGATGACAGTCAGTTAATCATTCAACTGCTGTACCAGATTCCTCACATATTTCAAATATATTAGGTGTTTGATTTGATTTTTTGTGCTTAACTTAAGCTGTAATCATTTCCAATACAGGGTGTTGTGTTTCTGTGTTTGGCTTCCAATCTGTCTGAACTCATTAGTAAAAAGATTACAGTGGATCCAATTCATTCACAATCACGTTTTGTTAATCCCCTTTCAGAGCGACGTCAAAGACCCTTCAGTCCAATGATGACTGCTTGAATTTGAACACATTTTACATTTTGGGTTTTCTGCTCATAAGGAAACCATTGTTATGCTGCTAATAAGACTTTGATCTACTTCAAGACCGGCAGTATTTGTGGTGTTATTTTATATTTTTAATCTCTAATCTCTTTGACATCACATCATTACGAACCCATGACATCATCAGACCAGCGTGGTTAATAAAACACGAACCTTGAGTTAAGATCCTGGGATTTCCAGTGATGACATGTTATATCACAGGAACATGTGTTCGCAGTCGTCTACAAGACATCTTGAACATCTATGTAATGACAAAGCTTTTGAAAAATGAAATATTTCTTTGACTTTGAAGCCATCTAAGGGAAACATTACACATTCATCACATACTTAACTGCAAATTGACCTGCTCAGTCTCATATGTTCTATCTAAATAATGTCTTCTTCTACAAGCAGTAACTTCTTTTGTGTTTTTCTGTTTCAGGTATAGCATCTCTTACATTCCGTTTGCCAGGTAAGACAATTATGATTTATATGATTAATGGTCTGTCTGCGTCGCCCTAAAGCTGATTTGCATGTCCATTTATAAGTGTTGCTTACTGAATTCACTCAATCTATAAGAGCTATTGTTCTCAACAATTCCCTGTCTACGAATGAAAAACTAACTGGAGAGACTACTGTGTGTGTGTGACCCTTCAATGAAAACATGTTTTCATTTATCTCTAAACACTGTTTGCCCCAACCATATGGCTGTAATCCCCCCCCAAAGACGAGTGCAGGCACTTAGTGTCAAGCAAATGGCAGCTTGTTGTTTCACGCTCCTCTGTGCTTTAGCTCTGTGACGCTATTTTGCTTTATCCATAATATCGAAACGAAATTATTTCTTGTGCAATAATGCTCTTTCAGCCAGATTTACCTCAATATTTATCTCCTAAATGTAGCTTTTATATGACTTGTGATGAGCTTATGTTAAGCTCTATAGGGTTGAAGCTCAATGCAACATTTTGATTAGATCAAGACCCAAATAGCCTGCCGGGCATAAGAGAAGAGGATCAAAAACGTACTTGCTCTGTCTTTATTCTAGATAATGTGCGATATAGAGCCTAAAAGCACTGAAATCGTACAGCGATTTTATTTTGTCTTTTTTTTTTTTTTTTTCAGAGTACACCACAGTAAAGAATTTGAATTGAAAGATATATATATATATATATATATATATATATATATATATATATATATATATATACACTCAGATGTTCACTTCTCAAATTGTCCCATACAGTGTACCACCTCAGTGCTTTCCTCAAACCAAGCACAAGGTGTGACGTTGTTTTGTCAGTCCAGCTGTGAGAAGGGTTATGTCTCCCCCCCACCACCACCACCACCGCTCCCAGCCCAAATGCCTTGTGTATTTGGGCGACCCTATAATCCATGCTGACAGCTGAGAGACGTCCCATAACCACCCAGGGTCCCCCCTCCCCCAACCCAAATGCTAATAACAATACAAAGCTGGGACAAAGACCTTTTGCCATGCCAGCCTTCCAAAAACCAAATTCCTCCAGAGAAATTCAACTGCCTGCCAGACCTTGAGCTGAATATTGAAATCCTGACGATCACTTATTTATTTCTTTGTCCTTTTGTTGTTGTTTTTTGTACTTTTTGTGTCAACACATTATTGTCCTCGCTCTCTTTAAGCTTCTTACTTTAATCCATTTTTCATTTAATTTAGATTCAATCATTTGTCTCTTTATTGTTTGCCATGTTGTAACGGAGCAGCATATTTTGATCACAGATCTCAATCCCTCTGAGTTGAAGCATTAGACTGCAGTCTCTCTCTCTTCCGTTCTGTGGTCAAACAAACCGTGATACCTGGTGAGCCACAACACCACATGGCCAATGGACTTGATCTTTTAATGTGTTTTACTTTGTTGCCTATTTATAACCTCTAATACCAAGGTACTGAAACCTGCTGCATGTGCACTTCCCACAGTGCTTTAAGGCTACTGTTGCGCTCGTGTTTAATCAGAGACTGATCATTTATTCATGTAGTTTTTAGGGAAGCAAAATGGCATCAAGCCTCAAGTGATTATATAAAAAACAAACCTCAGGAGGAAGATGATAAGAATTCTGGTGTTTTTTTGTTTACACATCAGAGGGACGAACCAAAGCATTTGAATGAGCGGGTCTCCTGTCTGACCTCGCCTCCTTGCCTCCTCCCCTCCCCTCCTACATCCTCAGACTCTTACGATCCCCCCTTCTCCTTTTAACCTTGACTGGTCCCACACCTCCTCCGCTGAAATTTGACTGTGGCTAGAGGCAAAGTCTGCATAGCAACACACCGATGGCGAGAGCAAACGGTGTGGGGGGTGGGGGGGGGGATGGAGCAGGCAATGACTGTCTGTGGTTACCATGGCGATGGCTCGTATTGCATCATCCCTCATAGTACCTGGAGGAAGGGAGCCCCCATCACTCTGAGCATGTGGTGCTTCCCCGCCAAAACACACTCACTTATTCATGACGAGCCCAACCCGAATCATCTTAACAAAGGGCGGAAGTGCTTTTTGTGTCACTTTTCGTTTTGTACGCATGACAACATTTTGCCTCGGCTTTATTTTTTTATTTATTTAAACACTCTTTTCTCTTATTGCTTGTCTTATTTGCATTGTTTTAATGCTGGCTGTCTTTTTTTTTTTTTTTTTTTTTTTTCCCACAGGGATGCTGTGATGAAATGCTTCACAACCTGCCTGACTTAGGACTCCTTAGTCCACTATTTGAGAAGACTTGTCCTACTATGCAAACTGTAAGAACAGTAGCTCTGTAAAATATACATCTGTGTTGTTTATACTCTATATCTCCAGATTTTTACTATGGCTTGTTTCATACTGTGAATCCTCGCTTTTTAAGTCTAGCTGAAGGTCTATAACTATAATCAGATTATGACATCTTTTGCTTTTGATGTGGAAGAAATGAGTGCATTTAATGCTTAATCTATTTAAATACATCCCTGTTTTTTGAGGATTTTAAACCATTTAAGTGCAGGGAAATGTCTGAGTGCCTTTACGTTTTATATATATATTACTGTATATGCAGTAATGTTGTTCTGACTTCTCACACACAAGCATTATTAAAACACGTTGTCTTTCTGGTTTCTGTACAAGACACTGATGTATGAGGCTCTCTGGCACTCATCAGAAGCTCTCTGATGCTTCATGGATGATGCACTGGTATATATATATATATATATAATATCCAAGTTTTTTTTTCCCAGCTAAAGCAAGATTAAAAAAGCAGCTCCTGTCTAGTGTGTTCATCTGTGTGTATTTGAACACACCTGCTCATCACATTACATGAACATCGCTTCTTCTCTTTAAAGTTGACTTCCTGCCAGATGTAGCAATGACCCCATTAATTACGCTTTTCTGAGCATTGTGATTTTGATGTGACCTAATAACTCAGAATAGCTTGCGTCTCACTCCCTATGTTGCTTCAGCGTGATGGCATAGCCTTTGAGGATGTGGTTGTCATGACAACCTCCTCCAGAAAATTCATAAAACCTCAGCCTTCCCCCCCATCTGTGGTGCAGATGTTCACATTATCCTGATGAGGAGGTGGGCTTTATTTTTTATTGTATAGAATACCTTGGACTGGAGGATTTATGGATGATATATTTTAAAACAATCTTATGCATCAATAGCTCACTGCAGGATGTGCCCGAGGTGTAACAAACATGCCTCCAGGCCTCCTCGTCTTTCTGCTTGATGCGACTGAATAACAGCATTGCACTTCCTGTTGTGCAGCCCCCACATAGTTTCATTAGACGCTTGTATAATGTTACGTGTTGGTGGTGGATTAGCATGGACAAAATCTCCCCTCAGTACTACTTTTTTCCACCAACTTGGCAGGGACCCAGCAAATCCTTGAGTAATTAATCAGGGGGATAAAATGGTTCTGTTGGGTGAAGGGAGTGTGGTTGTTTTTGTTATTGTTTTTCTTTGCTGCTATTTTTGGATTACAGCAAAGTTTGAGGATGGAGGGGAAGAACCCTGACCTCAGAAATCTGTTGGAGTCTCTCAACTGTTTCCTTTTTATTACATCTAATCCATTGTTATGTCAGAGGAGAGGGATCCCACGCCACCACAACAAACACTGATATAAAAACAAAGTCTGTGTTCCCTTTAGCTTAATGGTCCAGCTCATCTTTTAAAAAAACTCTCTGTGCCATTTCTTTTTTTTTTATTCCAATAGTGAGTCTGTGGCTGTTGACCTAAATAGATTTTTGGTTTTGTTGGAAAATATTCTGCAACCGAAACACAACTCAAGTCTCACACAAAAAAATGTTTAAAGTAATGAACCACTAGGGCCCAATGTTTTTCCTGCCTTTACAGCAATTAATTTGAACACTATAATGTAAATGATTTCTTTCCTTTAAATCCCTCATATTGATATAGTAATCACCACAGCAGCTAAATAATATATGGCCAAATGTTTCACAAGCTGTAAAAGTATATGTATTCCTCAGGCGATATCAAATAAACGTCTAAAAAAAAGTCTAAAAACTATAGATTTGGAACAAAGCATTGATTTGTCTCTTACACCCTACACTGATGGAAACAAAATCACATTGAATCAATTGTGTTAACGGTCTGCGTGAAAGTGCAGATATCAGCAAAAAGGAAGAGGAATCAATATTGTAGACTATCTGTGTATCCCTCTGGATGTCTTTCATAGGCTGCGTGGCTGAAAGAACAACAGACCATCTACATGCATCATTTCATTGATATTTGAGATATTGACTGACTGAAAGCATTGAGCCAATGACATGGTTTGTTAGTTCAAGGACAGACAGGGTTATCTTACAACAAGGACCAAACGGTACCTTTATGGTCGTATGCAGTATACATGTACTATAGGGAGGTATATTCACAGCTGTGACTACTTAAACTGAAGAATGTAAGTTAGAGATGAAAAATGCACATTTTGTGTGTTTCTCAACTTGTTCACGTTAACAAGCTGTCTTAACGCGTGTTTTGATGTTGAGGCACATTTGAGTAAAAATGTATATCGGCTTAAATTGATGCAGTATTTTCTGCTTCATTTGTTATTAAAGTTAGAATGTAATTGCTTGAAATAGACAAGATATAATGGTCCCATTTAAGAACCACGTGTATCTTCACCTGTGGTCACTTTTAAAATATATCCACCCACTTGCTATATCAAAAAAAAATTGCAGATGAGTGATATTTTTCAGGCTGATTAATATTAAATAATTTGAGCATGTGGGTTGAAAATGACCGTGAAACGGCAGAGAGGCGCTGTGAGAAAAGATGAGGGGAACATGAGGTGGATGTCGCTCATCGCTTGAGGAAGTAATTGGAAATTATGAAATGACATCACCACAGTTTTTGCCTGGCTTTGTTTGGTGCTTCTCGTGACCACGCCTTCCTGCCAGCCCCACCATAAAGCAGCCAGGCCGTGTGCGTGTGCACCAGTTGAACTCCAGTCTTTGTGGACAACAGGTGCACTACAGCAGCCCCTCTCCACCTCGCTGTTGGATAATGCCCGCAGAGCGCCGCTCGTCGCTTTGCGCAGGGCTTCCTTCATCATCTGCACTTTGAACATTTGCACGTTTTTGTATCCTGATCACTTCCAGCCACAAAAATGCCTTTTCCGCCCATCAGCCTCCACCAGCGGATCTCCTCTCCGGGCAGGGATCTATTCGGGAAAAAGAAAACCAACGGAGTGCCTCCTCACACTGAGCACACCAGCAAATCCGGCGGAGAGAAAGGGTCCGATAAAGAGAAGCAGTCCACTTCTTGGACGTCGGCGAATTTAAGGAATTTGGGGCGAAGAGCCCAACAAGAGAAGCGTAAAAGCTCCGCTCAGAAGGCAGGTGCCGGTCAGGAGACGCAGGAGAAGAGCTCCTGGCTGACGTTACCAAAACCTCAGGACTCGTCCGAGAGAGTCAGGCGCTCCAGCTCCATGGACTCCGCCAGACACCTCAACGGCAAAGAGGAAGGGAAGAAGGAGATTCAGTTTACCCTCAGTCTCACCCCTGAAGCCATTCTTGTCATCCAAAAACGGAATCTAGAAAAGCAGATGATGGCAAAGCAACAGAAGTGTTGCGCCTCCGCAGACTTTCGCCACAGGCGAGTTTTTCCATCCAAAAAGACGCACGGAACGTCCAAGGGCTGCGCTCCCGTCGCCAAAGTGGAAAGCGCCGAGCAGGACATCACCGCCATCGTTAAGATATCTCTGTTGAATGATCAATACAAGTACGACGACGTGGAGTATGAAGAAGAGGATGGAGACGTGGATGAGACTGTCGTGAGGAAATGTAAAGAGTGGCTCAAAGGGGTCGAAAATGCCGCTGCTTTGGGAAAAGTCGACAAACTTTCTGCACTCCCGCACCTTAAAGGTTGCTGACACCTGACTTTTGAACTTTCTTTTTCTTTTCTTTTTTACACTGCAGACTGAAGGAATGATGGACTCATGAAAAGCGTGCACCGATGTAGGCCCGCTGCGATGGTATCTTACATTTGACTATTGTAAACTAAACGTTCGCAAAGGGGGAAAAAAAATCACTGCAGAGGAATGTTAATTTGTTTCGGAGTAATTTGCTAACATAGATGTCACAACAAATTACAGTTATTGAAGAAAATGAAAATAAGTAATCTGCATTGGACATTTGGCATTCAACAGAAATAAGATATTAAAGCTGAATTGCAACCAACAGTGCTTCTTATGGTTCACAGGGACGTTGCTTTGCGAGTGTAATGCCTGTTCAATGTTTTGCTACAGTTTGAACTGAATACCTTAATAGTGTCGTCCTTTGCACATGGTTTTTGTTTTCAGTGGGGCGCCTGTGGATTGGCAGTGGGGTTTGCGTAAAGGGACGTGAAACCGTTCCTTTGTGCTGGAGAACAATACGCTGTCAACAACAGGGCTTTACATGCGCCTGCTGCTGAAACCAAACTGGACTGTTTATTTTCTCCTCTAGTAAGAGGGTTATATCCTTTGTAGGGATTTATCAGCGATGTACAGTATTTAATATTTACTAAATATTTGTACTGTCAAACGTTTTCTCAATTGATGACTTTATGCCATTTGAAGTAAAATTGTTTTGTTTTTTAATTATGCAAGTGTCACTGACCCTTTTAAATCTTTTTAAAGCTGATGTGTGTTGTTGCTCTTGAATGATTCTGTTACATGATGCTGATTGGCTGTCATTAAGAGTTCTGGCCGCTTACCAGACTTTTTATTTAAAGGATCTTTTGTTGCTGTAGCTACCTGAAGCCATTTGGGCATTAGTGCTGTAAGCCTCTTAGATTTCCTGTTAAGCAGGGTGGACCAATGTACTGAGGGGCCCAGGTGCATGATCCCTTCAGGAAATTACCTCCAGTTGGCTTTACTTGTATCATATCAAACCAAACAATGCATGTTAAACATGCCAAACAATGCTACCAGAATTAAACAGTGTTGGTATACCAAATATCTGGGGGATAGTTTCCCCCAGAGTGGCAGAACTACATAGTTTGCAACAAAGGTATTCCCAGTTTGAATTTAGGGTTTAATCCTGACATTCCCATACTTATGTGGTCCTCTCTGAGCTACAAAGAAGCATGTTTTAATTCTATATGTGGTAATACATTTCATGTACTACTCAGGGAGAAACAGCAGGTCAGGGACCAGTTGAGGGCTTAGAAACAAACCAGTATGAAAAATAAAATAAACCAGAGTTAAAGAGGAATTACGCCTTTGTTGGTTCTCTTTAGCTGCCTTACGCTTTATTGTATTGACCATAAAACCAGTCAAGTTAAACTTTGAAGGAAAGAAGCAATCACATGCCATAGCCTTTGACACAAATTAAATCTTCATGCAGGGTCACAAACATATTTAAAATGTGTGTTCAGTGTGAAGGTTCTCTGCAATAAGGCTTAACTCCATTGTTCTCGGTAACTTGGTAACCAGTCTTACACAGAGTTTGGTACACTTTAAAGTCACAAGTTGGACAGAAGACTGTGAGGTTTAAGACATAACAGTGTGTTTGAAAAGCCCAACAACTGGTAAGCTATTTTTGAAAAATTACTCATAACCTTAAAATTATCTTTATTTATTATTTTGGAATTTAATTGCCAATAATCCTTTCTCTGAAGGTCAATAGAGGATTTGCCATGAGATCTGAGAGCAAAGACCTTCATCGATCAAGCACTCTGCCCTCTATTTTGGATGCACACTTACTACCTGTTGGTGTCAGAAAGGTATTTTAAATAACCCACTCATCAACTCATGAGAGTTTCATATTTTATCCTGCTCTTATCCTGTTAAATGGCATTTTAATCAGTAATGGATAAACAGATCAGGTGTCAAATATTTGTCCTATGAGTTTTTATAGTGGTCCAGTACATGACATTACAGATTTCTCATTAATGTAATGTGCAAACAAACTGCTAGAGTAAGGCCAATTGTTCCCATTCAGTGTCACAAAGTGGTTTTATTGTTGCATGTTGCAGACTGAGATCGTGGCTGAGCCAGTACAGTGTGTACCAAGACCCGTTCGGTTCTCCGTGCCTCCTGTCATGATATTATCTACTGGCTCTGTGACCGAAAGTTTAGTAATCCTGCTCTATTGTGTCGGTTCAATCGTGTCCTTGTTCATGTGCCTCTCTCTGGTATTCACTGCTGTCTGGTTCAGGCCTGAAGCCGAGCTGTTCATGACTGTGTCTGTCCTGGGGGTGAGAGCTGCATTATTACGTCGGAATAGCTCAAATACTTAAATTCAATAGGATAAGTAGAATTTAAAGAAGCAGAAGCTGCCAACAAGTTGAGATGGTCCGCTTGGTTACAAGTCAAAACACCTTTTCCAAACTCAAGGTCTTTATCATTTGGAGTTGCTAACTCTCTCTCTCTTTTCAGCTCTGCCTTTTTTCATCTTCTGACACAAACTGCTTCTGTTTACACCTGCAGCATCGAGTGTCTTTATTTTCTATTTTTATCTCCAATGTCTCAGTCTCTACCCTGCTCCTTATGGATCAGGAGTAAAAAGAAAGAAGAAGAAATGGCTGCAGGCTTCTGTCCACCTCACTGCAGTATCATGATCACTGTCTGGCAGAGTGATGTGGTACAGCAGGACAGCTGCATTATCCTCCACTGATTTATAGTGGCAGGGAGCGCAGATGGATGCCGCCTTCGCCCCGTCACTTACACTTTGCACACAGCAGTGAGAGCTAAAGAACGGCTGGTCCCTCCGCTCTGCCACGACAGTATTACTGTGGCAACGGAACAGATAAATCCCTCGTTTCCAGCAGCTTTTGTGAGAAAAGACAAAGCAGACACTTCCCGAACTGACTCAGCCCATAAACTTCAGTAATGTGGTCATTCAGGGGCAACCTGTTAAGAACAAGGCATTTCCCAGAGACAGGGCGACCTCAGAGATAAGACTTGGATCAGAGAGTGCAGTCCTCCCATGAAACTTCAAGCATGTTACATTCTTCATTTAAGGGTTCTAAAAGGGAGCATGTAGCTCCATGTTTTTCCTGTGTAGTTAATCTGCTATGGCATGCATGCTGTTACTCCCATTAGCCTTGCATTCTTTGGTAACATGCTCCGCATTTTGCATTCTTTTCCATCTTATATTTTCTCTTTATACTCTGGGGCAAGACAACATTTGCTTCAAGATGTAGTAGTTGAAATCTGCCTCTAAAACCTCCCTCTGCAACATCTGTTGGGTATCAGTCTTTATCAGGATTAAATAAGGACACTGTAGCCCAATGATATACTTAGGGCAGATCACAGCCTTACAAAATTGTTTCCTGCAGACATGCAGGAAATAAGGTGAGGGCTTTGTGGGAGAGGAAGTGGGCATATTCCTCCTGCGTATTTTATTTTCTATTTTTTGTCTGGGTATTGCAAGAACACAATGTGAAGCTGTTGTGTGGGAGGTTGCTTTTGGCAGATGAGAGGGATTACCAAAAATGCATTCTTTTTTTAATCTTTAGGCAAGCTGACTGACTCACTCCCACAGCATCTAAATTGGGGTTTTACTGTTGATAGGCAGGGGATGAAGTCAAAGCTGAGCCCCGGAGGAGGAAGGCAATGCATGACAGCGGTCCAGACCTGGACCAAGAGGCCAAGGCCCGGCATCAGGCTCAGCTCGATCAGGTTGATAAATACTGAACATTGATTCAAAAAAGACACATTCATTGTCACAAAGGCACAATGATGCAATGAGAGATCATTGTATTAATAAATACCCACATCTCATTCATCAGTAATCAATAGCTTTATAATCTCCTTATCTTTATAGTAAATACTGACTACCTGTCTATACTCAGGTGGTGCTTACTTTTAGGTCATTTCCTCTCAGTAAGTCTCCTTCTGTTACTTTATTTATCCTCCAGCGCCATCTAGAGGTGTACAGGAACATCCACCGTCTCCGAGACGCTCTCCGTCGCCGCTATGCCGCCCTGCTCACAGACAAGGTTCACTCACAGAGAGTATTTCTGCAGCAGAGAGATGAGACGGCCAGAGCAAAGTCAGAGAATGAAACCAAGCAGGTAAATCATTGAATCGTAACGTTGTCAGAGCTGAGGGCTTTATCTGAGTCATGTGTGTGTATCGCAGAGGTCAAAATCTGTCTGACATTCACTTTAAATGGTTTCAATTATTACAGATTATATTCTTTGATACATTAAAGTCATAATATTCAATACCTTAATCATTGCTGACTATGATATCATGTTGAACTTTTACCACCATTACTACATGCTACAACTTGTGGGGACAAAAAATATATGAAATCAATTAGTTATTCAGTCTCGACTACATGTTTTCTCTCTAACATACACTACAACCGGGGTTAAGTGATTAGGTTCATCCATGTGTCAGTTTGTTTCAGCGTTTCTTCATTGTGGGATCAAAGGACACAGTGGATTATTTTGTTATTTTGTTTTCATTAATTTAAGAATAAAAGTGTTTCATAAAAGTGTTTGTTTTGGGACTTTATCTCAGGGCATACTGTGTTCAAATAGCCCGGGGCAGTTGGTTTGCATGCCTCTCTACACATGGGGGCATTGAGGGCAGTATTAGTCCTAACAATATCATATTTATTGGGATTTACATGAGCCTTGTATTTAAATTTGTAACTACAGGAGAAAAGTTGTAAAACTTTGGAAGTCAAAATTTCAGCTTTAGTCTGCAGGCCAAGTACTTTGCTGGGGTCCTGATTTGGCCTTCAGGCAACTATTTGCCTACCACTGTGCTACACATTGTCTGTGCTCAAATACATAACCCTGCAAATCAAAGCCTCTCTGTTTTCACTACAACACCGCCACTTTCCTTTTTACTCCTCAAGTGACAGGCATATCATTGGAAACAATTGCAGCTGCTGTTTACAACTTAATCCTGTGAGTCTTTAAGTCCTGCACACTATAGCTTGCTAACACCGTTGATGAATCTTCTATTGTATGAACCCGCTTTAATTACATGTTAAATAATTTGCAAGTGATGTTTGATCAGTTAATCCATTCTATGGAAGCAAAGACAGGTTGTAACATTTTGAATCTGACAAAAAACAGAATACCTAATAGTGAAATTTAATCACTAGTGAATTATTCATGTTGACATTGTAACACCACTGAGTTTATAGCGTTGGAATGTAAATATTTTACTTTGAAAAATATCTTATCTGAAATTTAGTTTTGACATTATTTTGTATGTTAATCAGTACTGAGTGACCTTTTTCACTTTGTCACGTTCTGCTCACATTTGATACATTCTCATTCTATACATTCTCTTGATACATTCTCATTCTAAAAGCATAAATTAAAGTCACTTTCATTTTCTGTCTAAATTGGTGAACCCTTGAGAACACTTAAAATCAAGTTTTGAAAATGCACCATTTGAGAGACATGGGGGATTCAGATAGATGATTTTCAAAGTAAAAAAGGCAATGCTGTGAATTCAATGGTATTTAAACATCAACAATACGGTTTTAGTAATGGTGAAATTTCACACTTATGTATTAAGTTGTTTATAAGACTGAAATTATCATGGCCTTTTTTCACTCCCATATATCCTGTCACTTCTTTTTTCTTTTGTTTTTGTTTATTTGTTTTTAACAAATGTAGTTACCTGTTCTTGCGTATAATTCTACTTCTGCCATTTCAGCTGCTGTGGTTGGCTTTGATTTTGACTGTCTCGTCTCTATGCTGATGGGGTGTGAAGAGAGCAATAAGCTTTAGAGAGCAGCTGCATAGAGGGGGTTTAACATGAGAGAGATCCTGTCTTATCTGCCCCTCCTGTAAAAGCAGGGCTTCGTCAGGAGGATGTAAATGTCCTCTCTAATGACTTGCACTTGGTGGGGGGACAATAAAGGACTATAGAGGCCTTCCAGTAGGAATCCTTTGCTTCAAATTGCTGAGCAAATGAAACTACCCGTTGTTTCCTCAGCTCAGATCGAGAGGCTCTGTCACAGACACAGAGGTGAGGCAGGACCAAAGCAGGCAAAGGCAAGAACACCTGCTGGGGCCTAATTGGTCCTTGCTGCTGTTAATGGCTTCCTGTGGCTGCGTGTTTACTTCTCATTTGTTCTGTGCACTCTGTTTCCCAGCCCCTTAAACAAGGGAGGGTTGCTTCAAATCTCTATTCCCACAATTCTCTGTCTCTCCGTCTGTCTGCGTCCTTCTCTTTTATTCTTCAGAAACAAAAGAAGTTGGCCTTCTCCAAGCTGCAGCACAATGACTCACACCTGAAGTCCCTCCCCAAAACCAGCTACTACCTGGTAGGTTTTGTCCCAGCACTGACACACAGTGACACCTGACTTTAATATGTCATTGATGTTTCATGTCTCCCTGTGATGTTCATCAAAGTGTTCTATCGTTTTTTTCTGAGATCTTTGACCTCCAGAAACAGTTAGCTGAGCGTGGACATCTGAAGACCCACCATGACTTGGAGGACTTTTATAGGTGCATCAGATACAACAGTGAGCCATCTCAACTACACAAGAGTCTGGAGGATGTCAGGGAAAGGAGTTGAGTAACAGTTTGATATTAAAATAAAAACCTCCTTCTAGATCTATTATGGAAAAAACAGTAGATGTGACTTTGCATGTGTGTTGCTGTAACGTTAACAGTGCTGGAAAGCAGGCCTGCAGCTGATTTGATGACTCAACACAAGATCTCAGAGAAACATCCCTGCACTGCTGAAGATAAAGGAGATGAGGAGCACTCCAGGTGCAGACAAAATACACTGTACTGAGTCTGCATTTGTTTTATTGAGTATTGACCCCTGTCCAATATTTCTTTTCAAATAATCATTATCTCTGCTGCCTTCATTTTAAAGCCTGCAGCATTCCGTACTTTTAAAGCAATAGTTTGAAATTTTCCCCCAAAATTTCACACTTCTGCTTTAAAGCGACACGTAGAAGTCTTGAGATTTCTTTGAACATAATATTATGCAGCAGCAAAAATAGTTTGTTCCAAATATTTTTCAAATAAATATGGAAAATTATACTGTAGACATTATATTCTGTATATTTGAGGATCTACATGTCTGAGGTTTAATGTGTCAAAGATGCAGCTGCTGTTGGTGGAGGGCTGTCAGGGACGTGATTCTCGGCTGTAGAGGCCTCTGGTCTACTGGATCTCTGTTTGCACTGACTTTAAATCAAACACAGCCTCCACTGCAGGCTTGTTCAGCATTGACCCTCCTGGGGGAGAGAGCTGATTACTCACGTAGAAGTGAGATGACCAAACACAAGCTGACCCCACTGTTGTGGAGACTCCTCTCCTTGGATGGTTGCTTTGACTCTGACAAACATTATCCAGGGGAAAATGTCGTAATTATGTCCGCTACAAAAGAGACATAGCAATTGGGCCAGTGGTGTCACTTCATGCCAGCACTGGGAGCAGATGTTGAACTGTTTGGAGAGTTCCTTCTCATTCAAAGCTTTACGGGATTCCAGGCAAACAGCGCTCCATTTACCAAAAAGTGGAAGAGATAATCTGAGAGACAACTTTATTGAAGAGTTTGCTTACTGTTCAGCTGACACTTTAACTGACATTGTCTTTCAGTTTATACACTTCAACTGACACTAATTTATTTCAGAACTTTCGCTTCAGCTGACTCGTCCAGCTCGATTTGTCACCTAAAATCAACTGAAATAAAAATGTCTTACAGTTTTATCATTTTCATTTAAACTGACCCTTGACTCTGCACTTACAGTTAATTTGACTATTCAACTTCGTTCAGTGCTTACATTTGAACTGTAACTTACGCTTCTTTCAGCACATCCATTTTAACTGCTATTTTCAGTAGGCCCAAGTCCAACTGCCACTTCAACTGTTTCAGTGTTTTAACTACTTCAGGCAAAGTTACTTCAGAAAACGTTTCCTTTTTCTGTTTGAAGTTATTGTAAATGATGATCAGCAAAAAATATGACCTTGAAAGCCCCTCATAACACTGGCGATTAACATAAGTGCTGTTAGTATCAAATATAAATTTCACAATTCATACTATACCTACTATACTATAGCTACAGAAAATGATCTCCAAGGCATGTAGTTCAGATCAACTTTACACTTTTGCACCTGCTCATATCACCCTCAGTGTCCAATGTGTTTACATGTTGTGAATGTATAACAGAACAGTGTCGGCCACTGTCACCCTTTTTTGTTAATTAGGGCCGAACTCTGTTTAGTAGGAGCATGTATGATGTTAGCACAAGGCTGCCACCGTGAAACAGCACATTGGCTTGGGGACATTAGGAGCTAAGTAAGAAGGCATGTGAAGGCTTGCGCTGACAAGTCCTCCATCAGTGTGAAGTCTCACCGCTCCACAGACAAACATGGCGAGTCAGCGGCCCCCCAACCCCAGTACTGTGCCACAAGCACATTCCCCACATCCGTAAGAAATACCCCAAATATAAGCAATTAGAGCGGAACCCAAAAATATGGAGTCGGCAAAGTCCTTGTTTATGATTTTTAGTAATGAGCCAATGCATCCAATCTGTTCTGCGTTGTGGCTATTTATACACTTATTATTAGCTGCTATGATTTATTGGACAGTTGAGGCAGTAATTTGCTATCGTTGTGGCCATCTGGTCATGGTCTCTTCAACATGTTGAATTTCACAAGTATGCATTACAGGTCTACAAAATTAGATTCACCAGACCATATTACTATTACTATAAACTGACTTCAATGAGTGGAACTTGCACATAATACAGGGCTGGTCTAGTTGCCTCTTATTTTGTAGGATCTCGCTAGGCAACAATTTAATGAGTTATCAGAGTTTTTCATAATCAAGCTTCTGCAGTGTCATCTTTCATCTGAGCACTAGTACTGTACATATATGGCTGCACAGGTCCACATCCTCATTCCTCCACCTGCCTCCAGTGCAGCTACTGGTGTTTGTATGGATCTGTTACCTGCTGCACTGTCCTGTGAGTAAACGCTGCCTTGCTCAGGAGTCCTCCGTGGAGCCAGTTTGCACCCAGCAGACAAAGTGTGTTGTCACCTGAGTGCGCAGTGTTATTGGGTGTGAGCTGCACCACACTATGGCTACTCTTGAGATGTAGCACACCATTAGGAATATATTAACAACCCGACATTTTGTGTGCAGGTCAGACATCACAGCAGTGAGAACGAGAAATATGTTTTGACGCCGTTTTCCTCAATCATTATCCATTAAGTTAAATATCCTGTTGGTGGCATTTTGTTCTTCCAGCTGTAGAACTTACTAATTGTGTGTGTGTGTGTGTGTGTGTGTGTGTGTGTGTGTGTGTGTGTGTGTGTGTGTGTGTGTGTGTGTGTGTGTGTGTGTGCGTGTAGGTTATTAAAGCAAGGGTCAGGTCCAGCGGAGATCTTTGGTGGCAGCCAGGAGAAGGATGAAATTGAGCAAATGTTTCCCAAGGTTAGTGTCAAAACCACAGAGGCAGTAATCTCACTCAACAAAGGCAGTGAGAGGCAAATACACCTGGATCAGTGATCCCCCACTGCCTCCTCAAAGCAACACACATTACTGAGGACCTGATAATATATTTTCTTTCTCTTTGATTCCATCTTACCTATTTTCTTTTCAGTTCCTTTATTTTCTCCCGCCACGTGTAAGTTACATAGTACACTTAAAGGTGCAATGTGTGAGATCTGGCCAGCATTCTAGTTTAAAGCGTTCAAAACATGAACCAACATTATTAACAGAATGTGAAGAGCTTACATTGTTGTTATGTCAAAGATGTCTATGTACTGTGTTGCAGAAATGTCTACTTAAATGAGCACGCTAACCAGCTAGCCCAGGCCTGTCCAGTCTTATAGTGATAATGAGTCACTGTAGCGTCCACTTTGAAGAAGAGCTGCCCTAAGGGCTTGTCAATAATACATCCAGGGTCTGTGTGCGTTTTGATGGTTTGTTTATTGGATTAAATCCAAAGTGGCAGAAACAACTAGTATTTTCACTTTGTCCTCCACGAGACTACTTCGCTGGGAGAAGGGCGGGTGATGGAGCCGGGGGACGGGCCTTCAGTTAGCGGTTAGCTATAGCAACTAGCATTCAGCCAGCGCAAACCCTGTCTGAATTTGAGTCTTTTTCTCATTTCTAACACTTTGGATTTAATCCGATGAACAAACTATCACAACGTACACAGTCCGTATAGCTCCTGGTTAGTGGCACAGTAAACACAATATACAGTAGGCAGTGCTGTTTTTGACCGTCTCTCAGAGTTTTAGCAGTTTGGTCACATTTTAAATATTCTTGCCCTGCTGTTTGTAGTTAGTAGTTGGCTTTTTTAAAATAAATGTTATAACTGATGACTGTAAATTATGATTGTATGGACCCGGTAATAGTCCTGAAACTTGAGAAATAATATTAAGAGGCGATAGGCATAGAGAGCATTATTTTAAATCTTTACAGTGATATCAGAGAACAGGAGAGAGACTAGTAACATTGGAGGGGAGATTATGCGCAGGTGCTGAGATGAGCATATACGGACAAGCACGAAGGACTCATTTCTTTCTCACCTCTGTGTCAAAACGGGCCTGAGCAAACAGAGGATGAGCCTGGCTGGAGGGAGAGCAGGGGAAGGCAAACAGTGGTCAGACCAGACCGGTGAAAGCCAGCAGGCATGCAGCAGCATTACTCACCACAGCTCGGTGCTGACATCTCAGATCCTCCGCTGCCGGAGAGGCCTGTCTCGCCTATTGACATCCTTAAGGTGTCAGTCCAGGGTTCAGGCTTTGAGTGTTTGTGAGGCACCTACAGTATGCATGTGTGGGAACAAGCACCACTTTACTTTACCTCAGAATAATATAAGATATGCATAATATATTAACCTTATAATACAGCGTCAGGGAGCCGGTGATCAACTGTGTGGTCGTGTTGAGGTCATATTTAGTTTTATTTGAGAGATGTTACATTATACTGTCGTGTTCTCTAATTATTTAATCCACTATATTTATGTGATAAATTAATGAGAACATATTAAAGGAAAATACTGAATAGTGATACAAAAATGGAAACCAGTGGTGGCCTGGAAGAGGAATGCCAGCATTTTAAAATCCACTACACAACATGTTATAAAAATGATTAGCAGTAATGTTAAGTGATTTGAAGTAAATGGGTTAAAAGATGGAAAACCACTCTTATGGTCCTTTTAAGCTTTCCCAAAGCAAAGCAGACTAGATTGTGTTCCCTTAAATTGATCTGAGTTGCACCTGCTTTTTATCCTTTGAGGAATGAATGGGCAGGGGGATCTATATAGCACCATATAGATCAATAACATTAATTCACAGTGCTGCAGGCCCACATCAGGAAGTGGCCTAGTGTGACAGTTAGCGCTGGGAGGGGTGTTGGAAGGGGAGAGAGAGAGGCGCCAAAAGGGACACTAGGACTGTGGGAAATGACACTGGCTATGACACCTATGACTTTTACACCATGGTTACCTCGTATACAAGGGGACTTCTCTTTTTAAACTACAAAATGAGTAATGGACAAGGATATGATAGATCAATGTAATATGTGCCACCCACAGATGAAAGCCCCCACATTTGCAACCCTACAGCCTCACTTTATGAAGAGCTTCCAGAGCAAGATGCCTGATTTGGTAGGTCAGCCGTCTTTTATTTACACTGTGTGGTAGCCCAGCACAGAGGGAAACGCTCATGTTTGCTACTTTGTCTCAATCACAGATTATCCCTGAGATTCCTAAGAAGAGCAGGAAAGCGGAGATTTACTTGAGAAGGCTCAGACGAATGCATGATCTCTGTTTAACAAACATGGCTTGCTCTAAAAGGTTGGTAATTCAGCAAACAGGCAGAAACATAAAGGAAATGATGCACTGACATAGATAATTGAACCTTTTTTTCTATAAGTTTAGTTTTTAGTAACATTCAGATCCAATGGGGCGACAGGAGATCAGAAGCGCATTGAGGGAGTCTTTCAACTGCTCTTTAAACTGAGTGAGGTTTGTTTTTCTCTGCTTGCTGTGAACTCTGGTCCAGACTGCTGGACAGGGAGATAGACTCGCTGAGCTGGCAGGAGGAGCGAGGCGACCAAGATTTGGTTAGTAACACAAACCAGCCACAACACAACACAACACAACACTACAGAGGTCTATGGAAGCTAACACATAGCTGCCACACACTATCTGCCTTTAACGTTTGTTTGTTTTTCCTTTGGAAGCCACCATGGCAACAGGTCACACCGAATGAAATTACCAGAATACAGTAGTTATTTGCGGGCATGACGCTGCGGTACTACACGTCTGGATGTAAAATATGTGTTTCATGAATTGAGTTATCAGCGAGATACTTTTTTTCCATCCTTGCTCTTCCACAGATGCTTCCCGGCTTTGACTCCACACAACGGAAGACGAGCCAAACCAACCTGCCGCCTCTCTGCTCTCCAAAACAGCCAAGAAGTGTCTGGAATGACGGGCCTTCATGTCCCCAGCAGCAGAGCAGAATGACCTCGGCCAGGTGCATGGAGACATACAAGAATCATATTTATTTGTTTTTTGGAGACAAAAGTCTGATTGTCACTTGGCATTGTGCATGTGTGTGGGTGTTTTCTTGGCAGCCACCAATTTGTTGAGACCCTGGTTTGGGACACAGCAGTGTGCTGCCGTAAAACACCTGATCCTTTATCCATTGAAGATGTGTGTCAACAAAAGCATGTTAAGGTATAAATATTTCTCAAAATGATTTCATTTTTTGTAAAGATTGCATTGTTTGTTTTAAGATGTAATTTTTTTGTGTTCTATCTTTAGATAATTGACCGTGGGTTCAAGCTATGGAGAAACTATACTACAGAAAACACATCTGAGTGAAAATATTCCTACCATAGCATCTCCTAGTGTCTGCAATGTGATGTTTATTGATACGTTAATGATTCGCATATCAGAAATATACATTTTACATATTTTAACATTTTAACATTACAAATGTGTTTATTCCATGTAACACTGGTTAATGACTATACGTGTCAGACAACAATATTTTTATATTTGATCAAATTATTTGTATATGTCCGTCAATTGTTGAGAAGAGTCATATACCTGTAAACGGTACAGTCCTTATACATGTGTAGGTTTTCTGAAATAAAAATGTAACTATTTGGGATGTGATCAGAATTGCAGATATAAAGCCAGCAGTTTGTTCTATTTGGTGACACTTCAAATTTGTAATACAATTGTTAAGGATGTGGTTGTTGCATTTAAGTGTAATTTTCTTCTATTTGCTAGTGTCTATTTATAGAGTAATTTATGTATTAATTTATTTATTTTAGAGAGCTTAACGACAAAATGTTAATCCACAAAGACAGAACTGAAAACGTCCCAGGTTTCTTGAAAGTGATCTAAACTACCACAGCTGTCCCAGTAACAACAATATGTTAACATATAAAGTAATTTTGAGTTTTTATCATAAAAGTAAGCAATATTCCTCATAAAAAGTTTAAGGAACCATACTGGATCTAAATCCGAGACTTCAGGGACTGAAGACCAACCATGCTCAGCCGCCCCACAGGGGTTTGGTTTCTGCAGGTGTGGCTTTGATCTAAGTGTCAATGTTGACAGGCTGATGTAATAAAGTGGGTTAAACTACGTTATTCAAAAAGCTGTCATCCTGTGGACCTCAATGATTATGGCTGCTCTGAGCCAATCGGTGGCAAGCCCGCAAAGATCAAAGAGGAGATGAGCCAACCATCTCTGCTCCAAACACCCATCCTGAGACGGAGCTTCTTTTCCTCCTATATATATTTGGGGGCTGTTCGTGACGTCCAGCGTCCTGAGAAAACTGCTTGTCTTTGTGGAGACACAAGAAGAGGAAAGAGGTTTAGTTTGTTTAGTTTTTTTCAATAAGAACTGTGATTACATTCAGCCGTGGAGCTGCTGGACAGGATGGCCACCGGCGCTTCTGAGTGTCCCGGGAAGACCAGTCAGAGCCGGGTGGACCACCTCCTCAGTGCCGTGGAGAGTGAGCTGCAGGCCGGCAGCGAGAAGGGCGACCCCACGGAGAAGGAACTGAAATTATCCCTGGATGAGAACGAGCTTTGGCAGAAATTTAAGGATCTTACAAATGAAATGATAGTTACAAAGAATGGCAGGTGAGCTTAAATACAAACACACAGTATACAACACCAGATAAAATAAAATATAAAGGAGAAATATTCACTGTTTTTTATCATTCTTTCTTTTTTATCAAGGCGCATGTTTCCGGTGCTGAAAGTGAACGTGTCTGGATTGGACCCGAACGCCATGTATTCCTTTTTGCTGGACTTCGTATCTGGGGACAATCACAGGTGGAAATACGTGAACGGGGAGTGGGTCCCTGGTGGCAAACCTGAACCTCAAACCCCCAGCTGCGTGTACATCCACCCGGACTCTCCGAACTTTGGGGCACACTGGATGAAAGCTCCGGTCTCCTTTAGTAAAGTCAAGCTCACAAATAAACTCAACGGAGGAGGTCAGGTAAGTAGAAGAGAGAATCCGCGATATTGTACTTTCCTTGTTTTTCTTCGGGAAAACAAAGTAATTTTTTTATTAAAATAACCTAATTTCAAAACAAAATACACGTGGAAATGATAAATCTACAATATTAAATAACCTTATTCGTGTTGAACTGTTTTTTTTTTCTCCAGATAATGTTAAATTCCTTGCACAAGTACGAGCCACGCATTCATATAGTCCGGGTTGGAGGCCCGAGGAGGATGATCACCAGCCATTCTTTCCCAGAGACACAGTTCATAGCAGTAACAGCGTACCAAAACGAAGAGGTTGGCAATACTATATATTACTTAAACCAAAGCATCAATAATGTTTCTTGTATGCGCGCAAAATGTGTGCGTAATTTACGCACAACATTTACGCACAGCATTTTGTATATCTTTTATGATTTTTATTGTCGGAAAAACACAATCCTAATTATTTTTTGTCATTTATGTTTGGATTTTAGATAACTGCTCTTAAAATAAAGCATAACCCTTTTGCCAAGGCCTTCTTAGATGCGAAAGAGAGGTAAGAATCCACATTGTTTTCACAACATGTTATTGATGTCTTTACTATGTGTAAAGGTTTAGTTTAACATTATTTAAAGTATGTCATCAATCTTTTACATTTTTTCAGAAGTGATCACAAAGATGTAAGAGAAGATGCCATTGAAAACCAGCAGTCGACTTATTCTCAATGTGGGTATTCTGTTGTTTTTTTCTGATTTCATGTCTCATTTTGGAAGCTAGTGGTGCTGATATGGTTTCATCATGTCCCTTCTCATCTGTGGAACCAGTAGGTGGTTGGTTTATTCCAGGCACAGGCTCTCTCTGCGCTCCTGCCAGTCCTCACAGCCAGTTTGGGAGTCCCATCTCTCTCTCGCCGTCCCACGGCTGTGAGCGCTACTCCAACCTAAGAAACCACCGCTCTTCCCCCTACACCAGTCCGTACGCCCATCGGACCAACTCGCCCAGTGAGTGTTCTCTTCCAGCCTTTACCGTCACACATCCAGGAATTACACCACTTCCTCTCCGGCTATTAACAAGAAACGCAAACAAATGTTGCTGAGCACAGAATGTCTTGCATTCCTCTGGCTTTTGTGTGAGTGGAGCCACAAAGCTGTAAATGGTTGGGCTTCAGACGGGGAATGTATGGAGAGAATATTCACACCTTCAACTGTCAGACTGATATCAGGGGGACAGGAAGTCTTGTATCGTACTGGGAAGGCAACAGGTTTAGTGCTAATATGACTTCTGACAAATATACATTTGAAATCACACGGGACTTATGAACATGCTAAACCTCAGTGCTTCTGTCTTGTGTTACAGTCAGTTACTCCGATAACTCGCCAGCCTGTCTGTCGATGCTCTCAAGCCACGATAACTGGTCCAGTCTACAGATGCCAACACACTCCAGCATGATGCCCATGGCCCACAATTCCACCTCTGGTACTAACTCCAGGTTTGTATTGTGTTTGTTTTTATTGCACCAAATTAAATCATAACCATACAACTCACAACCACAAAGAAGATGATATAGACCGAAAGAATAACTAATTTTACAAAAGAATTGGGATATTCAAGTAAGATAGACACAGATAATAATACAAACATACAAACAGTGAAGTTAATAGTTATGGTGATAAAAGAAAAGACAAGATATGAAATAAAGCTTGCCTATAGTATATCAGACATTGGTGGAGAAAAATAACTACATGAGTACAGTAATTTGATGCATTTCTTGTTTTTAGGCAGAGTTGGGTAAGAAATCAATTTGAGGGATATTCTGTGCACTGTAACCTCTTCACATTCTGTTGAAAATGTTTAATTTTTTGAACATTTTAACCAAAATTCTTGCCAGATTTTACACATTGCACAACCTTTTGCATGAGTTGCACTTATAAAATACCCTAAGAAGAGCTGAGTAAGACGTCTTCTATCCATGTCTCTGTACAGTCAGTACACCAGCCTGTGGTCTGTGAGTAACTCGCCCCTGACTCCCGTGTCCCAGAATGGGGGGATTAACAACAACCTGAGCTCCCAGTTCCTTCGCGGGTCCAGCAGCCACTACCCGAGCCTGTCTCACTCAGTCACAGTGCCCTCTTCTGGCTCTCCCATGTACGACAGCGGCACAGCAACAGAAGTGCATGACACAGCTCAGTATGACACTACACCACACGGGCGACTGCCTTTAGCCTGGAGTCCTGTGACACCTCCGTCCCTCTGATGGAAGCGTCTCTGCAAGTTTGGAGAGAGACGGCCATGAAATAATGTCTGCAGGCTGTTTGATCTGCTGTGATTTACAGGAAGAATCAATCCCAAATTAAGTATGTTATATTATAGTTCCAAATCAAAGTTCACAGGCAAAAGACTGTTTTTCGGTTTTTGGGCACTTGAATTAATCCTGAGTTATTTAACAAAGAATTCTTCACCTCTTAATTGATAATAAGAAGCTACAGAGGTGTTGATTTCAATAAATCAGCGAGTGTTATATGTGTTTTCAACTCAAGAAACAAAATGAATATGTTTGCCCTTATTTTTGGTAGATTTTCCCTTAAATTCAGCTAATGTTTTTGTTCAGCATAGCAGGATAAACTTATATTTTAATGTTTGTAAACCAAAAATCCATTTAACCTGCTTATATTAAGCATAGCTTCATGAAAACACAGCAGTAGACAAAACAAATGTTGAAAAATGTAAAAACATTGTTTATAGTGTAAATGACAAATAATTGAGGTTTACCATGTAAATAGACAATCGCTTTGTACCACAATGATGCCGCTGGAGATATTGTGTTTCAGATTGTTTTAAAAATGAAATGAAAAGGGGGATCTAATGTCAATATTCTGCTATGCAGACGATACACAACTTTCCATATCATTATAAAACATGTCAAGGTCTCTCAAGTGGCTGTTTTTGAGGCCAGCTACATGACAATAAAAACTTGAATGTGCTTTGCTACACTGTGTTTTACGTTGTTGTTTAAATTGTCCAAATTCATCCAACTTGGTCACCGTGTCCTTTTTGTTTTTTTGTGCCATTGTGATGCCACACCACACCATGTGATTTCTGGCCCATTTATTTCATCCCTATGTACAGTATCTGGCTACTACTCCAGTGAGCATTTTTTAAAATTATAATCTACATGGGTGGTTCACAAAGTCCGGTCCGGGGACCGCCAGGGTTGCTTTAGATTAATGGAGGTCCCCAGCAACATAAGGGACAGATTGATTTGAGTCTTCTTTGGTTCCTTGGGAGATAAAAGTAGGTCAGTGGTCTAATTCAAATCTCATTAGTGGTTCTTGATAAGATTTTCATCATTTCTACAGAAATCACACATTAAATAATGACCCTACCTCCTTAAATATATTAATCCCCAGTCCAAACACCAGATCTTCCAAAACACATCACAAAATCCCAATCCCTTAAAATGACAATAGCCTTCATATGCATGTTTGTTAGTTTTGTCTCTGTTCGTGATTAACATTCAGGCAGCTGTTTATGATCAAATGAGCTGTACTGGTGCAGCAGCTGTTGAAAGAGGACAAAACAATAGTAAATGCAACATAAACTAAAATGAACTTGATTTTCCCAAAACAACATACTGCTGTCATCCTGAATGATCATACTATTATGCATACTTGAATAGGACAAGGAAACATTATATTGGGGTTGTTTGGTGTTTTTATTTGTCATTTCATTATTGGTTATTACAATTTCTTTACGGTGTTAAAACTTGTGATATTAGCTTAAAAACTCAAACCCTCTTTTTGTGAGTAGAGAAGGAGTATTTTTCACACATGGGTGAGGAATTACATCTATGTATATCTGAAGGAGGGCGTTTGACGGCTGCATGGATGGTCTGCGGATGTCGGCTTGAGAAACCCCAGAGATAAACACTCAGCTTTAGCCCTCGCACTCTGTTTCCATTCACATCTCCCTGACATGGGGGCAGAAATCTCCGAAAAGACATTGGTGACGCATCATTGTCTCCTGTGTCATGGATCTGGTCACGGTTATGAAAGTGTATTTACTCAGAAAGGGACCAACTTATATCATAGTCTGTTTAACCACTTGGTTAAACACAAGTTCTTCATATACTTCAAACTGCAAAGTTGGATAATGCATGGTTTGTCACATTTAATTAAGTAGGCACAGATCCACCATCCCGTCATAGTGCGAGCCCAGACATGCATTTTGTTAATTAGGTGAGAAA
The DNA here is from genome assembly GCF_023349555.1 of Cebidichthys violaceus. NCBI lineage: Eukaryota > Metazoa > Chordata > Actinopteri > Perciformes > Stichaeidae > Cebidichthys > Cebidichthys violaceus. The sequence goes on from NW_027176263.1 coordinate 9,347,372, forward strand.
ATGTATAAAGTCTTGTCAGAACTGGCATATCATGAAAATTATCTCTCCACATACTACAGTGTGTTTTTTCATGTTTGACCCACATTATTGAACTGAAAACCTTCTAAATGAAAATAGTTTCACATGAATATCTAACATAATTTTACTACAAACTTTAGTAACTTCTAATAATTGTTGACCAATAACATATTCTAACTCAAAATGGAATGACATTTTCTTCATCCTTAGTGTCAGCAAGATAACAGATCTCACTTACCTGGATTGCAACTGCTAAAAACTAACAAGATACACCTGAAGAAAACTAACCTTTTTCCTTTAGGATCACCCACAACCACCTTTTTGGATCTGGGCCTCCACATCTGCAAAATATAATGAGAAGCTTCAGAAGTAAAGAAAAGAATCAGACTACCTTCACTACAATTGACGACACTAAACACAACCGTAGCCCTCATGCTAAGCTTAACCACCGATAAACTACATCCAAACAATGTGTTTAACAGACTTAAATGCAGACTGTATTGAGCTAGGGACGAAATGTTGCAATAGAGGCTCAATTCAGTTCAGGATAGTCCATCAGAGCAGCTTCCCATATTTGCAGTTAGGGCTCCACCCATCCGTCTTCTGTTTTACAAGCATTCTCCTTAAAGAGATTTTAAGTAAACTGGGTGAAATTCACAAAATAATAACTTATACATTGTGTGCAATTCCTAACTTGCTCTTAACTGATGTATTGTCTCCACAGAACTCATATTGCCAAAGGAAGGGCATCATGCATACCGGAGATATTCATGTGTCATAGTGTTGCTGACAGTGGATCTTCAAGGGGTGATGATCAGGCACAGTAAGTTTGTAGAGAAGTGACTCCATGATCTCAGTTATTTACAAGTAATCTGGCTCCAAATTGTTGGCAGCACACAAGGTAGTCTCCTTTCTGTTTGCAGACGTAATTGTATTAACAGTGAAGCCCACCAGAATGCTGTCATACTGATATTTAAACTGCTTGATTGGCAGGTAGGAAGGGCAGAGCATGGGGTTGGGTTTTGTTTCACAACTAGAGGAAAAAAGACAGATTCTTGACACCGGAGCTTCTTCTGCATAACAGGAAGCAGGATCTACAGAGCAGCTGTTGATTGCATCATACTTCAGTTGATGTAAGATGTAAGAATGAAACTTAAATGAAATAAATTTAAATTACACTATGTATATCATCAGACCTTGCTGATGTTTCACTACCAAACATGTGTTGGCTGTGGATGAACCCCATATGCAAAATAGCATTCATGCTATTAAACTGTTGCTCTCAAGGTAAGGGTGACAATCCGAGTCTTGTTTGAAGTCCCAACTAGTTATGAAGTACAGAACAATATTTGTCCTTTAAAATGTCTTTAAAAAATCTTTCAGTGTATATGCAAGATTTCATTCACCTCTATATGTGCAACAGGATATTTTATTGTGACATTATGATCTTTGGTGTCATCTTTTTTTTGGTTTGCATTTGCACTTAATTAAGCTGCATATAGGTGAATTGTACAGTAGCTTAGTACAGTCACTTAGAGAGAACATTCAACAACATTAATATGTTCAGAGTAAGGTGTTTGACTATTAAGACCTAGAGTGACTCAAAGCACAGAGCAGTTGAGCAGAGAAAGCTTAAAGACAGGCATTATGGCTGAAGTGAGACAAGGCCAGTCAACAGGCACAAGAGCCCATTCAGCCCAGAAGATCAAGGTCAGCGTATACGGACATCATGACATCCTTCCCCCTCGTACAAGTGGCAACCACAGACTGACAGGAAGGAACAGACATCTAATCCGCTAAATCGAATACACAACTGCATCTCACTGGTGGATGAAATGGTCTGTCTGTATAGTTAACATGTCACCATGTGCTACTATTGCGTGTGTCCAATGGCTGTTTGTCTGTGTACAGAGATATTTAAACTGAGTAGTCATACATATCAAATCAATCAGCAGATGAGATAATACCAAACAAAAAAGGGGACTAATTTCCTCATTTTGTGAACTATTTCATAAATAAATGCATTGCGGTTATTTAAAGGTTTTTGTAAATTGCTATTATAAACTATTGCAAAATGAATAGAAGAACTGAAGTAAAAAGCATATTGTACAATAATATCAATCATTGAATTATTGTGATTTGCTTTAAGAGCCAATTATGTCCTTATAAGGAATAATGTTTAAAGCGAGAAAAGATAATGGGACATCTATCAAAAAATCTAAAAAGCCATGAAGGCAGGGTATTTCTCTAAGCCTAATAATCCCATTATGATCCCAATGAAAAAAAAAAGCTCTCTGTCAAAGCAGGGAGCATTGACGCAAGCATGTCTTGACGTCAGTAGCTGCAGTGAATGAGGGATGGGAGGGGGGAGAGCCAGAGAGAGAGAGGGAGAGAGAGAGAGGCGTATTTGCCTTCAGAAAATACCACGAAATACCAGCGTCATTGGCATGAATGCAACTGTAGCTCTTTACAAGAAACACGCCGCGAATGTGCGCATATATACGCACCACCAACACCAACAACAAAAAACACCCAGCTTTTTATTTTCAAAACTATTTGCCCTGACATCCAAGTGACACATTTTGGAGAAACAGTATAGGCGCTGCTCTGGAAATCTAAACCAGATGTAGTGAATGGAATATGATCCCCTGACCCGGGAGTGTTCATAAATAAATCAGCGTATGAGAAAATGAAGAGCGGAGGAAGACTGTTACTGAACTGGTGTCAGGCACTCATCCGGGACAAATAATGTGTGAAAAGTAGAAGTCAGTGATAATCTGACAAGGTCTGTGCAGTTTTATCCAATTTGAGTGCACGCACAGTCCATTGTTGCGTTGGTAAAAGAGGAGCGCTGATTTTCTTTTTCTCTGGCATTCAGGGCTGAGTCTACCGGAGGGGAAAACTACCATCAAGCAATTTGTAAAAGCCAGACCGGTTGCGTCACTGCCTCCTCCATAGTATAGTCTATACGTGCAAAACTACGAATCTCCAGCTGCATTAATCACAGCGTTATTCTCCAGTTGCTCTGTGGCTCACTGACGTGAAAGCAAACCTGTTCGTCCAACACTTACACCATGCGTGTTAGTTCGATTTATGTTACTCTGGCACGTGGAATAGGAGGTTTTGTGAAAGAATCGTCACAGACAAATAGAGTGTTTTCTTCTCCACGCTGGACTCATGGTGTTGTAAAAAAGAAAGGTAGGCTGCTGTACTCCCGCTCCCCCCCACACCACCACTTCTGTTGTACAGTGTCTCCAATTTTTTCGCATTGGAGGAATCCTCTCCTCCGTCACATATGTTGCCCGGAGAGCCTTTTCTACCAGCAACTTAGTGCGCAACTCAAATGCTGCCAAAGGGACACGCGCTTTGGCGTGCTTCAGCCGGCAGACCACTTCCAGATAATCTCCGTTTACATTGGCCTATACTCTGCAAGATACCCAAGAGTTCCCGTTGTGCCGGCTGTGCGTCATCTATGCCTGATTAGACTTGCAGTATGACGTCGCCGAGCACCATTCAAGCTAAACACCTCACACAACGTTGAAAATCTAAATTGATATTCAAAAAGACAGGAAACGAAATGACGGAAACCACCACCTCGCAACCCACCTTAAGACGCGGATCAACAAGTTGCCTCCAGTGCGTAACTTCCATCTGAGCGGGGTTCGAGCATAATCCGCGACGCACATGATCGACAAATCACCTTTGTCTGCAAATAGTTCTCATTTGTCAAGAGAAACAAGCCCCGGGCTGTCCCCGGAGTCGCATCTTGTCGGATAGCGGCGGGAATCAGGAGCTGACCCGGCTCCATGCCTCGCTGCGTCTCCAGGTGCTTGGCTGGCCACCACATGGTAACTTTGCGCACACAGCACGCTGAAAACAGGACATACAGAGAAGGGATCTGAATGAATGGGACTGAGATTCGTTCGCGTTTCTCTTTTCGCCTCCCCCAGACTGTTGTTTGTGTTGTATATCCTGCCGGTTGAAGGTGTCTCACATTATCAGCAGATATCGATTCAGCGGTGGATAGATCCATCACTCGAATAGGGAGCAGCAAATGTCGAAGAAACGGAAAAGTCCCGACGACCAGGAGTGTGAGGAATCTCCGCCAGCTGGATGCAGCGACCAAGGTAGGAGTCATGGTCAGAGATGAGTGAACGTTGAGCTGTTGCAAGAGTGCAGGCATGTGATATCTTCAGGGAATGCTTGATGAAACTACAGAGCATTTCTTAGTTGGAACTACAGGTTTACTGCAAAGTCAGAGGCACCAGCACTTCAAACCCTCATGATGCACAGCCACTACAGCTGCTTAACTCCATACAGTATTAAACATGGCTGTACAGAGACATGATGCAATGCCTCTCCACTAAAATAAGTATTTTATCCCTATAAAACAATATTGTGTGTTGCTGCGGATTACTTTTTGTAATCTCTCATCAATTCTCAGTGGAGTCACATTGTGTTTCATCAGGTTTGGTTGCAGAACAGACTTTTATCGTCTGCTACAGCAGAATGTGTAGGCAACTGTGGCATCAGAGTTGTTGCCACTATCACTCAGGCAAAGAAGGACCTGTTGATTCAGAAACGGCATTGTATGGATGATGGTTCACCTATATTACTATTTCCAGTTCCGTTGTAAACGTGGGGTTGATTTATTGTGTTGCAGTGTGTGAGTTCTGAGGGATAATCCCAGCCGGATACCATCATGGTGTCCCTGTTGTGTGCACCCAGGGGGCCGGCATGCTAGCTCACCCTTTTATGTGCACAGAGAAAATAGAAATAAACTGTTGTGGATACAATAATAACCAGCAGCACAGACCAGGCACTCCATGTACATTTCCATTGGTAAATTAATCAAAATAAAACAATAACTTTACTTTCTTTAAATAAAAGAAGAGCCATGATTGGCAATAATAAACTGTACATGATCAATAGTGACATTGTTTAGTCAGTGTGATAAATAAATGCCAGATAAACAACTTTGAATATTCTAATATGAAACAATATTAATAAATAGTAAAAATGTAAAAGACACCCAGACTGAAAGTGATGCAAAACTGTTTGTGTCTCATTTTGGTCATTGTGTGTTTCTTTTATAATCGTATGAGTGACTTTTCACCAAGAAATGAAAAATAGCATTTCATAAAATGGCTGTAGTCCAGGGACATTGGGCATCGATAGGCCTGTTCAGTAATCCATGGTAACAAGTCACTACTGGTAGGGGGTTAACCAGAGGGGGCATGCACCATCCCTCTGGCCCCACCACTGATCATCTCTCATTGATTGATGTGGATCCTGCATTGAGAGGAGGGTTATTTTCTACTGCTGCTTACTTACTTACTGCTCTCTGCATTTACCAACAGACACAAAACGAGGTCTCTACACACACTTACTGTAACAAACTGTGTTTTTACGTGTCACGCCCCTCTGACATTTAACCCTTTTGTGAAAGTCTTAATCTAGTCATTGGGATGATCACATTGACTGAGTGTAAAATATCAATCAGGTGGTATACAAAGGCCAGTACAAACAAAATCCAGTCCTGTTCTTAGGTTATGCTTTCCTTATAGTGCCTGTGATCTGTGTAGTTGAAAACATTGGTTCAGCACATCCTTTATTTTTATTTTTATTTATTTTAAATCCCTTATTAGTCCCACAGTGGGGATTTTTTTGTTCTCTGCATTTGACCCATCCCTAGTATATAGGAAGCAGTTAGAGGTTCAGTGTCTTGCTCAGGGACACTTTGGCACAGCACATGTAGTAACCAAGGATTGAACCACCAACCTTGCGGTTACCAGACAGCCCTCTCTACCCCATGTGCCACGGTCACCCCACTTTCACTTTTTACTTTCAAATTCAAGCATCCCTCATTTACAAGAGGCAGCTTTTGAAATGCCTCGATGGGCAGTGTGGCTGCTATTATGCTGGCAAACACATGACATGAGTTGTAAGTTCAAGGCCAAGAACAGCATCACCTTCAAGCAGAGAGTCGTGTCTGCCTGCATGAATAGTGCTGTAGCAATGGAAACGGCTTGTGTGTGTGTTGGACTTGTTTGGTGTTTCCTTTGCATCACATTATTGAAGTTTAAAGCTACGTTTGTCATGTTTAGATTTGGGAAAATTATCCCTAATTAAGCATGTATACATCCTTTCATCTTAGCTTGTCTTTTACTTTTTATTTCTTTTTAAAGACGAGATCAGTCATATTACCTCTGAAACCTCTGGAATTTACTCTTGTTTTGTATCAGATAACGTCTTAAAGTTTGACACTTAAAAGGATCTGTTCACCCACTTTTCAAAGAAATGTGCCTGTAGTAATGCCAAGGCTAGAAATTTTATCAGCAGCATGTATTTCCAGAAACGGTGCCAGGTGTCCACAGAACAACAGTTTTCATAAGAACTAGTTCTTTGGTAGAAAGTAGGTTCAACAAGAAATTAGAAATATTTATTCTAGAAAGAGATATTGCAGTTTTTTTTCCAACGTTGTGATATATAATAGAATTTCGTATACCTCCATTGTACTTGCGTGGAGGCAGAAATCTCAAAACCTGGACAAATTAAATCACATTCATCTGCATGGTTAGATAGAAGTTTTTGGTAAATTGAGTAAATTGATCCTTTTAAGACTTCAATATAAAGTCAAAGATGCAGTGCAAGAATTACAGTCAATATTATGGCTTCCTCGGGCCGACAGACTTGTTTGTTTGCGCTGAAGACGTGACCTGTTTGCATCACGGTCTTTGGCTCTGTATCTTTTTGGGTCCATGCCCAAATGAGAGTTCCCCTTGGCTAACATGGAAGGAGAGCCGTGCGCTTCCTTCCCCGACTGCGCCTGGCATCTGTGACTACTTAGGGGGTACACACCCACTGAACCCCTCCTGCTCAAGATTCTGCATGCTTTGATGCAGGTTGGCAGCATTACATTGTACACAAAACACTGTCACAGCAAATGTAGATTTTGAACAGAACACTCAGCTTTTTTTACACACTAAGGAGTCATTTATGAAGAATGGAGAACTTCTTAATAAAACAAATCATGCATAATCGTTGTGCATACTCATTGCTTTAAACAAAACCTCTTAAAATTAAATAAAATGTGTTAAACAGTTTTATGATACAATTGTTTGTCCAAACTAAATGGCTGCTGGTACAAAAAGCAGACAAATATAATAAAGCTATGGTATATTTGTGCATCATGAACTGAATCTGAAAACTAGCACCTGCCACTTCAGTGCTGCTTCTGTCGCTGCTCCATTCACGGCCTCTGAGGGCTCGCGCTCGTATTTTCTCATGGAGATCGTTTTTGTTCGCTCAGATATCCCCGGTGAGGCCAGGAGGGGAGGCGTAGAAACAGGGGCATTGAGATTCATATCAGGACCACAATGCTTTTTTTGTCTTGCCTCTTGGTGTGCAGCCTGGACCTGTCCATTACAGGGCCACTCCTGGGTGCCCCCTCCAGGCCCCTGGCCACCAACCACCACCACAGCTGGTGAGCAGGCCTTCAGCTGTGCAAATCACCAGCTATCTTCCATTATAGTAAGATACCAGTGCAAAGCTCGGCATGAACCTTGATGTCTGAAAACATTGCTAATTGAAATAATAAAATAGGAGGTAACTTATGTATTTGTTCTTAACTAAACTGCTTGACTAATTAAATGCAGACAATAGATAAAGTGAGGAAAATGGCTTATTTACATGATTTGATTAAGTCCTACTTCATGCTTGGGTTGAGACACAGCGAGATTCGGCTGTTCTTGAACACGGTGGATGATATTGTGATAAGTACACTGAGAAGGATTTTAAAAAGTGTGGGTTGTAACAGAAGGAAGAATGACTCGTACTCATAAAGGCATCTGTGTTTTGGACCATTGGTGATAACAGTTCATTGCAAAAGTCCATCTGCAGGTTCACAAGCTGGTTCACAACCGGAGTACATATCACAAAGAGTCCACCTCTGCCAAGACCAACTTATCTCAGTAAATTGTCATTTTTAACTTTACATTACGAGATAAATATTATATCAAGAAAGGCATCTGCCTGCTGCTGATGAAAACAGCTCTGAAGAGAGAGGTGCAAGTGAACCTTAACTTTAAAGTTGTGGGTTGTAAACTGTAAATGCTAAACCTCTTCATAGAGCTGAATTGCGAGAGACCCCTTTCATTTGTGCATGATACAAGTTTCAGCAAAACAAACAAAACCTCTATGAAACAGCTTAAATATTGCCTCAAAATCTTGAAACTTTACACATTGCTTTTTTGATCAAGATCAATAAAACGTGGGGAATTAAAAAAAAAAAAAAGGAGTTTATGGGTAGACAGATAACAATTTGACTGTGTCATCTTTGTTTTCTTGTAACGGACCCATTGGAGCAAATAGTTGCCATACATGTTCTCCATTGTAACAATGATGGTGTTCCCACATTATTGACAGTAGATCAAGAACAACATTACAAAATGGCCTCCGCTTACAGGAACAAAAAGGCCCTGTTCCTATGAGACAGAAGGTCAGTGCGGTTGTGGCCGGTTAGAATTTCTCTTTCTCTTTGAATTCGAGTGTTGAGAGAATAGTTCCAGATCTTGTGGATTGGTTTGTCCTCATAGATTAATCTGAGGAAACAGCTCGACGTCATACACTGTCCATGCTTTCCAGCGGTGTTCCATGTGTGTCTCTTTAGCTTGGCTTTGTGCCCACGATGCTGAAAGTGCAGCAGGGCTGTTCGCCACCATCGTGACGCCACAGAGCACTTGGTGTACAAAACCACACGCAAACCTGCATACATTCAAACGCTTACACATCCTCATGAATATTCTTATCCATGTTCTTCTCTGAATTGAGCAGTCTATGAGGACCGTAGCTGCAGCCGGTTAGGAACAAGCTCAACTTGTGCAAGAACACCACTTGGTGGTCGTAACGTGTATTGCAGGTCACAATAGTGCACACAAAGATTATCATAAGGATAGAATCAAAACGTCTTTAATTTCATCCAATTTGTTACATTTTTACATTTATATTAAATGTTGACCTTTGCCCTCACAGTTGGTAGATGTCTACATCAGTGTCCTCAGACAGTTGGACACTAGGTGGAGCTAAAGTATTGAGGTGAAATGGAGGGAGCGGTGTCGGAGATATTCACCATAGAGCACACAACCAGTAACTCTGGATTAACATTTTTCTTTTCTTTCAAATTATTATTATTATTTACAGACTTGGTAATCACTGCTAAAAGGTTCCACAAAATAGATTAATATGATCCTTTCATGTAAAAAGAGGTTTCATTGGCACAGTGTTTGTGTCAACTAGCAGAAGGCCGAAAAATGGAAAAAACTAAATCCACCTTATTGTTTATCAATAATTCTTTACAATACACTGAGGTTATTGGTTTTCCATTACAGTTTAATTTTGACAGCAGTGCTGAACGCGGTTAAGTTTGTATTCTAAAATACAATAAATCAGAAAAACAATGCTGTAGTTTCAAATCGAGTAAGGGCTAGATAAGCCTGGAGTGTGTGTGTGTGTGTGTGTGTGTGTGTGTGTGTGTGTGTGTGTGTGTGTGTGTGTGTGTGTGTGTGTGTGTGTGTGTGTGTGTGTGTGTGTGTGTGTGTGTGTGTGTGTGTGTGTGTGCGCGCGCGCAGTTTAGTTCAGTTCATGAATGGATTGTATCCATGTGTTATCAGTAAAAAGGCAGACTTGACGTCTGGGTGCTCGGCCGTCTGGGCCAGTTCTGATGTCCGCTGTGAAGAGAGATTGACAGGCCTGTACGTCAGCACCCATATTTCTCACCTATGATCACACTGACTTTGTTTGGCGTCTGATGAGGGCTGCAGGCAGCCAGCTAAGGCTCGTCCCTCCAGCCACTCCCCAGATTCTTTTTCGCTCAATACCGACCTCTCTTTCTTTCTCTCTTTTGGAAGCATTTCTTTTCTAAGGCACAAAATTAGTTTGTCAACTCATTCAAATTAACAATAACCAAATTGACTTTCATACTTTCGTCTGTCACTGTGCTTTTCTTTCCACCTAGCTTCTGTTAACATTGAATAAAACTGAACAAAAATAAAATTTAAGCATTTGATCATTATTATTACATGAGCATCACAATGTTTTCACATTTTCTATAACAATGCAGTAAGGGTGATAATTCTTCTTCTTTGTCCTGATGACATAAAGGCACATCAGGCAGGTTGTGGGTAAATTCCAGTACAACATTATAAAATGTAAAGTATATATTTTCATTTTGTAAATGTTGTGAGCTGTGTTGTTGTGTTTAAAGATAATTTCCTCTTGGTGTGTGTTAATGTGTAATGCTTGCACAAGAAGCAGAATCAAAGTCAGTCAGCAGCTCCTCACTGTATACACCCCGTACAGCGTCACACAAGAAATACACACTGACAGGCTGTGTGACATCACTCAGCTGTAAGTAATGATCCGATCTGTGTGTTTGGTGGTTAAAAGGCTTACACTTGACCAGGACATTGTTGGCTTCTCAGCTCAGAGATCAACACACGTGTGGCAGCATCGTATAGCACCAAGGGATTTGCCTTTTGTAAAGCCAGTAGGAACTCATCATTGTGTGTGTGTGTGTGTGTGTGTGTGTGTGTGTGTGTGTGTGTGTGTGTGTGTGTGTGTGTGTGTGTGTGTGTGTGTGTGAGAGAAGAGAGCTGGTTTGATGCAGTGGTGAGAAGTATTCAGATCCTTTACTTAATACCACAATATAAAAAGCTTCCTTCATTTTAAATATACTCTGTTATATGTAAAAATCTAGCATTTCAAATCTTATTCGATAAAATGCATAAGTATTAGTACTCATCATGCAGAATGGCTCATTATATATAATATGCAGATTATTATTATTAGTGATGCATGTGTAACTAATGTTGCAGCTGGTAAAGGTGGGGGTAATTTCAAATGTAATACTGCTGGGGAGCTAAACAAGATATTAATAGATTCTATTTTGTTTTAACAATCTAAATCTGCAAAGTAACTAGTAACTAAAGTTGTCAAATAAATGTAGTAAAGTGAAAATACAATATTTTCCACCAAACTGTTGTTGAGTAGAAGTGTAATATAGCATGAAATGGAAAAACCCCAGTGAAGGACCTCAAAATTGTACACAAGTACTTGAAGAAGTGTCTTTAGCTACACCCCACAACTGGTTTGATGGGGAGCTGATGAGGTCATGGCTCATGTCTCCTGCTTGTGTCATCACCTATAGGATGTTACTCCTGCCAGCAGAGCTGCAGCTGCTGCTCTCACTGTTCCAACAGTGTCAGAGGCACACAAAAAAAAACTAAATCTGAATAATGTTTTAGCTGTTATGTTGATAAAAATCATCACGCCAGTCAGCAGACCTGCGGTGGAAAGCAACATTTTAATGAAGAAAACGGATCATAAGCTGAAACAATAGTATTTCAGTTTTTACTTTCTCATTTTATTTTAGGACATTTGCAGCTGTCTGTGTGTTTTATATACATGAGTGAGCTCAACACGTCATCGCACGTGCCCGCTCTCATGTGCACATCTGAGGAGACACATTTGACCTCCTGTTTTGCATGTTTTACAAGATTGCACAGTGAAGCGTTTCACACGGCTGAGTGACGTCAGCAAAGCGAACGAGCACTGTTTGTTTTGCTGCTTTTTTTTTTTTCTTTCCCCAGCACAGACCTATGACCACATGCTCATTATCATAATCATTCGCTAGAATTACAGATGTGATAATCTAGGTCAGATGTGGTGCCAACAGAAAACACTGCCCGCTAATCTAAGTGTGTGTGTGTGTGTGTGTGTGTGTGTGTGTGTGTGTGTGTGTGTGTGTGTGTGTGTGTGTGTGTGTGTGTGTGTGTGTGTGTGTGTGTGTGTGTGTGTGTGTGTGTGTGTGTGTGTGTGTGTGTGTGTGTGTGTGTAAATATTGTGTCAGAGAAAAAAAAATAGTTGTTTGTGAAAGAAATAAGGTTGTTTATTTTCTCAAAACTGCACCTTTTTTACCAAAAAAAAGAGAGAAAAATCCCTAATTAATCAGTACCGGTACATGTTTAAGCACACTGCACAGCTAATCCTGAGGAATACAATTTAATGCTAAAACAATATAGCATAAATAGAACATATAATTTAATTCTGGACTGGTTGCTTGATTAGCATTGCATCCTGTGATACTGATGTAAGAAAGCCATTTGGTTGCTCAGATCTCAGTTGCATCAGCTATCTTGCCATATGTTGCATTTACTTTACATAAATATTAGCTTGATGGAGAACAGCTTGATGTTAGAATAATGTATGTTACACTGTCGCATTATGAGAAAAATTTAAAAAGCTTCCTTCAATGTCAGAGCTGTATTTGTTTTTGAAGGGAATAAAATACACGACTGCTGATGCGCTAATTTAAATGTCCTAGAATAGTGAGGTATACCGTATGTGTTTAATGCACATGAATTACGTGTGTGTGTGTGTGTGTGTGTGTGTGTGTGTGTGTGTGTGTGTGTGTGTGTGTGTGTGTGTGTGTGTGTGTGTGTGTGTGTGTGTGTGTGTGTGTGTGTGTGTGTGTGTGTGTGTGTGTGTGTGTGTGAGACAAACACTCAGGCAGGCATAATTTGTGCCAGCTCTGTGACGTAGAGGACATGAGGCCCAGGTGGGTGCTGTGAGTGGCACTAACAGCATCTCCTGCTTGAGCCTGCCCCATCTCTGACTTCATTGGCTGCAGCTCTGACGCAGATACACGCACCACCATCCTCCCTCCCTCCCTCCCTGCACATTTCTTTCTATCACGTTTTTTTTTTTTTTTACACCCATTTAAACACTTTTTTTTTTCTTTTTTGATTCATGTGCTTTCTGCAGTTCCCTCCACTGCAGCGCTCCACACAGCCCCACATTACAAATCTGCACCACCTGTCCGTTGTGCACTCTCTGAACGTGCTTTCTTCGTTTTCTCTCATGCATTGATAGAAACCTTATCAACATGTCTTTCATTTCTTGCCATATTACCGATGTTAATCCTCTTTCCTTTTGAATTGAATTGTGCAGTGCAAGGTCTAAATCACGGTGTGCCACTGAGAGCTTTAGAGGTGTTATATGTTCACATTAAATTTGTCAGCATGTGGCACGTGAGCAGACGCCGGCATCCACTGTTTCAGTCAACTGCTGCATTAAAACTGTTAAAATGTGCATTGAAATATGTTCATCATGGATCCCGTCATTACATTTTGTCCACCAACTGCACAGTGTAGTTGCAAAGCGTAGTTTTGCTAAACGCAATGTAGTGAACAAGCTTTAAATAAACACTATTGGAGAAAGATAATTTATATTTTGTTTGGGATTGCCTTTTTTCATTTGGCCAGGGGAAAAAAAACCCATCAAATCTATCCCTCTTGGTCTCATTTACAGTAATTATGTTGACAAATTTACAATTAAACTAAAACAAAAGAAAATTAGATAATTTAAAGGCATGTAATCTAATCTCAAAGGGAATTTAGGAAGGAAAACTGAAAAACAAATTTTAAATTTTGAGTCTCTCCCTAATAAGAAGAAACCCCTTAGCTGTAAATGAAAAGGTCCTAGCAAGTTTAGGCCTAAAGATTTGTACTTTAATATTATACAAGCCATTTAGCATGATACTGTTTAGCCACAGTTGAAGCACAGTGGTCCACGTTGTCTGCCAACAGTGTGTCTGATGCTGTGGGAGTGCGCTGACGCTACAAACACTTCATTTTGTGGTCAGGGTAAGTTTTGCTGCACATCGAGTGTTAGCTTACAAACCTATACATTGCTAAAGTTTGGGTGTTTGTTTTTTTTCACTGATTAAAGTGACCATGTTCAGGCTGCAGTGATGTTCATATATGCATCAGCCTCCAGGGGTGCTACAGTTTGCACTGACCTTTGACCTTCATTTAAAGGCCTGCTGCCGAGGACATGCTAGAAGAGCCCTGAAGCTCCGCCGGTAGACCAAACCGGTAAGAGTTGCTAGAGCAGTTGTTAGAGCAGTGATGATTCACCATCATTGACCAGATTCATTTACTAGAGATTATATTGAGTGTCGAGACTCTACCGGACTTGTATTTAAATACTTGATGCAGCATTGTAGTCCTTTTTAAACAGAGTTAAGTGGGATGTAGGCATGTGGTAATTTTGCAAATGAGGTATTGCTGCTGCTTGGTTTTGACCGAATTATTATCAGTTTTTGACCAGATAATTGTCCCAATTGACTTAACAACTATTGCCTACCAGACTGCTACAAAGTCTAGCTGTAAATAGGTTCCTGTTAGTTGAAAATTCAAACAAAATATCTCAATATAGTATAGTCTTTCAGAAAGATTGGTTTAACAATCGTTCTCTAGAAGGGAGTCTAATGGAATGTCTAGCCTGAATTAGACTCTGGTATTTACTCTACATGGCCTGCACCAAATTGGGTTGGATTATCCAGTCAGTCTATTCAGTCTGCATGCTGCCCCCTGACCAGTCACGCAGTTTCATCATTCCTTGAGCTTAAACTCTGGAGTACCATTGGCAGGTAGAGATGGAGGGTATCCAGTTCTGTCATTCTGGTGACCCTGAAAGCCAGTCTTCAGGCTTCCAAGTAGGCTGTGCTGTTAGAGCAACACAGGCATCTAAGATATCTGCAGAGGAAACAGAGCAGACAGCAGAATGCTATATCACAAAACACACCATAACTGAGGGAACAGGACTGTGTTTTAATTATGATCAGCCATTTGAATCAGCTCCACTCCAAATGAAAATTAGGCCCATCATCCTCCTCAGGTTCCCTGAACATTACATTTTTACATTACATTACAGTCATTTAGCAGATGCTTTTATCCAAAGCGACTTACAAGAAGTGCATTCAACATTGGTAATCAAAAGAACTACTAGTCACCAGAAGTCATAAGTACATAAGTACATGAACATGCTGTTACTGTCAGGGGAGTCCATAAAAGGCAACTTTTACCAGATCAGCCTGTTTCCTGTTGACAAGCCTCTTCTGGAGGGACATGCAGGCAACTGAAGAGCAACGGTTTTTTTTAGTGGACACTTGCCCATGGTCACTTGGGGACACAAAATGTAATCCCTGCTGTATAATCTACACACTGATGAGACAATGATAACAAAAAATCATCCTGTTTTTTAACGGTTATATTGCACTGGACTTCTAATTTCCCGTCACCATGTAGAAGGAAGTCCTCCAAGATACAGCTGAGTCAGTACAAGTAACAGACCACAAACTTAGGTGCTCAGGTCTACATGTCCACTGAGAAGATGCCCATGTACCAAGCTCAGATGGACTCCTGACAGCTATACCAAACTCAAAGCAGCCACTACAGAATGGGTTATTTTGCCCAATTTCTGCAGCACTGTAAAGAGGTTGAGCATCACTTATAAATGCCTGAGTGTTTAACGTGTACATTTGGATCTCATTGAGAGCTTGGATCCAGATTTGACTTCATTGCAACAAGGAGGAAACCATCAAAGATTTTGTTGGGCAAGCGCAACATTCCAAGTATCATCTGGTTTAACATAAAATCATTCTGGTTCAAATCAACAATTGTACCACTTTATAAGGCCATAAGAAACACAGGTATTGTCAACTGAGACCAACCTTTACTTGCTCTACTTACCTTCCTCCCTCCTGTACATCCACAGTGGACCCACTAGATCCCATTGGCCAAACAATGAAGATCATTGTCATGGTTCTGATAATCCAACACCCTCTGGGTGGACATTGTCAGCAATTTCAACAGTAGTGGGTGGCTGTATTTGAAAGCCAAGACTTTGTTGCATTGTGGTGACACCACATCAATTTATATAATGCAGTCAGTCCGGCTGAGTGAAGAATAAGGTTGTGTAATGCAGAGAAAAGCGTCTCCTCTATTGCATTCGTGCCTTCTTGTATTCTCCATTTTGGTCTTGGTTGCCATTTTGTTGCAAACAGCTGCTACAAGCTAATGACAGAATAACTTAAGAGCACTGGCAGTATAAAAATAGTGAGCACTAGATAGATTTGACAAGTGTGAATAAGTGATGTAAGATGAGATGCACGTTTTCTGTTTACCACATTTCACGCACATATACAATTCAGCATGAGTTATGTCTGCTGTTTATGTTCGTTGGTTATTATTGTTTGATATGATGTATTTTATGTCAGCAATATGATGACCATGCGGATCATTTTTTATATAATTCAATTGGTTAGTTGCTGCAACCATTATAGGGCCAATTGTATTGTATTAATGGTGGTGATGCAATGAACATTTTAGAATTTTTGGATTATCTCATATGCAAAATGTATTTACTTTGGAATAAAAAAATATAAATGAAATAAAAGATCTACACTGACAGTATAGAACCTGCAACTAAGTATGTTCAATGGATGACCTCAGAGTGTTTTGCAACATTAACTAATTTGTGCACTTTTATTTATGACTTTATTCAAAATGTAACAATATTAAATTCATATCCGTCCCATGTTAAACACACACCTAAAGATACATGCACCTTTTAATGTAGTGACTCTCTTCTGTATCACTAACATTGCCTTAAATAATCTATACGGCTTTCTATCTATGCAGACCAAGATTCATTTAGACACAAGCATTTTTTTTTTACACATCGAAGACCACAGTAACTACACATACTGTATGTAGTTACAGACAAAAAAATACAACTATGTTATATAATGTGACAGAGTCAATCTTGGAAAAGGAGCGAGGAGTAGAACGAAAGAGAACAATGAGATTAATGGCTCTGATGTCCTAATGATGTCTTAGAAGAAAAAGAAAAAACAGAAAGAGGTTCAGAACATTGAGCGGTAAACAAGATGTCATCTTCTCTCCTGGGACTGTGAGGACATTTGAGGGAGCAACAAACCTTTCCTCTGGGTACGTCTAATGTACGACAATCTGACAGCAGTTATTCAAAATGGCAATTATTAAGACGACAACGGGCAGGCAATGATGTGCGGTGATTTGTGTTTCCATTAACCTAAATTATGCACCTATCTCACATTTGTCCTAATGGATCACAGTGCAATGACGTCCATTGACGTCACATTTCAGATGAGCCGCATTGCAGTTGCATGCAAATGTGTGCATGCCAGGCTTTGTGTAAATGTGGAAGTCCTTTTTTTTATGATTTTCATTTTTCAACAAATAAGAGTAAACAGAGACCGTAATATGCTCATTTGTTGTTGAACTAGTTGCGAGCCAAGCTGTGAAGATGTGCATAACTCCCTCAGCCCCCCAGGGACCCTGTATTTTCATGGGCCTGCCTCTGACGTCAATGCTCCGGCTGTCCTGTGGATTGTCAGAACAGACTATTCAGTTGGGGGGAGGGGACTGGAAGTCTCTGTGGTGTGTGTGTGTGTGTGTGTGTGTGTGTGTGTGTGTGTGTGTGTGTGTGTGTGTGTGTGTGTGTGTGTGTGTGTGTGTGTGTGTGTGTGTGTGTGTGTGTGTGTGTGTGTGTGTGTGTGTGTGTGTGTGTGTGTGTGTGTGTGTTTTCATGCCTACGTGGATGTAACTATGCTCCTGTGTGTGTTCTTGTGTGTGCTTGCATGTGATCTGTAAATGTTTCACTTGCATCTGGGGCGTGTGTGTGTGTGTGTGTGTGTGTGTGTGTGTGTGTGTGTGTGTGTGTGTGTGTGTGTGTGTGTGTGTGTGTGTGTGTGTGTGTGTGTGTGTGCGCGTGCGCGCGCGCGCAGAGTGCAAAAAGCGTGTACAGTGCTTTGAATCAGAAATGTGCTTAAGTGGATGAGGTCTGTAATGTGGGGGTAGGGGGGTAAGGCTGTGTGTGAACAAGCGCACACACGTCTGAAGATGTGCAGCTCTTATGTAGGGAGACTGAGGCCGTATAGTCATCAGGAGGATGTTTGCTAAAAAGAGCCGAGAGAGGGGAACAGTTTAAGCATGGCTGCCGACCACTTCTCTCTTCAGTCAGCTGTTGATCCCCCAGCGGACGACAGTAAAGCTACGTTTTCACCAACAGCCATAGGAACCTTCTGCATGTGACACACGCATTAAGACGCATGAGATTTCACCTTCTTTCATCATCGCCTTTTTTATTTCCATAAATTTCTCTTTAACTCGTATGATTCACAGATGAATATGGGATTTGGTAGCAGGATAATGTTGTCGGAGAAAAGAGTGCGCACTGCCTTTCCAAATTGATACAGATCAAGCCGGAGAGAGCCCTGGCGGACATTTTGAGGTTTTCTTGGGTCTGTGGTTGCTTAGTTCATTTATTCCAACTGTTTCCAAACAAATAAAAAGATACTGTGATGTACAATTAGCTGCAAAATCCATTTGTTGACCAGTATGTCTGCCTATGATCGATGCTCTTCTGTAAATACATTATTTTGAACATTATCCTTAATGAAGCACAATCAACAAGGACCAGTAGTGGACTGTTACAAAGTACATTTTCTCAAGTACAATACATAAATACAAATTCAAGGCAAGGAGACCGGGTTGTTACATGCTGTGTGTTTGTATGTGCACGTGTTCTCTTCTCTGCTGTGTGCAGAGTGCTGATATCTGTTTGTCCGTTGACAGAAAGCAGCACTGAGCCCTTTATAAATCTCAAAGATTAGCTCAACTTTAAGCAACTGAAACAGTAAAATGTTACTTTAATCCATGAATAATAATAAAGCTTTTGATATTTTACATACATTTGGATAATAACACAAACTTTTACTTGGGTAATGCAGGAGTAACATACTAAATTGTGTTACTATCAAGGGAGCGACTATACAACTGAATGTGCTACTGTGCCTGCATTATTACCACAATTTAAAAGAAAATTAAAAGTAATTGGATATACAGTATATGAATCAAAATCTTAAAATGTCAGGGTCACTTCCCCGCCAGTGCTGCCAGGCAGCTCCCTAGCAACCAACAATGTGTCCCTAACAAAATGCTGTTTGCTTTGTACTTGTACTTAAAATAGTACAGGAAACATGTGACAGCTCAAAATTTGCTGGGGTCATTCTGTTGCATCTGTATCATTTTTCAACACATACCATTTTTATTTGCAAGGGCAAAAATACAGCTTTCTGTGTGGATAAAACCATTACTTTAGTGCAATTTATATTTACATTTCATGCCAATTGGGCTAACTAAACACAGTTGAAATGTAATTTTGGTTTGACATGTCACGCTGGTCAGTTCACTTCCTGTTATGTAATAATCTTTCAAACTTTAAAACGGTTGCTCTGCCTCTTCATCAAGCCGTGGATCAGAAGGGTTCACTGGTGGGTCACAAACAGAGTTGTGGCATCCCTTGTGATCTACGGCATTTCCCTATAAGTTCTTCAGTCATAACTGCCCCACATAAGCTCATAAACTTTCAGTGCTGGGAATGTTTTGAAGCAATTTTCTTAGATCTAAATTCCCGTGCATAAGCTACTTGAAGTGCAGGGAGGACGCACAGAGGTGAGCCCCGAGGGAGCTAACAGAGCTCTCTGAGCTGCTTCAACTCAGAGCTTCTCTTTTTTTCTGTGGGTTACATTTGACAACAATCTAACAATCTCCTTTATTTATTGTCATTAGTTTCATAATCCAGAGAAAAATACTACTAATGATAATAGAATAAAAGTCATGAAAATGTATGTGAATTTTCAGATCAAAATCTAAAGGATCTATCCTCAAATAAAAGGCAGACAATTTGTTGCATGTTAATGGTTCTATTTCACCTGAATGGCTGAATTTATTTATTTTCAGCTCAACCTCCCGAATTCCTGGGCATTAGAAAATATTATTAGATTAGTATTTCAAATGAACAGATGCTTGCTTTATTGCATTACTATTACACTTCAAATAATCAAAAGGCAGCATCGCACAGGTGAAACAAACTGATGTGTCACCGTAAGATGCATCCCTCATTTTAAGGGCTTTTCTCATCAGGCTGAAATTGGAGAGAATCCATTATGTTATACCTCTGAATGGACCAGCTGCTCGAAAGCGTAGGAATGCCAGTGATTGATAGCACGCATGCTGACACAACCCGCCACAGCTCTCTCTCTCTCTCTCTCTGTCTCTCTCTCTCTTTTTCTCTCTCTCTTTTTCTCTCTCTCTCTCTCTCTCTCTCTCTCTCTCTCTCTCTCTCTCTCTCTCTCTCTCTCTCTCTCTCTCTCTCTCTCTCTCTCTCTCTCTTCCCCCCCCCATATGATCAGTATATGCTGCGGCCGTGAGGGAGTCTGGCACACTGTATGCTGTATCATGTTGCCGACTCAGAGCTGTTGATGTGCAGTGTGAGCACTGATAACACAAGCACACATCTACAAAGGTTGCTGAGATAGGGAGCTCATTTCATTAGGAACTTGATGTAGGATCCTCACGTCAACTATACAGATTCTTTTTATTTTTTACAGATTTATATCATATGAAGTGATGTATTGATCTAAGATCTTCATGTATGCTCTAAATGACGTGTAGATTTGCTATTCACGGCACAAAATTAGTTCCGCAGAAGGATTGTTTTGCTCTGCCAATGTCCTGTAAATTAATTATGTGTCTCTTTTCTACATGGATATTAATAGCGGAAATATAAAGATTGGTGGTGATGCATTGCTTGGTTAGCTTCAAGGCAATAACTGTACAGTTAACAGGAACTAAGTGTGGCCTTAAAGACGTCAGAGACAGCTAAAGTGATACAGGAAATCCTCTGACTCAGACTTGAATCTGAAAATAACAAAAAGAAGAAAGAACTTGCATTGGGGTAATTCTATCATAATCTTGCCATTTCCTAATCTTAATTTTGTATAATCCAAACCATTGTTCAGCATTCTTTTGTATCTGTGTATATAGCTTCTGTTGTTTTTTACTCCAAATTGTCTTCAGTCAGTGCAGAATGCATCATCTGCTTGACCTCAATTTGAGGTTAATTAGGTTATTTTGTATTATTATCTTTATGGGATTGGATATTATTAGTATAGGATTATAACTGTAGTCCAAATATGTAGTTGCACTGCAGATGTGCAGTTTTTGCAGTAAAGCTTTCTGCACTGCTTTTGCTAAAGGAATGGACTACATTGATTTATTTCATTATGCCAATTCAAGGCGATATTTACAATTGTAATTTATGTAAATGTACGCCTAGTGAAATAAATCAATTGAATGCATTCCTTTAGTAAATGTAAGTCTCTGCAGATATTTGAAGTCAAGAGCTGAAACATCAACAGTGACCCAGAAAAAGGCAGAAAGACAAATCTTATTTACTTGAGACAAAACAACGTTATGGGAAATCTGAAGATAGATAGACACAAATTAGACCTCGGTATGATAAGTGTTTAGAGTCTAAACTTTAGATTGCCCCTGCTTGCGCTCGCTCACTCTCACACACATTGTTTGTATTTTTCTGTACATGTTTTCCTTATGCTGCACCATAGTGAAAGTGTTTTCAAACGTTTATTACATGTATTAATACATATTTTTTCCAGAAAGGTCACTTTTTGACTGCTGTATAAGAGGGATGTCTGTTCTGAATGCTCATTGAACACAAGCCATTCATAAAATGTGGCTTGAATGTACCCAATAATATAACTCTGCAGATTGATCGCTGTTTATAACTCTCTCTAGCTGTGGAGGAGGTCAGGGGTCAGGGTCGGAACCTGGAAGGAATTCAGTGCCTTGGTAAATAGCGACAGCTAAATGCTTGAACACTGAGCTGGACCTTTTTCAATCCTCGTATGCGAAAGTTGACGCACCATTAAATGTGTCCTGCCGTGCTGTAAATGTAGAGCTTGGCGTCTCCTTCTTGACCACTGAGCTGTGGATCAGGAAACAGCAGCGTGTCTCTGGAGAGCACTGGGGTTATATGGCTCGGCCCCTTTACGCAGCCACATTCAGAAACGGGAACAGCAGTTCAGCAGCGTCAATGGTGCGCTTCTCAGACCCGTCAAATATGCTGAAACACCGGAAACGAGGACGATTTACCCTTCAAAATAACTGTTAGTGTAGAAAAAAAGCTTAATGAATGAATGTAATCTTTGAACATCGGTGTTGTTTAGTCATTGACACGCATTTTCAAGCGCTCTGTTATGGTATTTGTGAATGTTTGCAGTAAACCAAATATCTTAAATCAATGTCTTTAGAGGCCAACTTAGCCATAGGCATTGCAGCTGCACGTTTAAAGGATATTCATGGGAATGATTGTCTGACCTACTTAAATTCTTGACAAAATGGCATTACGTCCATTGCAGTATTCCTTACGGGACACCCTACACACAATCATCATGCAGTGCTTTGGCTTTTACTTTGAAAACTAAAGCGGAAATTGTGCTAGATAATTGTAGATGACTTGACACTGGCGCGCACCCGTCTTTCTCTCTCTCCCCGTGTGTGTGTGTGTGTGTGTGTGTGTGTGTGTGTGTGTGTGTGTCTTTTACTCCCGTTCCTCTGTGTCTATGCGTCGTCGTCTCCGCTCCCCCAGTCTGCTGCTGCACATCCACAGCGGAGCCACCACGCCGAGGAGGCGGGCCGACTGTAGCTACACCTCGGCCAGCGGTGCTGGGTCATAGCGCTGGTGGAGGGGGGGCAGCACACTGCTCTTCTTGCCCTTCCAAAACCGTGCACAGCCTGAAGCATTGAGGACACCATCAGACCAACGAGTACTGGAATAGTTTGGTTTTTGCCGAGACGCGCCAAGTTGCAGCTGCAGAGGCGCACTTTTCTCCGTGGCTCCTCTCTCCTCCTGCGCTCACAATCCGACATGGAAGATGGTCCGTCTTCAACAAGCTGTTTCAGAAGGTTAACGGACTGTTTCCTGGGTGCAAGTAGGTCTTTTTTTGACAATCACTGTAAAAGAGTGAAACATAAAACAAACTGAAATTCATGCGAAATACAAAAAGCTTTGCTTGTCGTTAACCGTGCCAAAACATTTTGATCGTGCAGGCGTTCGTTATTTGCCCATGCGTCTACCCAACTTTATGAATGACAGCTTGATAGCTGATTTAGACGGGTGGGGACTTCATTCGAGGGGGACCAAACAGGACTGCCATACGGAAAATGTAGCGTGTGTCTCTAAAGTCCTTTTTTATTAAAATAAAGAGCGGCTTTATGAATCCCATCTCGGATAAGAGCTGGTCCGGTCCAAGGAGGGGACAGTCAGCGGTGCTGCAATAAGACATGGCATCAAGAAGCGAAGCGAAGTCTTCAGCTCGCGCCAGAGTGAGGATAGACGGTGTACATGCTGTTCAGCCCACTCCCTAACGAGAATTCAATTTAAAAATATTCCTGTAGAAATATGAGTTCAAGGCTATGGTTCAGGATTCATATTCTTACAGACATTACTTTGTTTTCTATTAACACATATTTGTATTATTTGTTGCAATACTGCGAGTTGTATATGTATACACCATTCAATATATAGGTTTCACGTTCCATAGCTGGGATACATGTTTTGTCCTAATAATAAAATTCAGTATGGCGTTTACGTCAGCTGTTTTGCTTATTTGCTTTTCTTTTTTCTTTTTTTAAAACTTTTTTCTTATTGTCAGAGGCTGCTACACTCCGCAGTTTAGCATTGTTTAAATTATAAAATAATAGAATATATTGAGAAATTGGTGCCACAATAAGAAATAATATTAAAGTTTAGTGAATGTATTTGTAATTTTCAGTTATTATTCACCTATAATATAAGTTCCCACTCAGTGGTGAATTTACAGGCCTTTATTGCATATTTTTTGCAATTTTATCTGGTTTTGTATCTTTGTAATACTGCTGTGGGAACTTATACTTTGGGAGTTATGGTAATTTATTTTTGTGATTGTAAATTACACTGTCTGTGTGCCACATGAATAACACTGTCCATGGTTCCATTTGTATAAGTGGCACCTCAAGTGACCTTTAGTGGCAACGCTGTAATAACCAGTTAGCAGTTTGGGTCCTGGGATACCGAGTGATGCCAAAATACACACATAGCAGTAAACTGCAGTCATGGAATGTATTATTGAGGTTCAGTTTGTAGGTATCCCGCCTTCATACTGACCAAAAAAGGACAAGAATTTCAGATTACACAAAGCTTCCACACTTTTTTGAATTAACTAAACAACTGTAGCTGCAGCTGACTAAATATTAAAATTGCAAACGTGTCCACCGTGGGACTAAAAAAGGTTTATCTTATTTTATATTCAACTGTCTTGTACTATTTTCTAACACTATAAAGAAGTCGTTCACAATACACATTGACCGGAATAAAAGTTAATCATTGACTGCCGGCTTCCACTTTTGTTGTAATTGTCATTATATGCGAGTGTCATAGCTCACATTTATGCTTTAATGTTGTATCGTACAGCTGTCAATTAATCTAGATTAAATGTAGGATTAATTTGACACACTGTTTGCCTTCTCATTGCACGTTTCCCTGTGATTGGTTTGGGATCAGGGAATAATTTGATTATAGTTTATCCAAGGCTTTTTTACTGTCACAGAACACATGGACACACTTATATTTTAGTTTTTATAGCACTGTTTACAAAGGCTTTTTGTGTTTTATTTTTTAACAACTGCTGTCATGTTTATCTATCATTGTTTGTCCTTTCTGAAATGGGACTGGTACCGTGTTGGCTCATTCACTTTCTGTGGATGCTCATGTGATTCTAAGCAGCAAGTTAGTCCTGGGATATTATAAATGGCTGTTTGTAGCCTCACATTGCGGGAAAATATACAAGAGTGTGCCTGTTTTTGTGCATGGTTTGTGGATAGTTGTGTAGTCAGATTCGGAGGTCAGTCTGGGTCGGCCCTAATGTGATCTCTCAGGCATTTTCAAACCCAATTGGTTGTCGACGAATTGCTTAACTCCGTGAAGAAGGCTGTATTGTCTGACAGGAAGTGCTCACGCTGGACATTTCCGGCCTCACCGCATGCCTTCTCTCAGCATAGAATATATAAATACAAATAGTGATTGATATGATTAAATATGAAAATTAATGCATGATTGAAATTTGAATGGCTAAACAATTCCAGGCTGGGCTGAACACATGCCAAATAGTCTCTTTGTGATTTGTCTTCAGTGTTAAAACTGTCAGGCAGTTCAAGCCAAAGAAAATTAGCTTGTTCTGCAGTTTGAACCCTTTTTTTTAATATCAAGATCCATGCAGGACCGGATCAGTGCCAGGGCACAGTGCACGATCTGAGCAGTGAGGCAGATGACATTCTCCTCAAGGCGTCCGTTGACCTCTCGTCAGCTTGCCGTGGTTTGGTATCTGAGGGGATGGGAAAAGGCCACATGCGTGTAGATTTCTTTACAACTTGTCCTCGTGTCAAGGCCCATAAAAGAACAGGGCGCTGGAGAAGACGCACAGATCTGTGGTTCTCATTACCGGGTCCCCATTGGCCCCTTCTGCAGAGCGGCTGCAGAGTTCAGCATCAGTCCAGATGTTCAGCAGGGAACATGACCCCTGGTCACTGATGTGGCTCGGGGTGGGAGAGGGGCACAGAGGCAGCGCTACATCAAACCACCAGTTTGGGTGAGATGTGACCTCCAACGCAGCAACCGCAGCTTCAGTTTGAAGGCTCGCTGTCGTAGGCTGTGTGATCTACCGCCTCTGGCTGTCTTTCAGGGAATGCACAAGAAACGTTTGAGTTAATAACGTGAGTTGAAGGTGAAGGTTGACCTGCTATGTGTCTATAACTGCAGCTGGAGTGTTGCTGCTTGCCTGTGACCACACTATTAGGCTGTGGATCAAGGGACATGCCTTATCTACATCTCAGTTTGCCATTTATAGCCCTTACCCTTTACATCTAATGACCTGGACCATGGAAGTGGAAATAATGCAAATTACATTTTCATGAAAATGTCCACCTCTCTGTCTCTCTTGAGTGTTAGGTGTGCATGTTTGTGCAGCGGTGTTTGTTTTCACCATGTGGGGGCGTGTCCCTGGAAGTGATCGGACTGCAGTTAAAAGTCCAGGGGGAAACAACGTTTTCTTAATTTGACACCTTTTCAGTGGCTGACTATTGATTGAGTCGCACCAGTCGCTTCACCCTTGGCTGCCGTGGTGTGTGTGTGTGTGTGTGTGTGTGTGTGTGTGTGTGTGTGTGTGTGTGTGTGTGTGTGTGTGTGTGTGTGTGTGTGTGTGTGTGTGTGTGTGTGTGTGTGTGTGTGTGTGTGTGTGTGTGTGTGTGTGTTCACCTGCATTTGCACACACACATACCCAGGTTCACCGGCACAGGCAAAATGAATAAATTAGTTGAGCAGTGGGGGAGGAGTCAAAGCGTTTTCATCTTCAGTCTTTTTTTCCTCTTTGCCGCTCACTGAATGTGCGTGTTGGACGCTGTGCTCCAGCCCTCTCAGAGATAAGATAAGAACCACATGCTCTTCCCACCTCCTGGCAAGGGAGTCCCAGGCGGACCTGCTGACGCACGCACTCCCCTTCCCCTCCCTCCCCTTTCCTGCCTCAGCCTCATGTCAGGAAAGTGAAAAGTAGTACCTTGGCAGCTTGCCCTTGACTCTCTGCCAGAAGGAGTGCGCTTCGAGAGAAGTGGTCTTTTCCCTTTTTCTCTCTTGTGCCTTTTTCATCTATGTGTTGCAAAGGAGTTACATCTTGCTCACTAAACAGCAGAACCGCCGGGGTCGGCCTCCACTGTTGACATTGCCGCCCGACATCGTTTGACAGGAGCGCTGAAGACACACGTTCCCTTCTATTCAGGCACTGTCACACAGATTGCCAACTGCTTCATGGGAAATAGAGATGAGTGATGGCGATCGGGTGGAGCTGGCCGTTGTTTTTAGGAGCTCTTAAAATGTTCCTTTATTTGCATATGTGAGTTTATTGTTTCAATTAAACAAGCAGTCCCTCCAGGAATTTGCTACTTTACTTTTCTCCAAATCTTGCAAAATTTCATCAACCAAAACAAATCTATTTATGTCCCTCTTCTACATAAAATACTGGTAACCCAAATAACTCAGGTCAAATTAAGTTACACCTCACTCTAAACTACAGTAACCACTTTCCTTTCAACTGCCTTATCAATTTTCTGTTAGCTGAGAAGCCTTGTGAAACAGCCCTTTCCCCCTACATGCATATTGCACGCAACAACCTTCACCGGCCAGTTCTGACCTCAAACGGACCATTTTATTTATGGAACTTGCTATTTCCGCCAGAGGATCATGCTATCGGTTGCGTGTGTGCATGCGTGCATGCATATGTGCGTGTGACCATGAGTGAGTGTGCACCTCTGTGTCTGTCCACGGCCAATTTGGCATTCTACTGCTGTAAACTGCATAATATTTTTGGTGGCCAGTTATGGCTGCATGCTCAAGGACCTCTTGTGGTTGCGATGACTCTCAAAACACATTTTAGTGCCTGATTTATACTGCCATAGACTGCCTGCTGACTCCCCTCTCCCTACTCTTACTTGGTAGAGGTCGCTAGTGATAACACAGCCGAGTGCATCGCCGACCACCTATCTGCTACTCTGCACTCAGAGGGAGGGAATAACAGTTTGCAGTGTGTTTGGCTAACAGCCAACAAAACTTCCAGTAGACACACTGCTGCAGAAGTATCGGCTGCTGCTCTCTGGTTCACTTTTATTGTTTTGTACAGTGTGTTTGGCTAACAGCTAACAGAACTACCGGTAAATTCACTGCTGTACCTCTCTGCAACTCGGCCGCTGCTAAGCGGGCAGACAGGTTGGTTAGTTTAATTTTGTTTTTGGCAAGACCCTATGACGTGTCTCGTACGAAGACTTCGAGGCGATTGCCTACATACATTTTGAGTTTGAATGAAGTGTGTTTTACGACTTGGGCCTTACAGCTTATTGGTGTCTAGACCTGCAGTGAGCCAATTGTGGGTTGTATTCATTCAATCACACAATACAGCAATGGTCGTTGCAGACACACTTGGCGGAGATCTGCACTCTAAAAAATGTTTTGATCATCCATCATCATAACTTCAAAGACTAACTCATGAAGTGATGAACCTAAATTACAGTGAAATCCTGATGGGATTTACAAAGCATACCTTGGGATATGTGGATGAGTTTTCTCTCATCACAGACTCGTATATTCAGAAATTCAGATTTGAAAGTAGAAACAAAAAAAAGAGAATGAGGTAGTTGATCAGCAGCTGAAGGCGCAACCCCCATCTCTGTTCGTCAGCTCTCAGATGAAGACTGAAGTGTTGTGGAGGCTTAAATCAAACATAATG
This sequence comes from Cebidichthys violaceus, assembly GCF_023349555.1. NCBI lineage: Eukaryota > Metazoa > Chordata > Actinopteri > Perciformes > Stichaeidae > Cebidichthys > Cebidichthys violaceus. The sequence goes on from NW_027176263.1 coordinate 9,375,507, forward strand.
TAAATTGTAGAATAAGGACAGACTTGTGGATACAGAGAGAGAAATGAGGCCTTGCTTCACTGGGGTTTCTTTTCTTTTCCTATTCTTTCAGGGGCTTCCTATAAAGAGATAGAAATGAAGCATCCAAAATACTCGGGGACTTTCCGTTTTATTATGACTTTTTGTGACTCATATGAAATCTCATCATAACTGACTCAGCATCAGGTTTCAAAGCTGATGTTCATCTCAATACTTTAAAGTTGCTACGTACACTAATAAAGCGTGAAAGAATATTTATTGAAAGCACATTTCAGACCATGCTCGATGCCTGACATTCCATATTAATACCACAACCTGGTGCCACACACAATGAAGGTGCCCAGCCCAGGCTGTCTGTAAACGCATTCCCCGTCAAACAGGAGCGTGTTCATACTGAAACTTGGATGTGAGAGCGCAGAGACCCAGACAGACTGAGACTGGTTTGGCCTTCCCTTCCCAGTCCCAGGGTGTGGTGTGCTGCAGTCAAGATAAGTGTTATGCAACAATACCTCACTGAACATGAACTCAGGCTTCAGTTTTTGCAGAGGAAGTCCAAGTCTGAGTCAGGCACCAAAATCTCTGCTAACTGGGCTTCAGCTGCTCACAAACATGCTGCAGAACAAGCAGCTTCCCACCTATATTTGTGTCTGAATGAGCGTCTTCATTTAGACTCAAACTCATTTAAGCACCGAGGTGGGAAGTACTTAAGCACTGCATTTAAGTACAATTTTAAAAAACTTCTACTTTACGGAAATATTTCTATTTTATGCTATACTTCTGCTCCACTACATTTTAGAGGGAAATATAATACTTCTCTACTACATGTATCTGACAGCAAATGTATATAAAAAACAAAAACATGATAAATGTTTAAAATACAACATAAGTGGTTCCCATCCCTTTTGGCTTGTGACAGATGGTTTCATTTACATAACAGTTCAAGGCCCAATATTTCACAAAAATTATTTAAGAAAAGTCCAAATTATGAATAAAAATTGGTAAGGCAAAACTTTGTTCCCTACGCTATCAATAATCTTGCAACCACAGAGATTTATCTTGTGACCATTGGAGGGGGCCGCAGCCTCTGCACATCCTACAGTATACAGACAATTATATGTTGTAATCATGGGAAGGCTTGGGATGATGAGGATTTGGACATATTTAGTTCGTTCAATTTTGATTTGTTAATGTTTGACGTGTCATACATTATGTTATTCTATCTTGATGACACCATTGACTTCAGCAGCGTTGGTCCCAGTGGGAAGGGAATTTTACTGAGGTAAAAAAAGAACTCTGGCCAAACCATTGACCAAGCGTTTGCTTCTACCACAGCAGGCTCTCCCTCCTGATTGAGAGAGCACATGTGGTTCCCAGTGGGGTTAACCATTGTGGACCACAGCATGTGGGACAGATCTGGCTGCACCTTTGCTTAGTCGTAGTCACAGGCCCAGGACACTGACGCATATCCCTCAGCTCAGAGTGTCACCGCGGTCACATTAGGTTGAGCTGTGGCTCGAAAGGCTTTAGAAGGAATCAGAAGGAAAGTCTGTAAGGTCGACATAAAGCATCAAGAATGTTCAGAATCATTTCGTCAGTGCTGTTACATTTGCTTGAGAGGAAGTCGACCCTTGAATGCTTTCCTGTCATGTGCACCGGCTTCTGTTAATGCATCATGATATTGTATTACATTGAATCATCATAACGTTTAATAGGATATGTCTGGTGATGGTTTATATTTTTCTTAATGTCAAGTACAATGAAAAGAGCAAAACCAACCAATGGTTTTGCTTCCTGAAATAATCATAAGAGCACCAAATGAATGAATATGGCCAACCTTATCCTTTACGCAATAATAAGCCTATACTGATTATTTTTTACCTACTCCTTTTGATGTTAGTAAAAACAAAAATTTGGTTGCCCTTTCAATCCATATTCTTTCAAATGTTCAAGGGTTGAGTTAGGGGACAGAAATAAATAGTGGCTGTTCTAGAGGGCCATGGTTTGCTCTTTCTTTGGTGTAGGCTGCTCATTTTAAGCACAGGGATGTACCCAGAACACCATTTTAGCAACCATTTATATGCCCACTGTAAAATTCTAAGCACTGCCATTTGTTTTTGCCCCATGGAAATAGGACATTTGACTATTTCTGTTCATGTGCACACATATGATAGCTAAATCATTTTCCACACAAAACCTGTATTCATAAAGATACAGCCTCCTTATGTTTTTTTTTTTTTTTTTTTTGTAGTGTCACTAATCACAGTGCCTTCTTTGTTTCAAATAGGACAAAGTTGTGAGGGTATTTTGCAGCGCTTCCATTTTACTCCTCTCTGTGTGTCTTTCTGTCCCTTGCAGCTCCACCCACCCCCCCTTAACTTTCTCTGATTTATTAAGCCATATTCTGCCGATGTGCGTCAGAGCTGGCCAGGAGTCTCGTGAGGCGTTCCGTTCCTGAAGATCTGTGTCTTGTGTCTGGACAGCGTCAGACCGCAGCGTCCTCCACCCCTCAAACTTACCCCCACCTCTGTTTGCCTTATTTGCCTGCAACCACAAGCCTGCTCGACCTACACACACACACACACACACACACACACACACACACACACACACACACACACACACACACACACACACACACTGAGCAGATGATCAATCGTAGCTGAAGATCAAATTATTTGTTCTGGGCGAACAGATCAAAGGTCGTAGGTGGCCGCTCAGACTGTTTACCAGATTCAGGAGCACTTTGATTCAATTCAAATTAATTGCTATTCCTCAAGTGCAAGTTTGAAACACTTTGTTAAGACATACAAGAGTTACCTGCAGCTGAAGTGGATGCTTCTAACTCCTGCATCTGGTTTTATTTTTGTCATCTGGCACAACAGTCCGGTCTATGCCGAACAGTCTGCAGCCATTAATTACCCTGATATCATACAGGATTTTAGGCAAACACACACCACTTAGTAATATTTTCATGCTGTGTGTATGTATGTTTATGTGTCTGACGGCTGATAACCAGACATTTTGTGAGAAAACGAAAATAAAAGCGATCTGTGCTGTCTGAATACAATGGCCTGCTTTCTACCCTTATCTGCTAACAGATATAATTACTGTGTGCCATACCATAAAATGGAAATTTAGCCTGGCCGTAGGATTTGTTTTTCTGTACCAGGAATTATTATATTCGCATTTCATGTCAGCATTGAGTTCGCGGTCTCATGATGTGGTGACGTCTCACAGCTGAATTTATACAGAAGTCTTTGTTTTAGAAGCACACTCCATTTGCATGAGTGACCCAAACATGATGGCTTCCTAGTGCATCACGACGGCCTCTCAGACGCCAGCGGGTGTATTAAAAACAACTTTCCCTCAATGATGGTCTGGCAAAAGGCTTTTTTGACAACAAAGACAGTAAACAGCAGCACTTAGCAAGCTTTCGAGGACCTAATTGCCTATTAAGCACATTCGAGTCCTCCTTTATCCTGCTGCCTCTGTTGGGGGCTCCTATCCCTGGAGACACAGCTTTACAGTAAACATAGGCGAGCTAGCCCGGCTATCTGACAGCTTTAGCTGGAACATAGGCGCTGTGCTGCCGCTCTCACCTCACAGTAAAGAGAAAGAGATGACCTTCGGCTGTTTCTAGTCTGTGCCTTTTGTTTGGGGGAATGTCTGGAACAGTGGGCCTTTGGCAGCTTGTCAGATGACGTTTCCACCCTCTTATATATTATGTATCTCTCCTCCACACTTTTCTAGCATTTTTTTCCTTATTTTGTGCAACATCTCCCAAAATATTTTTTTGTATTTTTACACTCTGCTTAGTCATAAATAAAGCTGTGTTGTGCCTGAGCTAAAATAACGTTTTTATTTCTTGTGCTTTTCAGGCTTGACAGATGAGAAAGTGAAGGCCTACCTCTCGCTTCACCCGCAGATGCTGGATGACTTTGTGTTGGAGAGTGTGAGCGCAGAGACGTTGGACAGATGGCTGAAGAGGAAGACCAGCAGCAGGCCTGCAGGTATAGACACACACACACACACACACACACACACACACACACACACACACACACACACACACACACACACACACACACACACACACACACGTGCAGCAGGGACAAACATGGAAACACACACACGCAGCAGGGACAAACATGGAAACACACACACACACACACACACACGCTGCAGCTCTCTGGATCACTGTGACATAATAATTGGATCAGCAGATTCCAGGATATTGACGCAGAGTTGTAATTTCTGCGATATTTTGCTTTGGTTAAATGTTTATATTTTTAGCTACATAATCTCATATGAGTTCCCGACTAGTCAACCACAAATACAGGCTGCAGCCACGTCAGTCGTTTGCTTTTATTGCGCGGAAAACCTAAAACCTTTTTTCTTAAAGACCCAGGAATAACCAGTGTGCCTCTGCGGGTTGTATTTATTATCCCGGCCATTTGCAGTACAAATCACTCATCTTCACATTTGTCTCCTTTAATCATCAGTGTGTGTGATAGACAGAAGAAAGGGAACGGGCCTGTCGGGTGTTTACGGGTCATTAGATGTGTTTGAGCGGGCCGAGTTAAGTCTGTTCCGTGCGCTCCACACACACAGTGGACTGTTTCTCAGACCATCCGCATCCATCAAGGGCCCACAGGGCTGGCACTCTGCCCAGTCGAGCTGCTGACGTCAGAGGCGACCTCCAGAGACATGCAGCCGGCTGAAGGGGGCCCAGGGGAGGGGTAGGGATGATGATGGTGGTGGTGGTGGTGGTGGAGGCGGGGGGGCGCTGGCTCAGGGTGTGGATGTGTTGAAGTGAAGCTGGAAACTGGCGGAGGATGGATTTGTTTCATTGTGAAGCTGTTTGTTTTTTTTTTTACACGTCTACAGACAGTTGCGTTCATTGCTGCCATGCAGAGACGTTGAGTTCTCAAGTCTGAGCTTGCATTTGAAACAGTTTCCTGTATACAGTGTGTGTGTGTGTGTGTCTGCGCGAGTGTGTGTGTGTGTGTAGGTTGACAGGTACAAAATGGAGGCCCTCATGTTAATCATTCTTGCCACCGCCAACTAGGAACTCATTTCACCCATGTAGATCAGGTCAGAGCAGGTGAAGCTCATGCAAAGCAAAACGCAGATTCACAAAACCTCACCGCAGCGCAGACATGCAAAAGACTTTTGGCTTATGTCTCTGTGTTTTTCAGCCGCTTTCAGTTATGATATGAGTCAGAAAACTAAATTCCCTCAATGCAAAGGTCAAGTTCAGCTCTTAATTGCCCTTAAATCAACAATTTACAGAACCATATGAACTGTTTTGTTTACTCCAAATTACATATACTTAAAATGACAGCTGCCTTTTATTCAAAGCATGTTTTAGCATTTCAGTATGGTAGGAAAATCAGCTTACTGGGACTTGGAACTCGCTTGAATAAAGTCACAGTTAACAGTGTGCAGAATTAATGTCACGCTTTCCTTGATTTTCGAAAAAACTGTCCATTGTGAGTCCGACAATGTTAAAGGAGTGCCATGATAAATTGATGGAGTAAACAATGTTTGTATCCGTGAGGTGTTGAGGGGCTGCTGAGTTGGTCTTCACCAAGTTGTTGGATTACGTAACAAAATGCAGTAGCGATATTTAGCCACTAGCTCCGTGCGGTTGCTCTTGAGCTGTATGAAAAGCGGCCAGACTCAAAGTGAAAACATTAGCAATCAGCCTGACTGATCTCTCATTATGTTGCATGTCTTTCTCTTGGTTGATCTTAACATCACATCGGTAATATCACTCCACAAGTCCACCTCTGTTAGCGGACACTTAGGCACCGCTCTGGAGCCTCTCAGTGGCTGTATCCACTCACATGGCAACAAGCCGTGTTTAATTTCTAGTTCATCAGACTGGCTGAATGGTCACTGTGTTGATATTATGGCTGGAATATGACTTGTAGATTTATTTGACACATTGCTCTGCTTGTTTTAAAGAAGCTGGACCTCTCCTCTGTATGTATTTTTGCTGATAAAAGTAGCTCATTTATTCTAAAAGTGACACTTTTTAGAGATCAGATTGATCTTATATTCTTTATGTGTGCAGCAACAGCAGCAGCAGGACCTGTCCTCATGTGATCGTCACTGAGATAACCACTGCTTCCTGGAAGCAGTCCCTGCAGCCTGTCCCGTTCTCACTTATCATGTGATGGGCTACATTGGATGACATAAATCAGTTTGTACACATAGACGCAAGTGTGTGTGTGTGTGTGTGTGTGTGTGTGTGTGTGTGTGTGTGTGTGTGTGTGTGTGTGTGTGTGTGTGTGTGTGTGTGTGTGTGTGTGTGTGTGTGTGTGTGTGTGTGTGTGTGTGTCCAAAGACTGTGTCACAGACTGTGAATCCAGAAAAAAAGCCTTCACATTTGCACATTTGAGCAATATATATTAATATTACAAATGTGCCGTATCAAAACATCTAAATCACAATTTTCTTGTGATGTTTTCTTGTCTTTTTGTCTTATTGTTTATTACTTTATTGCATGAAGATTAGGCTTTCAAGGCAGAAGTTGGTGTGTCATTACATGTTACAGAGCAGATTGCTCTTATAGCAGTCAGTTACTAAACACAATTTCCCAGAATCCCCACTGATGTCATTTGACCATCACACCTCTCTTGACCAATGTCTCACTGGCAATGTTTACTTCACACCACATGCTGTCATGGGGTAATTAATAAATCCCAAACCGTCTGCTGATCCCATCGAGAGGCCCCTCGCTACTGACTTGTGCGTTATGCAATGCACACACACACGCACACGTTGTGTCCATCGTCTGTGTCTGTTAGTCAGACTGTGCAAGGCTTAATCAACGTTTTAGTTCAGCACCGATCTGAATAAACTCTGAATATCATACGCTGAATACCCCTGACATGACGGACCCCCTTATCTTATTGGTAATGGAGAGCAATGTTGGAAGAAGTGTATGTGTGTGTGTGTGTGTGTGTGTGTGTGTGTGTGTGTGTGTGTGTGTGTGTGTGTGTGTGTGTGTGTGTGTGTGTGTGTGTGTGTGTGTGTGTGTGTGTGTGTGTGTGTGTGTGTGTGTGTGTGTGTGTGTGTGCGCGCGCGCGCGCGTGTGCGTGTCTCTGGCCTTTCAGGCCCGGGCACCCGAGGGTAAGAGCTACGCCGAGCTGTTAAGCAGCTGATGCTGTTTCTCAGATGTGTTTGGACGGCAGTCGCAAGCAGACAAAGATGTGCTTGTGTAGCAGAACCTCACACCCCGCCACTGTGATAAGAGCTGTCTCACCTGCAGGGTTTTACATCAGGAGGGAGGAAGGGGCCTTCTGCACAGCCCTCAGTGGAAGCTGTTTAAAATCCTGGGGGGGGGGAGAAAGTCCCCATGAGAGAAAGTCTCATTAAGATATCTGTTTTAAAGAGAGACCTGTGTACAGATTAACATAAAAAGTACAAAATAATTGGAGGACTATAGGTTGGCTGCTGCTTTTGGCAGCTGCACGTCCGCCATGGGGCAGGGTGATGCAGACGGCTACTAGGTCGACACATGTTGGCAGCTGATTCTCTGCTGGCTGACTGCCCTGTGGGCAGCTGTGTATCTGCGGCAGATCAATAAAGCACCCATCAAGTATTGTGCACATTAGACCCAAGCTGACTGAGGGATTTTTTTACCGCTATAAGGCCTCAGCCCAAGCTGCTGATATGTTCTGGGTGCTTCTCCAAATCATTTCTCACGATATGTCTCATCAAACAGTGTATCAGAGACCTTTGCGCTTATGTGAACTGAGGGATAAACTTTCAGAGTTAAATGTGCTAAATTTGATATTCAGAGCATTAATACGGCAGAAAACAATAATTCTCTATGTAAAGATGTAATGGAGTAATGTCTACCTGAGCAGAGAATGAAGTTGCTTAAATTATTAAGTATTTATCAAGGCGACAGTAGTAGTTTTTTTTTCTTACAACCATATCACGCACCACTGTGTTGTAGCAGATAATACTCCACACCTATGGAAGCAGTAAATACCCAAAATCAACTGTGAGCAACAAGTGGATGTTTTCATATAATCGTTCATTAAATTATCAGCAGACCATAACACAAGTTTAATTTTAATAAACATTATAGATCTACAGTCTGTGCATGCTGTGCTTTGTTTAGATTAGGACATTTTATTTGGATGTACAAAGGGATTTACAATGGAAACAATGTGTCAGACTGATTTTGCATTGATTGAAAGCAATTTGCTAAGAGGTGATGGAGTATAAATACTTTCAAAAGAAAATTCTTTATGACAGTAAGAATCTAAATAGTTTTGTCCTGGATTATCCTGGATACATAAACCGTGTATGCTTGACTCCTTGTTGCAGACTCTGATAATTTTATTGGTTGAACCCTCTCAGTATTCTTCAACAACTGACGGAGTTGCTGTGTTTGTTCGTTTTGTTGTCTGCAGCACAAATATCCCTCATTATATCACACACACCATAAAATCAATATGCGCAATGTATGAGAACAACCAAAGTACTACAAGTGAATATAACTTCATAGAACAAACTTGATATTAACACAAAAACACAAATAGTGTGCAATAAAACATTAACATTATGAATTGTGATTATCTACAGTAACCAGCCCCTATCACTCTGTTAGAAATATGTTAAAGTGGTTATTCCAAAAATGGTATGTATGATTGTAGGCAATAAACAGAATCAGGACGTACAGTACAGTATGTGTTGCCCTTAAAGGAGCCTTACCCACTAAGCATTGCTTTACAAGGCAGATTAGCACATATTTACAACTGATACATGTCAACTTAAACACCTGACTAACATGTAGACTTTTACGGATCAGGAACAGTTTCAATGGAGTGATAAAGTTACAAGTAGAGGTCTGCTCAGCCTCTGCTGCTTTCAGGACAGTAGTGTTTAGTGTTCACTGCTTACTGAGCTGGCAGTATATTTTCTAAGAACATGTCGGCCCTGTCCTCCTGTGTTTACTAAAAGCAACAGTAGGTTCCTGAAAATATGGGATGACATTCGAACAGGCTGCTGACCACATCGTATGGTGATAAAACACACAGACATGCACACACACACACACACACACACACACACACACACACACACACACACACACACCTGCCCCAGGGGCAGCTGTATCATTAGGGTGAATCCCCCGACGCGCATCTGATGAAACTAAGATGTTATTGTTGCAATGGACAGACAAATTGTCAGTTTTATATATTTGGAGTTTATTTTATGTTATATGTGCTGGCCGTACAGAAAGGTACAGTCCACACGCATTTTCTCAACCATTTTTCTTCAGCAAGAAACAAGAGTACAGCCCAAACATACAATGCAGTTTATTCAAGCTATTTTCTGGTTTCTAGGAAAACCAGGAGAGCCATGCTGGACCTGCACCTGCTGAATGTGTGTACGGCCCTGCATGCTTACTTTTAAGAAACTGCTGGAACTGGTCCAACTAGGCAACTGGTTCAGCGCAACAGTTTTAAAGTGCTTTTGTATTTCTGTGATTTCCAGGCACAGAACGATTCTGCATCTTACCTGACAGGGTGAACAGCCTGCAAGTGCAAACGCTTCCTGTTACTTTTTGGCTCCTTCGACCTTTTTAATGTGTGTACATGGTGCTCAGTGCTCACACTATGGTTCCACTGGGGCTGCTACACATGAGATGCCTACAGAAGTGGTTTGCCAGACTGTAACTGTACCCGTAACACCTCAAATCCGTCCTCCGGGAGAGACCTTCAAATATGAGGGCAACCCACACAACCTGAAATACCTATGGGAATGGAAAGGCTCTGATGTAGGACTGGGTGATATGATTGAAATATTGCTAATAATATATGTCTGATATATGAGTTTTTGGAAATGAATGCAAAATCACTTATTAAACGAATAGAAAAACTATGTTTAGTGCAATGGATTATGTTCCACGCTTATGTATTAATTTCTTTATTTGCACAACAGAATTCTATTTTTAAGATATTATTATGTAATCATATCATCAGCATACTAATTTACTGATATGATGTACCGTATCAGTGTTGCTGAAGTCATTGGCACTGCAACACCTTACAGTAATGTTAAGTGGCAATGATGTGTTGGTGAGAAGAAGCAACAACCTTATCATGGCAGCCTACATCAACAGGCTTTTCAACATACAAGAGTCAACGTCATGTCGCCCCAACAAAGACTGCACCTCTGTTCTTTTATAGTAACAGCATGTTATGTATTTGCCATTTCTGCAGGTGCATCACCCGTCGACCAGGGTGTTTGTGTTTAAGTCAGCTTGCATTCGGTATTGGAGGGTCTGAGAGCTGAGAGTTCGGGTCACGGAGGGGGTAAAAATGGTTGAATGCCACTCATAGCTTTCAGTTACTGAGGAATTTGTACATGTTGCTATCAAACACACCATAGACACAAAGGTGCTGAACATACCGAATACTATAAATCAAATAATCTCGTAAAAAGGAGGGAGAGGTAAATTTCCTGGTAGGTCTTTTCATCTTTATATCCAAATCATTATCAACATATATACATCATACGTACTAACTATGCCATGTACACATCATATACCACATTACATCATACTGTGTACAAATCAAATCTCTGCATCAAAGGTAAACAGTTAAAGTGAGCAAATTGCGGCAACTGTAATTATCAGTTTTTCATATACACTGTACATGGCTCCTGTTACATTCAGTTCATGTATTCAAATTAGGGTAAAGCACGATTAGGTTGTTTTCTCAAATTCTTTTAGGAACATTCTCACTCAATGACTTCTGCTCTCTGGTATATAAAACATGTAGACTTCTACATCTAACAGGTCTCTAACAGACCTACTGCATTTGTAAAAATTTGTCCTTCAAAGGGGTTCATGTCGAAATATTCTTGGCCTCATCAAGTCATTAAAAAAAGAAAGGTTCTGTCTGTTCTTCTTTTTTTCAAAGGGGTTTGAAGTCTTTTCAAGTGCAGCTCTCTATCCTCTGATTGACGTCACGGCCGGCCGGGGGTTCACTCTAAAATAGCTCTCATGGCTAAGTTAGGAAACTCATAGCATAGTGGAGGAATGTTTAAAACAACAAACAATGTAGCTGGCTGTAATTTCTTCCTTCACATCTTTGCTGGTTTGTTTCAACAGAGGGCCAGCTCAACTCAGCACTTCAGTAGATGTTTCTAAAAGATTGCTCGGCTTTTTGCATGGTTTGATCACATGGAGCGTTACCAAAGAGATCAGAGCAGTTACTGTTCTCGTGTGCTGTTGACCCCATGTGTAATGAAGAACCGCTTGTAGCTGTGTGAATGGTTTTATTTTCATCCCAAGTAGCACTCCCAGACTATAAATCCAGAAACTGTTGGGATTGGCTGAGGCTTTCATTATTATCACATACTTCAGTGTCCAAAGACAATAGTCATATGTCTACTGTCTCTCCAACAGCCTGAAATCACACCAGGAATTTGCACTCGAGGCCACAAAATGTTACACTTTTCAAGTTAGATTAATAGCTCTCTTAATTCTGTTTTAAAAGGAACATAATTTAAGCAAACGTCTCCCTGCATCAATGGCACATAAACTATTCATCCATAATTTATACATAATGTATATTAATGCTTTATATACTGCTGTCTTCTATGTATTTGCTCATTTACCATTCACCTGACTACTGTTGTGAGGACAACCGATGGTTTTGCTTATTTGCTCTTTTTGCTGGTGTGCCTTTGTGCAGTGTCCAGCCAACTGTTAAACAGCCGGGTCAGATTTCTGTCTTGCTTTTCTGCTTTTTAACGCAGAAAATGTTGCTTGTGCATGCATGCCCTTTTTCAGCTATGACTGCCTTTACATTTGCATAGTTACACAGACTTGGCGTTTACCATTTCATGACGTATTTTGCTCAATGGCACGTTGGAAGAGGCTGTGAGAATGGAGAGAGTTTTCACAGACAGTCGCAGCAACTCACTTCCTTTTCTAATTTCTCCACCAGCTTATTAACACAAACAACACTTAATAATAATAATAATAATAATAATACATTTTATTTATAGAGCGCTTTTCAGAATACTCAAAGACACTTTACATTAAAATCATCATATATAAAAGCTATACACTATAAACATAAAACACACAATATTGGTCACACATTAAAAGCAGTTCTGAAAAGGTGGGTTTTGATTTGGGATTTGAACGTAATCAAACACTTAAATCAAATCCTATCCACTAACCAATGTTAGTTAAAGCAAAACTACGGCATGTGTTTTGCCAAACAGCCTCTGCGGCCACAAGTGATAATTAATTGTAAATGAACATAGGAACATAGTGTAACAAAAGGTAGAAGTGACTGAGTATATTAAAAACTGCAAGGATGTATTTCATTGATTTTAAATTAATGTTCTATTTACAGAATGTTGTTTCAAGCTGTAGTTTAACATTGTGATTTTTCTCTTTACAGATGACACATCAGCTAAAGAAGTCAGCAGGGTAGGTTTTAGTTTCATTTTAAGTGTACATATTGATATGACAAGGCGCATGAAGCTTCTCCTCATAGCTTCATACACTGTAGATATTATACTACTTTATTTGCTCCCTCATTCCTAAAGCTAAGCGAAGTGACTTATTGAGTTTGTATTCAAGAATAGAAACTATGGCTGAACAGACTGCTGTCCTTCACTTACACCAAAAATATCCTGGTGCAGATTACCTATGCTCTTTGACAACAGTTTTGTTTGTCCATGTGCTTACTTTCTATAGAACAGTGACGCTGTCTCATATGAAAAATAATGCCGTAGTTTGCAAATTCATACCTATGAATTCTTGGGTAGGATGCAGCACAGTAGTGATGCTTGTGATATTAACATTAGAGTTAGAGGCCAGGCTCTGTGAGCTTTCAGGTCGGCATCAAATGCGTAGATGATTCACAAGAATAATAGGAAACCGCATTAATCTTTGCTGCATTACACACGCGTCATGTGTGAGACAGTGGCAGGAAGTGCATGTTCACACCTTTGTCATCTTGACATCATCATACCCCTAGGAGGCTTGGTGTCAGTGCCCATAGCAGGGCCCTGGAGCTGGGTAAAAGCAACTTTGCACACGGGGGGGGGGGGCACTCAACCCTTCAGTGCGTCATCCATACGTCTGTACAAACAGGATGTGGGAGGATAGAAGGCGTCCCGTGGGGGAGGCTTTCTAGTACGCCACTCTCCCTGCCGTCCTGCCCTCACCCTCTCTGCAGGCGCAGAAATAGACGGCTCTCTGGCCCCGTACAAGGCAGGAGGTCTGCCTCTTACGTAACCACACTTTTAAGCTGGGGCTGAGCAGCAGAGCTTGCCAGGGCTTTAATCAGAGCTGTGGGGCACCGGTGGCCTCCTCTCGGGGACTGCGGGGGGATCCCTGGGCTAGAATGCAGCGGTGAAGGGGAGTGTAAGGGTGGGATGGTGGATAATGTTGTGATGAATGGCTCTGTCTTTGTGAATGGCAAGAAGATCTTTCATTCAAAAAATTGCAGGCTGTTGTCACGTGTTTCTGTCGTACATCTTGCTGAATTTTGAAATTTAATCTCAGTGTTTTTGCAAAGCTGTGGAGTTGCAATTTCTGTGTGTCTTGTGTCCAGCAGTACCAGGACACAAATGTGCAGGGTGTGGTGTATGAACTCAACAGCTACATGGAGCAGCGCCTGGACACTGGAGGAGACAACAAACTCCTGCTCTATGAGTTGTGCAGCATCATCAAAACAGGTAGAAGTAGACATGATCCAGTTCATTGATCCTCACAGCTTCAGTTCACGTCACAATGGGGAACCTCACCCCTATTCTGCCCCAATGAAAATGATAAATATATAAAATGAGCAGCAAATATTATTCGTAAATGAATAGTCCCAGTTCTTCTTACCATTCAGCTTGGCAAACCAAAATCAAAATAGGGACATTTACACGTCTTTATAAATGATCAATAGATTGTTTAATAGTTTCTTAACATTTTATTTCAAAGTCACAAAATCTAATATGTTGCATTTTCTAAATACGTTAGAGTGTAAAGGATTAATTTCACCCAAACCACCCGACTCATTAACTTCTTGATCATCGGCGTGTTCACTGATGCTCCTCCAGTCTCCCTGTTGTCACAGTGTTTGATAACATGACCTATATATCAGTGTGAAATGGGACTAGAGGGGAGGACTGGGAATGAGATGAACTGGATGGCAGTCAAAGCCCTCGGTCAGAGTGCCCTTGTCGTTATGTGGGACATTGCTAATAGATTGTTATTAGATTGTACCAGGGCTGTTATGTCCCTTTTACGCTTTTACTCTCAGGTATACCTTCCATGTATTGTTGGACACATCTATATTAGGGAACTTAACACACTAACAGCTAATGTCAGTTATTAATGGACTGTCTAACCTGACCTGTGTGTCTCTTTTTACAACAGCAACAAAAGCTGATGGATTTGCACTTTACTTCTTGGGAGAATGCAACAATGTAAGTGCAGAGGACATTTGGTGAATACATTTTATACACTAATGCAGTTGTGGTCATGTAATTTACATTTTTTTTTTTTTTTTGCCATTTCTGTTTCCCTCTCTGTTCTCGTCCATGCTTCTCATTAGAGTTTATGTTTGTTCAATCCAACGGGGGCCAAGGATGGCCCTCCAAGCCTCATCCCCTCTGGCCCCATCGCATTTGGGACAACCGTTGCCGCTCATGTTGCCAAGACTCACAAAACACTGCTAGTAGAGGACATCATGGGGGTGAGGCTGTTTTCCTGCAACCAGCACAGATTTACTCATCATAGGAATCTAACATTTCACTTCATAGCTGTGATGTTATGTTATGTGTTCCCTTTAATGATCCTTTCTCATCACCACCTGGTTCGATGCACTCAGCACCTTCAAGCTAAAAAAACCTCAATGTAACTATATTTTGTATCTTCAACTACATCAGCTGATGTACCAGCTACACTGACCCCCTTTGCTAAACTTCTTTGCACTTCAGGTGATAATGACCTTCCCCGGTCTGTGTGTTGCAGGACGAGCGCTTCCCCGACGGCACAGGGCAGGACTCAGGGATCCATGTTCACTCTGTCCTGTGCCTCCCCATCATCACTGCCATCGGGGACCTCATTGCCATCCTGGAGCTGCATCGGCAGTGGGGCAAGGAGCCCTTCAACCTCAGCCACCAGGAGGTCAGTCTGACCCAGACAAAACACACCAAGAGTGGGAGGCTGGAGCAAGGCTCACAGAACTACAGTTAGCCTGGTATTCACCTTAAACACACGTAAAACACTGAATAATTCTGTATTTTGTCTCCAAGCACTTTCTATTAGTTGCTAATGAAATACATTCAGTAAAATGGCAATGAGCTCACTGAGCAAGAAAATCATTAAAAATACCGGTTGCTCAAGCAAGTATAGTCACAGTGAATACGCTTAAAATTCAGAACTTTACATAAAAAAACATCTACCAATGTTTTTGTAAATTAATCACATACTAGGGACTTGAGAATTATTTTTGACATTTTATTTCATTTTATTCAAACCTGCATCAGTAGATTTTTTTTTTGCACAATAATAACAACACTGACATATCATCCCCTTTTAAGGTGATATGGCTCACGTGCTGCTTACACATCCAGCAGACACAGAGCAACATAAGTATTGATTTAAAGTAGTGTCCAATAACTCAATATTCACTCTGCTTTTAGCTCTGATTTGGTCTCTACACTAACGAATGAGAGGAATGTCTGGCTCTTTAGATAATAAATGTTCTACTGTGTTCACCAGCTACTTTTTTTAACTTTCAGGGTACAGTGTGTTTATGAGCTGTTTAAACAGCTGCTGGAAAAGAGTTGATAAAAGCAAAAAGACCGTAAAACCAAAACAATGAACTGAAAGACGTTAAAGTTCTGTAGAGTTGAGAGGAATGTAATAACTTTCTGTGCAACCCTGTTGCGTTACACATAATTATTTCACCCCTTTTCATATAAAAACATCTATTAGTGCAGTTTAAATTTGAATCTGTAAAGAAATGGAAATGTAGCAGTGTTACAGGTGTCTTGTGTCCCCAGAGTGGCTCTGGATCTGTAGACTAACTGGCTCTTCTATGAGTATGAGACTGCCTGATGTGCAGAACAGATAATTGTGTTGTTTTTAATTATGTTTGATTTTTTTTTTAAATCTTCTCTTTCTCTTTCAGGTTGCAACAGCTAATTTAGCGTGGGCGTCAGTTGCCATTCATCAAGTACAGGTGAGCAAACTGTACTGTAACATTTCACCAAGGACTTTTCTGAGAGCAAGGAGAAACCTACTCTTCCCATTTATTATGATCTCGGATGACTTTGTTTGTTCTGGTTCTGCGCTGGTGTTTTTAATGGGGAAATCCACTGTGTACAGGAACTGGGTTGTCACTGAGCCCAGTCCAATCAACTAAGTCATAGATTCAACAAACAACTCCCCGAGGACGTCATTACGCCTTAGTGCTGTTTTTATACGAACATATAGCTTAACACCTCAGAGAAGCAGCGTCCCACTGCAGCAGCGGCCACAGTGGGCCTCTGAGCCTCAGTGAGCGGTACAGAACACTGCGCTTCTGGGTTAGCTGCTTGCTGCAAAACACGCTTTGTTGTTGCTGAAACTCTTGACGGAGGCCAACTGTGTAGACCTCAAGTTGGTTTGTTGACGGTACACGCAGGATGCTGTTTCTGCTCTGTGAGAAATGTGTTCTACGTCCGGGTGCCGGGTCATGACCCATTTTTCTTTTGTTTCTAGGTGTGCAGGGGCCTCGCCAAACAGACTGAGCTCAATGACTTCCTACTAGATGTGTCAAAGTAAGAGCTGCTGTTGGGACAGTTTACCTAACACTAAATTAATACTGATGAAAACATATCTAAAGTGTTTTTACACAATGTTCTTATTTCAGTCTAAGTTTGACAAAATAATATGGGCTCTAAAGTGAGTTAGTGTCTTTACAGTTAGAATCAGGTCAAACATTAAATAAAAAGTTTTGCTCACCCAATAGAAATAAATTACTGCATTTTAGGCAACTTAGCTTTCATGTCTTGAATGTGAACGTCATCAGAGCTTCCCATTTGTCAACATCTCAATGCGCCATTTCTTCTTTTCGCACAGAACATACTTTGATAACATTGTGGCAATAGATTCTCTACTTGAACATATTATGGTGAGTGTGATTTCTGCAAGTATGTGTTCATTCACATTGTCTTCAAGGCTACACATCCTGGGAGTGTGTGTTACTTTATGTGTGTTAAAAAGAGTAGTAATGCTGCTGTTATACAGATACACACAGGCTGTCTTGATACCGGAGGGGCACTGCTAATATTTCCTATTGTTGGCATTCAAAATATATGATAATAATAATACTTCTCATAATGATAATAATTTGTTATCAATATAATAGATTCATATACATACTAAATACATGTTTAGACTTGGCTTTTAGCTTGCAATATTTTAAAACAAATGTGATCTGGTTGAGTGTAAAACATGATTTGCCTGTTTTTCTACTAAAACCCACCTCTCTGTTTGTATGTATTTGTTACCTTGTGGCTGTGGTGTCATCTGAGGTCATTCAAGTCATCTGGGTCAAACACTGAAATGAATTAGAATGACCTGTAGTTAGTTATACTCTGCGTCTCTACATTTAACTGTTCCATCCAAAAGAGAAAAGCTTTAAACTGCAGTGATGTGATCGGATTCATGATGATTGCAGTTAAATGTGCTAGATGTAATCTTCCATGGTTTTTCAGTTCTTTCAAACCCTCAGTGTTGCTAATAACGTTTTGTCCCTGGTGTTGTTTTGCAGATATATGCAAAAAACCTGGTGAATGCGGACAGGTGCGCACTCTTCCAGGTAGATCATAACAACAAAGAACTGTACTCTGACCTGTTCGATATTGGGGAAGAGAAAGAAGGCAAACCTGTCTTTAGGAAAACCAAAGAAATTAGGTGTGTAAAATGTACCCTTTTCTCCTTCAGTGTGTTAAACAGTATGCTCATTTGATTTTGAAAGTGTCCTAGTTCTGTTTTCATCTATATGTATTTATATATAATTATATATTTGTTTTATACAGATTTCCATTAAAAAGTTTATTTTGAATTAGTAGAACAGTTGAAACTAATTTTCAAATGTTTTTTTGTCTCCACACATCCAAAAGTGTGTTTCCTGCCCCTAGAAGACATTGTCCACCATAGTGTACAGTTAACAGGGTTCATCTTGTGACAAAGAAAGCTCAGACAGAAATGATTCCACCAATAGAAAAGCAGGGGAAATCTTTAACTAGAATATTGTACCATTACAATGGAACATCATCAATTGTACCCTCTAAAAAAATAGTTCATCTGTGCTCTAAATTGCATTTTTAAAGTCAGGTTTTCACATGGATTATCATATTATTGATTGTCACCCATGCACTCAGAACCGACAGACTGAGAAGCCTTGACGGGCATTCACAAAGCTAACTCTTCCTCTTCTCTCCTCTTTCTCTGTAGGTTTTCTATTGACAAGGGAATAGCTGGCCAAGTGGCTCAGACAGGGGAAGTCTTAAATATCCCAGATGCCTATGCAGACCCCCGGTTCAACCGGTAAAAGCCATCTTTTCCATTAACTATGATGAGTTGTCTATCTAATTAGCTGAAGTTGAAGATGTGCTATGATTTGTCCCAGACAATTCTTTCGTCAGTTGACTTTGCTTATTCTCCTGTATTTAGAATAAAACGCTGTAGTCATATTTCTACTCATCACAGAGGCCAGAGTTAAGACCTGAACATGCTGCCCTTCTACTGTACATTTCACATTATAAACTCACTTAAAGAAAATCTATGATGAATTGACACTAACATATTTTTTTATGTCTTACTTAACAGAGAGGTGGACCTCAAAACCGGCTACACCACGCGGAACATCCTGTGCATGCCCATCGTGAGCAGGGGGACCGTTATAGGTGTGGTGCAGATGGTGAACAAGCTAAGCGGAAGTGCCTTCACCAAAACAGATGAGAACAACTTTAAGATGTTTGCTGTCTTTTGTGCTCTGGCCTTACACTGTGCAAATGTGAGTAAAGTGAATACGTCTTAAAATGCTCAAACAACTACCTGATTTTCTCCAACAGCAAAAACATAATCTAGTAATTTCATATCTGTCTGCACAAGCCTGCTCTTTATTGCATTGTAGATTATATAATACTTCTTCACCATGAATACTCCATTGTTATTTTCAGAAAGCTGCACCTTTGACGTAGTGGCCTCATCACTGCCCTAAATTCATTCTGTAGCTGGAAGGCGTGTTTCAGCTGTTACTAGGCTGTGGGTTTCCCTATTTGACAGAGAAGAAATTTAATTTATTTTCCAAGGTTGACAAAGATAGTGCCAAAAGCTTCTATTTAAAGTGTGCATTGCCCCAAAATATATTTGGGAGTATTTTCTCCAGGCGATGATTATTCCTTACAAGGAACACACAGACGTTTCACAAATCACCTCTCAAAGACTGCGTTCTCCTCTCTGTGGGGCCTGACTCACCATCTCGTGCGACAAACTTACGCAGGAACAGCGTCACAAAGTTGGTTTTAAAATTGATGAGGCGTGTTAATATTTCAAGACAAGCAGTCTGCATCCGTCCACTGACAGGATTTATGTTTTGGTGTAATTAATGCCCCCACGTCTCCAGGAAACTTGCTCGGGCTGGCTCCTGATCTTTGCTGATTTATGGTGGAAGGTGTGAGGCTTGGCGCCTGTACCTGTCTTATTCCTGTCTGTCTGGTAGGGGACAAGGATACAAACCAGATGTGGAGACTCTTTTTGAGACAGATAAAATATGATACAGGACTGTTGCGAATAACTTAACTTGCTCCGACCCTTTTGGAAATTCCAACAGTGATACTTAAAGAATTCAACAAAGATATGAGATATCTTCTCTGGGTGTTTGTAGCGCTGGAGTATTCAGTTTCTCTCTCGACATTTTAAAGACTTATTCCTGTTCTGTGTTTCTGCAGATGTACCACAGGATCCGGCACTCTGAATGCATTTACAGAGTGACGATGGAAAAGCTGTCTTATCACAGCATCTGCACATCAGAAGAATGGAAGACCCTTACCCAGCTCAATCTCCCTGCACCCATTTATAAAGAGATCGAAATGTGAGTGCCCTTTCACGTTCAGGTTTTGGTCATTATCTCTGCTGTGTCCCTGCTGTGAGTGTGGTTGAGCCACGTGTCTGTAAAGTGACGATGACAGAGTCCAGAAGCTCTGCATAAACAGTTCAGGAAGGCAAGGCAAGTTTATTTATACAGCACATGTCAGCAACAAGGCAATTCAAAGGGCTTTACATGAAACATCAAAAGACAAAGTGCCAGAGAAGCACATTATAGACATTTAATTACAATTAAAAAATAATAAGAGCCAAGAGATTAGAAAATAATAAGACAGGTATAAAATAAAACATAGACAATTACAGTGCCGTGTAAGAGATAAATTAATAAAATTCAGCAGCAAACAAGAAAGTATTCAGCCTTGATTTAAAAGAAGTGAGAGTTGCAACTGACCTGAAGTCTTCTGGGAGTTTGTTGCAGATATATGGTGCATAAAAACACTGCATGGCCACGTTTTTCCAAATCCTGCTGAGACATAAGTCAGGAAGGGGAAGGTCATCTGGAGGACAACTTGACAGTTTAACACACCTCAGAAGTCCCCTTATATGTCCTACTGTGTGCTGTACATGCTAATTTAAGTCTCTCCTTTCACTTCGTCGTCCCTCCTCCAGGTTCCACTTTGACATTAGTCCCTTTGAGGAGATCTGGCCTGCTGTGTTTATCTACATGGTTCATAACTCCTGCGGAAAGACCAGGTGAGGTTTCACTGACCGAGACGATGTCAGTGTCAGCTTTTCGTCTAAGTGCCGGTTGATTAATTGCTAATCATCCGTTCTTTCCATGTGTAGCTTTGAGCTGGAGAAGCTGTGTCGGTTCACCATGTCTGTACGAAAGAACTACCGGCGTGTTCCCTACCACAACTGGAAGCACGCAGTGACGGTGGCACACTGTATGTTCGCCATCCTACAGAAAACCTCTGGGATGTTCACAGAGCTAGAGGTTTGCTCCTCATTGGGTCTGGGTTTTACTGCTCCAAGATAGAAATACATACAAGCAAGATCAGAAACTGTGGTCCTTTTGTGATTTTAAGGTTTGTCTTTCTTGTCTTTCCACTCTGGTCTACAGAAGAAGGGTCTGTTGATCGCCTGCCTGTGCCATGATCTGGACCATCGGGGGTACAGCAACTCATACCTGCAGAAGTTTGATCACCCGCTGGCTGCTTTGTACTCCAGTTCCACCATGGAGCAACACCACTTCTCTCAGACTGTCTCCATCCTACAGGTAGAGCCCTATTATGAAGAACTTACTTAAGTAATCAGCATTTTTTCATTGATTTATCATCTTTTAAATTCTCATGTTTATTATGAAATGATGTGCTTTGCATAACGTTTTTGACCTTGTCATTATAAGCATATCAGCATGTCTAAAGACTTGCAGATGGTGGGGAAAGACATGGGAATACCACATGCGAAAGAATTGCAAATATAACAAAACAAAATACAACGTACAGTAGCAAAGGGAGGGTGTCAAAAGTGATGCCATATGTGGACGAATGTCATTAGCAAAGCAGAAAGCAGGTCATCATTTGAAGCCCACTAATAAAGACAGATGGCCACTTAAAACATAGTAAAACTTTGCAAAAACACATGAATTAAAAAACTCATATTTACATTAGAACTGAATTTTAAAGACTTAAACCACATGATCAAAATCAACGTGTATTTAATTAGTTTTTCGTATTTAATTTACTCAATTGCAGTTTGTTTGATCAGATCAGTCAGAACATTTTTACATTGTTCTAACACCTAAATTAACATATCATTTCCTTGAAAACAAATGCTTACACACACATTGAGAACTACAGACACAAAGAATGATCAAATATTTCTCTCTCTCTATATATATAGATATATATATATCTATATATATAGTTCTGACTGCCCTCTTTACGTCCAGGATCTGCGTCAACCCAAGATGGCCTGAGATGGACGTGAGATTACAACCTGTTGTGGTCTAGCTGAGCTGAACGCCTCATAAGTGGAGCTTTTGCTTTTTTATTGATCTCTTTGTTTCTCATAGCTGGAAGGGCACAATATTTTCTCCAACCTGAATTCCAGCGAGTACGAGCAGGTGCTAGAGATCATCCGGAAGGCCATCATTGCCACTGACCTCGCCCTGTACTTCAACAACCACCAGCAGCTGTCGGAGCTGCTGACCTCGAGTGCGCTGGACTTGAGCAACCACACACACAGGTGAGGTCAACCCAAGATCACACCAGGTCTCGTAGCTTCAAACGCAGACCTGTCGCACATCAACGGCTCATTGAGTTTCTCCTCATGGCTATAACAAGGCTTTGCTCCCCCCCCAGGGACCGTGTCATTGGTCTGATGATGACAGCATGTGACCTGTGTTCTGTTACCAAGCAATGGCAAATCACACGACTCACAGCCAACGACATCTATGCTGAGTTCTGGTCTGAGGTACTGCTGGAGTTTAACCATTTTAGTGTCATTTTGTCAGTCGGACCTGTATGGTTACTTGAAAATGCTGTCCTACAATTTGTAAAGTGCAAAATAGTGTTGTCTATTGGTCAGAAGATTTTCCATGGTATGCAAAAATAAAAGGGAATTTATCTCTTTATGTTGTTCCTCCACAGGGAGATGAGATGAAGAAGATTGGGTTGCAGCCGATCCCTATGATGGACAGAGATAAGAAGGACGAGGTTCCCCAAGGCCAAGTAAGACCAGAACTTTTACTCACGTGTCTCTAATGGGGCTCACTCTCTACTTTACACTCACACTCAGAAAGTTTCACACAAGTAGGAGTACTAGTAGTTGACTTAAAAATAATACAATAACTAGTATCATCACTATATATACAGATAACAATATCACAACTTTAAGCATTGATTTATTTTTTTGCCACTCTTAAAGAAATGCTATGAGTATATGACATATACTCATAGCATTTCTATATGTAGTATAATAAACTTTGCATATTGTAACCAAATACTGTTCACTACTATAGTAATTACAGTTATAATAAACAATAATAGCCTGATAATATAGAAAGGTCATCAGAGTATAACAATATCATAATTATTTTTGTATTAAGCATAATGACCTTAAAATTATGTTTCAAATGGTAATACAGGTAAGACAGCAAAAAACTTTAAAAGATACTTAATGTCAAGCCCCTACACACCTAGTCCACCCTCACAACAATTAATATACAGTATTGAGTGACACTCAAACTACATACACAGGCCTCAAATAATACTAACTGCTAAGTATTAAACTGAATTTTACTTGTTTGATTTTTTTGTTTGTGTTTTTTTATTTGTCTTTTTCTTAAGGTGGGATTCTACAATGCTGTTGCAATTCCATGTTACACGACGCTATCAAAGCTTTTCCCTCCATCCAGTCCTCTTCTAAATGCCTGCAAGTAAGTATTCAAAGCTACAGTTTGAAAGTATGAGGGAAAGTCTCGTTCTTCGCCGTGTGCTTTGACAGAAAGCCATGCAAGAATGTGAGGTGACAGAGAATGTATCTAGAGAATGTATCAAGCAATACAAGATGATTTAACTATCTAATTGTAGGTCTTTTCATTTCTATTTTTTGTGAAACGTAAAACAATCAAAACTATACAATACTTCACACAATATTGTCATGGTGATTTCACATATGATATGGCCAATAAATGCGCTGACAACAGCCTGAAGAGCAAAAAGTGACGTGTGTGCTGGCCTCGTCTGACCAGCAGCAGTTAGCCGGACAAATAGAGGTGATAAGAAGTATGTGTGTAGGCACACATTCCAGAGTTCCACGGAAAATACAAACAAGACACACAGTACTGCACTGATATTGGATCAAACAAACCTGTGCTCGAACTTTCTGAAAAACATATTCAGATACATACATCTCTATATAGAATGCAGTGTACTAACAGTGTTAATGTGTATGTGTCGGTTTTCACAATCAATAAGAGTGTAAGAATTATATTTAGATGTGTAGTTTCTGCTTGTTGTACTGTACAGGATCATATGGCACATGTGCCTGCCCTCCTGGTGTAACCCGCTGGTCTTTTAAAACGTTGTGACCTTGATCCACGGGGAATGCAAACAAAGTGAGCAGTGTAATATTTAAGCCCCGGCTGTACGTCAGCAGCGGGCCTTGGGTGGGCAGCGAGCCTAGACCCCGCGGAGCCCGGCTGCTTGTTGTGGGATCTGCCACAGAAGTGTAAACTGCATCAGCCTGGCTAAGTGAATGCAGCAAAGGGCAGCACTTTCTGCACTTGTGTGTCAGGCTTAATTATAGCACAAAGGGGAGAGGTTACCTTCATGACAACAAGGCCTGATGGGGCCGCTACTGCAGATGACTAATGAATTACACTGGCTGCGGTGACATGTGTTTGACCATTGTTAATTGTGTTTAATACAGTTTGGTGTGGTTTGATGCAGATTTTGTATTGTTGTTGCAATGTGTTGACATTTAATTTGGATCTCTTCAAGACCATAATTGACATTGTGATTATGTTGATATTCTGATATTTCCGTTTTGATATCATTGCTAAAGTTGCATAATTTCAGCTCTGTTGTCCATGCCATTTTTAACATCAGATGCACACCCTTGTGGCAGCAAAGTGCTATACTTTTGTGAGCTAACTAGCTAGTTACCCATCAGGAGCTGCAGGAGTGCATTTCATTGTGTGAATAAGTAACAAATATACATGTAGTAATAATAGCTTTTTCAAATCAAAATGTCATCATGAGGTAATTTGAAAGAAAAATAACATTTCATTCACAGTGTGTTTTGTTTGAAATCATTTTGTCCTTTTATTGATAAAGTTTGCATGTCTTTGATTGACGCTGACGTGGTTCTTGGCCATGTCTTTGCACTAAGAAATGAAATGTCTCTGTTAGTAGCACAGCCCTGATTGTAAACCGACGACATCCTGAGTCTGAATCTGATGGAGGCGTTTTGTGTTTGCAGGGAGAACCTGGGCCAGTGGGAGAAGATATCGCGGGGGGAGGTGCAGGACATAGTGCCCAACCGGCCTTGTGATCCGGGCCCTGTCAAGGTTGACAACTGACTACCAAAGGGGTTGCTGGCCCACCAAAGGAATACAACTAGAATCCTGCCACGGACCTGGTACTTTGTAGGGGGAAGAACCCACATCCTGTGTTAGCAGGAGACGGATCAGCTAAAGGCGACTTGACTTTGAAAACACACAGTTACCTCATTGGGTGACGGAGGTGTCAACACTGACGGTTTCACCGATCCCAGAGACTGACAGACAGCCGGTGGGGAGGGTCTTCAACCCATCGCTCTACATCCACTCAGCTTGGGAATTCATTTGTTAGAATGGACATGTGCCGTTTTGGTTGTTTAATTTTTGGCAGTTTTAGGTTATGTTATGATTCTTTTTTATATGAGCTGATTCTATAACGGTCTTGTATTTGCAGAGGCCTTACTCTGAACCTTTCACAGGCTAGAAATATGTGAAATCTTGTTGTTGGTTCAGGCTTTTTTGAAATGGTACTGTTTGCCTTCTGTGGTAGGTTTATCGTACGCACACTACTTCACCAAGGTATTTCCAGAGACAGAAGGAATGTGTAGAGCAAATGTATGGTTTAATGCCACCTTACTGAGAAGGTGGATGCCGGAATGTTTTTTTATTACTTTTTGAGCAAAAATCCTTTGCAGTACTTGAATAAAAACATACAGCCTATTCTGCGTGGAGATATCCCCCACAGCATATTCTTCAAAACCTGAATGAACTGTGGCGAGAGGATTTAGATAATGTCGACACTTGTGAACACAGTCACAAGAGAGTCACAATGTTTCTCCCTGAAGTGGACCCCACAGCACTGCCCACGGCCCCTCCTTTTCATTTAGGAACCTGCTGCATAGTGCATTCACTTTCTTCTGATTAACAGAACCTGAGGCCAGGTCAGCAGAAATATTGCGTGCAGGAAGGAAGGAAGAAGATGCATGAATAGCATCAGTTATAGCATAGTTGCGTGCAGGCTTATAGCAGCATAGTAAGCCTATTGAATTTTCATTGTCGTCACATTTTTCACACCACTATCACATCATTAATTATTTCACACAACAATCTGGTTTCTCCTCATTAATCAGTAATCATTTCTACAACCATGAATAAAACACAAGTAAAATGAGGATACTGCACAAGTTGGTTAAGAGTCCCAGCAGATTCTAAAGATTTCTTTGTTTGCAGTGACACAACAAACTTTTTACGTGTTGACTACTTTATGTAATGACTAGATAGCACCCTGATTCATTACACAAGGTTAAGGTGTTTGAGTTATTGAGGTGTAAATTAAAAAAATGGTGAGGGGTGGGATAAATCGCAGACTATACAGTGACAGTGAGTTTGACAAAGGTGTCCTTGCAGGTTCAAAGCCGTAGTGTGAAACATTTATGACACTTTTTTGCTGATGATGCCGGGCACAGCAGCTCACCAGAAGTCTCAACAGTGGTCAGCTTCATATTTTCCCATCATGTCAAACCTGTTAAGCTAAAGTGCATCATATGTCTATCTCTGGGATTGCAACTCAAGAATGTTTGGTTGACTTTCTGCAAGTGTGTAACAGAAGTCCCCCTCATTTCCATGGCCTGTCGAAGGAAATAAATCATCCTCCTTTACGTTTACTCTCCAACGCCATGCAAGGGGGTACATTTGGACTCTTTCAAATGAGTTTCCGAGATCTTCCAAAAGACAATTTTTTTCGTCTGAAACTGTCATTCCAGTGGACATTGTCCCTCCAAGACTGAAATTACCGCTCAAATTATTTGTTTTACAACTGGTACTGTGGCTCCCAAATGGTGTGAATGAGCATTTTGATGAATGTTTTGTTGATCGCAGATCCTCAGCGGTGGCATGTGGGTCAGTGTGCCATCAGTTTTCATGATGTGCTCTGTCTTACTTTTCAGAACTACTTCCAGTAAGCTTCAACCAAGAGCAACAATTAGCATGCACCTCAACTAAACTTTATATATCATTTTGCAGAATACGGTAATAGGTGTATATTGTGTGCAATCTAGGAATTAGTTTGTACAGACTGAGATGTATGCTCTGATGGCGCAAAACTGAATGGCAGTTGTGCACTTTCAGACTGTGTGTGTGTGTGTGTGTGTGTGTGTGTGTGTGTGTGTGTGTGTGTGTGTGTGTGTGTGTGTGTGTGTGTGTGTGTGTGTGTGTGTGTGTGTGTGTGTGTGTGTGTGTGTGTGAGGGAGAGAGAGAGCGCGAGCGAGAGCGAGAGAGAGCTTCTTCTCTTTCCCTGCTCCAACCCCACCTGAGAACATGGATAAGTCCATAACACTGCACTGTCCCTTCTACTTTTCAGCACCCGTTATATTTCATTGTCTGCACTATGTTTAGCTTATGGTCTTTATCATTATTATTATTATTATTATTGATGATTATTATTATTGCTATTATTACTATTGTTATTTTCTTAATTAGAGTTACATTTAAATTAACTTATATTTTTTATACAAAGAAAAGTAATGTTGGCCTTTTTGTTTTGTACAAATTAAACATTAAAATAAACAAAACGGTCCAGACATGTTACTGTTACCCAGAATAATTGCGGAATGTCTCAACTGTAAACGTAAGAGCAGTAGCCCAAATGACTTTTATTAAATACCTGGAAAATACATGTCGGTCGCAAATCATTCTTCATTTCCTGTTTGAATTACCTACTGGTTTGCATTTATTTTACTGCTAATGCAGAATATTTTATTGATGGAGCTGCAGAGATGGTGTTGGGTGACAATGCCTCACTCCTGATTGGTCAGCAACTTATTGCACTTAATCAGGTCCATTTATTTAACTATCCAAGAGATAAGTCAGGGTCAAATATTTGTACATTTTTGTTGTGAATGCAGTTGATGAAAATCACCACCCATTTTAAAACAAACTTTGTTAAGAAATTTGTAACATGACCTCGGCCCCATTTTTAGCCTGCTAATATATGGTCATACATTTCACCCTTCTAACCTATCTCAAATCAGAGTTTCTGGTAGGTCTACCATTTTATTGAGCCCTAGAGCAGCAATAGCTACAGTATGTCCATCTGTCCCATTCATGTGAACTTTGGCACAATGGTTTTATGATGGTGAAAAGCATCACAGTGTCAGCACCAATTATTGTAAGTTGATCTTCCTCAGTTGTTATCTCTCAGACCAACAATGAGGGTTTCAGTTTCTCAAGATGGCTGCCCACCACTACTTATCCACCACTGTATAAAACAGCTGCAAACAGACACTGAGGTTGGAAGGCATCCGTTGGCTTTCTCTCCAAATCTAAACTTATCTGAAAGAAGTAAAAAGCCTAACACTGCTCTTCAAGGTATTTTATAGGGTAGCAAAATAAAGTGGAATGGGGTTACAGAAAGAATGGGCTCACAAGAGTTTGGGTTTGAGATACAGGGAAGCCCTTGCTTGCCTTTTTTCATGGCCTGCAAATATTCCAATCCACCTTTGCTTTGCTATGATTCTTTACACATGGTCTGCTGCTATCAATCACTCATATCTTCTTTGCTCTGATGGGTACATGTATTTTTCTTTTTAAAGTTTGTTTCTTTGTTTTCTTTTTATTGAGAGTTTGCAACAAAAAACAGAGAAAGGAAAACATGGAAACTAGATGACTAACTTGAAAACTCTGGATTTCAAAATTGACTTCCGTGATTGGTTGAATTCTTTCAAATAACTAAACAACAAAATTGTATTTTCACAATCATTTCATATATGACTTATCAAGCAAATTCTTGTATTTTTTATTCTTATCAACCTAATGCTTCTTTTCTGTAAACATGAACTTAAACTTGCCGCGCACAATGTATCACATGACATGTACAAGTTTGATTATGGTCTGCACCGTAAACTACACTTCAACTTCATTTTTTTCATTTTTTTGCCTCACGGTGTTCTAAAGCACCTAAAAATTCACAAGTACGATTATTATCAAGACATTGAATGCAACGCAGACATTACGCGCTTCGGTGTCCTTGGTGACTGAGCAAAGAACAGACTGTTGAAGCCGAGAAGCACCTTTGTTGTGACTCCGCACAGAGCTACAGTGAGCTGACAGGTGAGGTTATTGTTTTAGGGTTTCCGTATGCCTGCAGACATTTTAGTTTTGATAGGTGACTCAGGATTGTGGAAAACCAATTTGATTTAGAATTTACAAAAGTATCAATGCTGGTTAGATAGCTTAATTGATTAGCTCTACCTCAATTTGTTTTCACAATTTTGTGTTTTTAGGACTGAGAATACTTTTTTTTAGCAACACAACATTGCCGAGTTCATTGTTAGTCACCTATTTCATGCAATTTAGGCCTAATTGTGAAGCACCTCGGATAAAAGTGCTAACTAAGCAAATGCATTTGTGTTAAATGTATTTAATGGCATCACCATACTTCTGCTGCTTAATATTGGGATGTTTATTGTCACCTTGTGTGCCTTTCAACAAACTTTACAATACTGTGTTTTGTCACTTCACAGCCTTCACAGTGTGCTGTAGGAGCGACATCCACAGACTGCTGCTGGCTGCTGAAGCTGGTCAGAAGTCTGACATCCTGACCTACTTCTCGGGTCATCTTGGGCCCCGCAGCATGAACCAGAGTCAGCCTCACAGGGAGACAAAGCAGTCTTTCTGGAGGATGTCTCAGGGCCTAGAAGAAACCCCAAACCCTCTGACACGCCAGACGACACGGACAAAGCGGCTGACCTATGTAAAGAAGAAAGAGATGAAAGCGTGCCCCTTTGAGATCTCCACTGACACTGCTTTAGCAGAGTCTGATGTCTCTGGGTCAAGACGAGGCCAAGCTACTGATTGCTCATCACATGCAGACAAAACCGAAGATACATGTCTACCAAAGATGGCTTACTGTTCCTCAAACTCTCTGCTGCTCCAGCCGAGAGGTTTGTCCCAGAAAAAGTCTAACTCTTCATCTGATCTGGTGGGGAAACAGTGTTCTGACCACAAAGACCTGAGTGATAAAGGCCAGTTAAAGACAAAACTACTTTTTGGCAGGCAAGTCATAGCCAAGCAGGACCTCTGGGCTGGAATAAATGTTGCTGAAATGCATGAGAGGAAACTACAAAAGGTGAGAATGGTCACACAGACCAAGACATCCCACAACTAATTTTGTAATTGCACCGTTAGGCAATTTCCAGGCCAATTTTACATGAGATGACAGTTTGAAATGTCCTCTCAAACTCTTGCAGAAGGTGCACTCACGTCTTAACTTGGTGAAGTTTTGTGTGTGTTCCTGTCATTCCCAGGAGCTGAGGAGGTTGTCAGCGCAAAGCTGGCCCGGCAGAGACCGCCTTGCGGTGTTCAGTGACGTCTTTGATGATGTATGTGAGGGCTCGCCAGTATTTGGACGCATCCTGAGGGAAATTAAGGTTTTTCCATTTCCTCTGTACCCACTAGCACATTTTTAGCATGTGCCGTCAGATGCATTTCAGTTCTATTAGAGCCAAGGGAGATCGAGTCCCTGGTGTAGCAAGCGGAAGTGGAGCAACCACTGGAACCTGGTCATGATGCGTCTGGAAGCAGGTCACCAGTGGGCAACGGTTGCATTACTGCTCATTCATTAAAAAAAAACATCTCAGGGTCATGCAAGTTTCTTTTTTTGCACACAATGGCTTTGCTCACACTGTCAGTAGAACGGCTTTGCATGCTTATAATTTAGCATTGCGCTATTACTGTGTGTGCATTTTGCTCATAAACTGAAATTAAAGTGGTCATTGCTTGACAGTCATTCGTTGTAATGAGTAGATATTGAGGTTGCCATGCAGCTAAAACCTATATTAACAGAGAATTTAACAGTAGCTAAAATGTTACAGTAACTCGGAAAATGTGTAATATTTTATTAACACACAGCTGGATATCTTTCACATATGATCTGTACTTGGCAGTTTGTTCATGATAGATGTCTACATTTTCCACCATCAGCTGTAATGCAATGAAGCGTGTGTTGTGACAAATCCATGAGCAGTAAATTGAAGTATATTATTGTTTCCAAAATTTCAGTAAAGTTTTGATTTCTTCTACAAAGACACATCATTTAAAAATAAATAATGTTTTCTTTTTTCTTCCAGACAGATTATGATTTGTATGTCAACCACTTGATGGCTTCCCAACCATTACTACACGACATGGTAAAGCACACTGCTCATAATCTATTCAAATAAATACAGAAGACATATGAGAAGAAGAAGGCCTGAGAAACTGACTTTCTGGCCTAATTTCCTGTCAAAAACATTGACTCCCGTCTGTGTCAGCTGATTGACAACAAGCATAACATACAGTAATGGCTTTATGTTTACAGTGATGTATTATAAATTGCCTTTCACACTGTGTTAGAATGTTTCCCTCCTCTAAAAGAGGAAACATTAGTGCAAAGTTTAAGTATTTTTTGAATATGTGTATGAGGTCATGACAGATTTTGTAATGTCTTGGAGCCTTGAATCTTTTTTCAAAAGCCACAGAACAAGAATTTCTCTCAAGCATGTTTTGAGTTTTTTTGGAATGCAAGTGTTTTTGTTATTCTGTTACAGTCGCTGGAGACCTCACTCAAAGATCTTGGCAATGACAAAGTAAGGCAAATGGAGTTGGAGGATGCTGCAAAAGAGGTTTTCAGGCTGGAGCAGGAGGCCAAGAGAGCTCTAGAGGAGAATAAACAGTACTGCAAGGATCTGTCTACCAAAATCAAAGTAGATATGATTATATACTGTCTCATTATTTTAAGCATGTTTGTTCCTGTTTGACCTCAGAGTCCGAAATGAATCACGGAATGTTCCAACTATCATGGGCCCAGAGGACAGTGACATGACGAGTAAGTCTCAAGACTACCCTGGTAGCATTTGCTGTATATTACCCTGCAGGCCACAGCACATGCTAACTTTTAAATGTCGTGTGTCTCTGATGTGGACAGACTGAACAAATAATTGCTTTGTCATGCCAACAGGCATAAAGAGAGTTTTTTTGTTTAAGTGAGTCAGCTGTGACTTTATAATGCCTGCAGGGGTGTGTATGTACAGATACAGATACATCATACAGTGCAGTCACGCTAGCCTCTTCTGTGCTTGGACAGATACACCTCTGTCAGGGCTGCATGACAGAGGAACTGCCATCGGCCACACCAGCAGTGTCCAATCCAAGAGGCTTCAGGTGTCGAACACGTGGCGGGAGAACCAGCAGCTGGAGGAGGAGCTTAAGGAGAAGCCGGTGTCCTCTGTTACAATCGCGGCCACGGGACGATGCATCAAAGACCTAAAGGTGCTGGGAGATTAAATGTCTGTTTGTACCACTATAATATTCCCTGTTCCTCACAAATTCATGAACAGCACAACTTGACTGCGCTTTCAGAAATAAGCTTAAAGCAGGACTTGTACAGTAATTGGTGTGCGCTAAAAATGCATATGGTTGCATGCTATTTTTAGCTTTTTATTCTGTTTGCTTCCAGACAGAGA
This sequence comes from Cebidichthys violaceus, assembly GCF_023349555.1. NCBI lineage: Eukaryota > Metazoa > Chordata > Actinopteri > Perciformes > Stichaeidae > Cebidichthys > Cebidichthys violaceus. The sequence goes on from NW_027176263.1 coordinate 9,408,127, forward strand.
TAATGAGACTGATAGCCTCAAATGACCGTCTGAAGACCACCAACAAGGCAAGGGAGTTTGACCTTTGACAATCTTTTTTTAAGTAAAAAAATATTTTAAATGCATGTCCTGCTATGTAATACTTTGTATTTTTCCCTAAAGGATTTGGAAAACAACATCAACATGGTGCTGAACAGAGAGAAAGCAAGCAAGGCCATGAGACGGTACTTGTTATGTTGCACAAACTGGGACACTTGACTCAGAGACGTGTGACTCTCTTTTTATCTGCTGCTGTTTTCTTGTGTTTTACCACTAGGACGTTGTGGGACGAAATATATTGCGATCTTCAAACAGAGAGTGGATAGCTTCACCAGCAAGTGAACCAGATGATCATTTCTTGAGATTGACGTTCCAAAGTGCAATAAAATGAAGGATTACGTATTCCATAGAGTCACATCTGTCACCAGCAAGCAACTTAACTCTATTACAATATCTTGTCGTAGCCCTTTAGTTCAGTAAAAATTGTCTTTGTCCAGAAATAACACCCCAGATCATAGCTAAAAACTACCACCAGCATCAAGCAAGCATAACTACTGCAAAAACAGTAAAATGTACGTAGGATTCCGAAGTACTCATTATGCAGAATGGCCCCTTTTAAAGTTGTAATCTATGATATATTTATGTTAGTTGTAATCTATGATATATTTATGTTATTGTTACTTATGCAACATTTTAGAAATATTTTGATGTCGTAGGTGAAGCTAATATTACTTACTTTATATACTGTTAGTTTAATCTACAATAATACATCATATTTTAAAAGATGTGTTTTGCATGTAAAAACTAATTGACATATTAACTAGTATTATGCTAATATTATTCTACTAGTATTATATATGTCAAATTGCTGTAGTGGAATAAAAAGTACAATATTTGCCTCTGAAATGTGGTAAAGTTGAAGTATATATAAAGTATACACATTTCAATACAGCTTTGAGTAACTGAATGTAGTTAGATGAAGTCATGTTTCATAGTTTCCAGCAATCCATCCTCTAAAGTGAATTTGACACACTTCACATACGTTGTTTTTGTGGCCCAGAGCAGTCCAATTAGTATTTTGTTAATATGAACAACTTCCACCTTAATGTAGAAATCAAGTAATATATGTACAGCCTGGAGCGACTCGAATCTTAATGAGTTGAAAGGAGAACTGTTTCAAAGCAGAAACAGTTCTGATGTATTCTGTATGGAGCTGCGTATTAACCATAGGTATGAACATGATACTACAGACGATTAGACGGATATTAAGTCATTCTCTCATTGCTGGCCACAGGAGACGATGGTAAGTATTAATTTGTACAGGCTGAATGAGGTGTTGAAAGGAAAAACCTGAAACTCCATGAGATCATTCACAACTGGTATCCTTAAAACAGACATCTGATGTGGGACAGGTTCACTACAAAGGTCAAAATGATCCAGAGCATTGGCAGCACATCACTCTTCAAACACCAGAGGGCAGCAGAGACATGCTAAATGAAAACAATTATTTGTGCCAAATAAGGGATGCTGCTGGTTTGTTTGAGGAAAACATCAGTTTAGGTTAAAAACATCTGCCAGAAATGGTATATTTTAACCTAAAATATGGTCTTTTCCTAAACTTAACTAAGTAGATTTGTTTATTTTTGTTTTTGTACAAAAAAACAAATACATTTGTAGCAGTTTTAAGGTAAAACTGGAGTACACAGAACACAAAAAATGAACAAGAATACAATTATTGGTTTAATAGTTTACCTAATATGAAAAACAACCCTTTTTGGTTGAAAGCAGCAGAAATATCACGATATTACTGTCAAAATAACTATAATTATTATCAATGAAATAACCCAACAGAAATATAAAAACATATTGTACTGTATTAAAGTAACCACCATTAAAGTTTTGATTTATGACCCAATATGAAGATCATAACAGCGTTTTGGCTGTGATTGCTGACCCAGTAGTTTTTAATAATACAAAGACATATTTAGAAAGTTTATTCCATTCTCTTCAGAAGATAAACAGTATAGATAATGTATATACAGTTTACATTAACATACTGTGTTCTATGTTAACTAAACACAATATAATAATACAAATGAAATAACTTAAAGCTTTTAGAATAATGATTTCTCGTTCAGCCTGAACCGTCTGTCTCCTTCTTGGTTTGTGAGCAGATGCAAAGAGCTGCTGACGGCGTCCTGTGTGTGTGAGGAGCTTCCCAAACCCACCAGCACAGAAGAAGCAGACAGAGACAAACTACGTCCTCTGTGCCGGTGGGGACGGGACACTCCTCGTCCTCTTGGCTGGTGGGTGGAGCGGGTGGTGTCAGGGGGTTTGGGTGATTGTATTCTCTGGGTCTGAGAATCTCTGGGGTGCTGAGAGTGGTTCAGTGGTCTCTGGTGGGTCTGGGTCTTCCTGGGATGATGGGTTGGTTGATTCTTATTACTGATAGTTCTGTAGTCTTAGTGAGGGATTACTTACATACTTGTATTTAAATTCATTATAGTATTATCTGTGTTATTTTTCAGTGATTTCTTTGCATTCAGCTGAGTTGTAAACATCTGTTCTTTGCAACTTTACAAAACATAATATGACAAAAACGAACATGCACTTCTCACGTGGGTCCATGTGTTTTATAGTATTGAACACAGAGAGACAAACTTGGTGAATTAAATAGACTTTTTTATCATACAATGTTGTGATTATAATTATGCTCCCCCTGTAATTAGTCACACAGCGTAGACACTTGTTATTTATACTGCCAGCAGATCATAAATATCATCTATTCATGCAAAATTGACAAAATGTTCGATGTTCCACACATTACAGTCATTTAGCAGACGCTTTTATCCAAAGCGACTTACAATTCAGTATCTATCTACACACCGTAGACGCAGCTACGGGAGCAATTTTGGGGTTAAGTGTCTTGCTCAAGGACACATTGACATGAGACTAGCTGGAGCCGGGGATCAAACCGCTGACCACTTAGCCACGGTCACATTTTCTCATTCGGTCAAAGATTGTCTTGATTGATGTTTGATGGAGGAGGAGCCATAAGGTCAATGATGACGGAGGGTTTATAGTGAGATGATGAGTGGAGAATTAATAAGTATATATGTGTTGGTGACTTTAACCCACCAGGATTGAAACTATTCACTTATTTAAGAGTGTATTTAAAGAAAATGTTACAGCCTGTTATTTTCTCTTATGGATTTAGAAATGGAAAATTTGAAATGAGATCAAAATATCTCTACTGTTCTTCTCACAATCAAACAAGTGAATTCATCTGACTCTGGACTGTATTTCTGTGGATAGTACTTCATCAAAAATTATTTTTGATGAAACAATATTTACAGGTTCACTGTAAGATAGTTGTTAAGTTTTTAAGTTGTGTCTGTTTTTGATTGAAGTGACCTTTTAGAGGAAAACTATCAACGTCACATTTCATTTTAGTGAAATTCATGATGTGGACTTAAGTTTTAGACTTTAAATTCATCAGATGGTTTCAGTTGATGTCCATTTATATCCATCGTATCTAAAACACTTAGAGGTTAAATGTTCAGAGTCTAATCGAACAGTTTTTCTTGTAGAAGCGTTTGACCAGCGAGTTTGATCCTGCTGGTCTGACTGTCCTTGTTAATGTCGTCATTGGTCTGGCTGTTGAAGTCAGGAAACTTCAGACAGGTACTTCATGAGAGCTACTGGATCTCTTATTTTTGGTTGATTGATTGTATATTCTGCATTAGTGTGTCAGTATGATGAAGAACTACAGCACTGCTTTAAAGTTTGAGGAAAGAATTGTAAATTGAGATCAAACGAATTGTCTCTTTCATTCAGCTCAATGAAGAACAGAATCCACAACAGCGTGAGGTGAATCAACTGTTATCGTTTACTGTGATGTGCTTTCACACTTTAGAGGTGGTGCTTTGTTTCTTGTTGGCCATGAACGGTAAGTTCTCATGGGTTCTACACTGACAGGTTTCACGATCAGCCTCTGTGGGCACCACAACCCAAAATGGTCTTAAGGTGCAGAAACAGGAATAGGAGACCTGATGTTCATTTTCTGAAAGGAACTTCTGGTGCAGATTTTTCATTGTGTCGGTTAGCAAACATTTCTGTCTTTTCATCTTCTTTTGAGTGACAGTTTGTTTTCTTCATGTTGTCATACGGCCGACGTCATCCCTTAAAAAGAAAGCCTTTACTTTCTCTTTGCATTCAGCAGGTAATCTGTTGCTTGCCTTCCTTTCCAAGGTTATAATAATTATAATTAATAATCAATTATTGATTCCTGCAATAACAATCTTCTCCTAATGGTGTTGTTAATTGTTTGATTGCGCAGCAGTCCATCCACTATAGAACGTGCTGACCGCTGGTACCTCTTCTTGTATTTTTCTTTTTTTCTCTTTTCCTTCTCCAACAAGGCCTTTAGTTGTTCAATTTCATTCTGCAGCCTCCTTCTCCCACGCCTGACGTTCCTCCACTCAACAATATATTGCCTAAAACACAGTAAGCATATTGTTACAATTTACAATCAATCTAACATATATTTGTTTCCGTAACCGCTCTACTACCTTTCTACCTTATTATTGTAAAACCAACCCTTCCCTCTAAACTCCCCTAACTGCTAAACCTTATTTATTCATTATTTTATATGTGTATGTATGTATATGCATATACTGTATATACAGTGTGTGTGTGTATATATATATATATATATATATATATATATATATATTAGCAACAGTGCATATTAATCAAGATTTCAGTTTCCACATCAAAGTAAATGTGTCGGAGTCAGCTAGTGAGCTCATTTATCCACTAACTGACCCGAAGGGAGCTGAACACTCAGGATGTAGACTGTCTTTCTTTAAACCTAACCTTAAACCAAGTGTTCATCCTAAAAGGAAGGCGAGTCTGTCAACAGATTTATGTCCCAACAACATGAGTAATACATGGACTGACAAACACACTCACACACCTAACCATTAACTCTCCTCTAACCCTGAGGCCCTAGTAGTGGGACATTGCCTGGCTCTGGAGAAGTGTCTGGACTTGGAGGAAGAGCAGTCCTGGCTCTGGCACTCTTCCGAAGCTTTTTCTTCCTTTCTCGCCATTTCTTTCTCTGTGCTCTCTTCTCTCTTTCACTGATGTCTAACACTTTCTTTTTTCTTCCTTTTACTCTGTCCTTTCTCCACCTATCCTTCTCTCGCATCCCGACGTGCCGCTGCTGCTTTTCTGCACCAGACAGAGGCGCCATTTCCTGACAAATACAAGCATGCCATTTTTAACAAATATTTTAAAAGTATATAACAAATACATTCCTAATCAATTAACGATGAATACCAACACATGCTGGAAACACTATTCCAACACTTAACGTCCACGCTGTTACTGTTTGGACATTTTATGCTAAAGTTAGCCATTACTACTCTTCAGATGACAAACAAGCTAGCACTTTGTGACAACAGAGGAAGATTTTTAGTACATTTACTAACCTTATTTAACCTTATACGCAGGATTATTTTAATCCTGTGTACATATCATTGTGTTCTATGGTAGAGGGGTTTTTGAATTGCTTTCAAAAACCATGGCAATCAGAAACAGCAAAAGTGATTGTAACCTTATTCTCTGGTGGTTCGTGGCTCCAGTTTGAACATTAAATACGTAACATAAAACATGCCATCATATATTACCTTAAGTAAAATAACTTTTCTTTTAAAAATATGTTAGTGTGAAATTTCCACCTATGATAACTTTGTATGTCCAAGCCCCAGGGCTCTAGTTTTATACTAGATACACATTTTGATATTCATATTGTTTTCAGGTGTAGGGCAGATATCAGGGCACTATTAGTGCAAACTTGAACTAAATCCAAACTCACAGGTGAAAAATGACATCAGATTAGGGCTGAAAGCTCGTGTTCCACGTGACTTCTGAGTAATAAAAAAACAATTAAAGCTTTGTGGATAAAACAGTGATGAAATTACTCATTTAATGTGTTCAAGAATCACAGAGAATAAGAGAATTAGAGGAATTATACAAGCTTTCATTGGATTGATATGGGGTGACCTTTGCCCCGAACATGAGAACATGCTTTGCTGTCTGCTAGAACCTAATCATAGGTCAAAGTCTGCTCACTGGCTTGCAGGGCCAGTAGGAGCAGTGTGATTTTGTCACTGTCTAAGCGCTTCTCACCCTGTTAACAACACCTTGCCTTGGGCCTCCTGCTTGGATTGTCATCATGCTGCTTCGGACTGTAGTTCTGCTCGTCCTCTGTGTGTCCACGGGCATGTCTGCTGCTTTAGGCCACTACCAGACTCAGCCAGAGGAGGAGGAGGAGGCACCTCTTGTGGACTCAGCTGCTGTTGCTGATGGTGTTGTTGTAGCAGCTGAAGAAGCTGCAGCTCCTGCAGATAGCCAACTAGAAGATTCACCGGCAGTTGAGGAACCTGCAGCCACTTCCATTGTTGGTGACAATCTGTTGGCTGAAATACTGGCAGAGGATAACCCTTCAGATGAGAAACCAGAAGAAGATGTCCCAGTAGCAGACGTTGCAACAGCCAAAGAGCCAGAGACAGACAGTGAAAAGCCCGCTGAAGATCCCCCTGCCATGGAAACTCTTACAGGTGAAGCTGTCACCCAGGAGCAACCTTCTTCTACCATTGTTGGTGACAATCTGTTGGCTGAAATACTGGCAGAGGATAACCCTTCAGATGAGAAACCAGAAGAGGATGTCCCAGTAGCAGACGTTGCAACAGCCGAAGAGCCAGAGACAGGCAGTGAAAAGCCCGCTGAAGATCCCCCTGCCATGGAAGCTCTTACTGGTGAAGCTGTCACCCAGGAGCAACCTTCTTCTACTGAGGCGGAGGAGGACAATGACATCAGACCAGTCCAGACAAACCAGCTCCTAAACGAACCCTTGGCACAAGAAGAAGATAGCAGCTGGAGCTTCAACTCAATTAGAAGTAGTTTCCAGAGTATGCACGGATACTTTGGGTCCTTGGTGGAGCTGGCAGGGGGACACGATGGTGTGTGTCAGTACCGCTGCAGATATGGTAAGAACGAATCTCTTGAATTAACAATACTGTTATTTTACTGAGAATCACAAGTCTCTTAGTGTCCTGGAGGTGGGACTTAGAAATAGCAAAATAGTTTGAGTAGTTGTTAATCACAAGACCCCAAAAGATAATCAGTGCTTCTGGTTCAAAGTATGTTTTTGTTGATTATTATGTTGTCCACATCCCATATTCCTTCTGTTATTATGTATCTGTTTTCTTTTTACGTGTCAAATCAATCCTTCTGCTGTCAGTTTATCAGCTTCTTATATACATCATGCTAGGTTGCTGATAACGAAACCTGAATACATTCTGGTTATCAGTCTGAGAGGTAGATGTACATGCAGTTACACAACCAACACAGATGTACTCAAACTGAAGTTACATGTTATCTGTGAAACAACACACACCCAAGAACAGAGATATGATGTAGATCCTTGACTAGGAGTACATGATGACGTTAGTTTGTTGATGGGCCTTCACTTCAGTTTTAAAATCAAATGGAACTGTTACTTCTCTGTGTTTTTAGAAGAACTTCCTCAACCTCGTCCCGGCTACCAGCTCCCAGAGCCCAACGGCTGCAGCTCCTCTCTGGTGGGATTCCAGGTGAATGAAGTTGTAGGTGGCTTGTTCATAACACCAACAGTCCGGAACCACATCATTAAGCACATACAATGGAGCTGAACACAACCATAAGGAAATGCCGTTGGTTGTGTATTAGTAAACTGCACTGACACAGTTCTTTCTTTTAACAGCTTGACCTGGGGATCCCTGCTATGACAACGTGCTGTAACCAGCTCGACGTGTGCTATGACACTTGTGGCACAAGCAAGAACGACTGTGACTCAGAGTTTCGCTTGTGTCTGCATGGCATCTGCTCCGACCTTAAGAAGAGTCTGGGCTTTGTGTCGAAGGTGCAAGGTGAGCTATTTGCAGATATCTACTGATATATAGGGTGGAAGCAGGAGCATCTCACATACAAATAATAATAAAGTCTGCCTTCTTTTCTCTTTCTAATATCTCTCTGTCTTTTCTTCTTAGCCTGTGAGTCAATGGCAGACGCTCTCCACAGCACAGTGGGGACTCTTGGTTGCAGGCCTTACATGAACAGCCAGAGGGCAGCGTGTGTCTGCGAGGGAGAGGAGAGGGATGAACTGTGACACAGAACACTCTGGACAAATTCCCTGGATGTTTTCGCAGACAAATAACTGAGTCTCGGGCATTTCTAAAGATTATGCTGTATATTTATAGGCTTTTGTCAAAGAGGATGTACTTAACAACAGCCCACTCAAGATTCACAGCCTGGGAGTTAAAAAAAAAAAAAAAAAAAGATATAGATGGAAAATGCAAATTAACAGTTTCTCAGGTTTTATTCAGAGGCAGTACTGATATATAGTAAGTATCTGAATATGACTTTCAAAATGTTAATTAACTGCTTATGCATGTTATACTCTTCATACTCCATTTCATTTTAGGCCATTTTAGGCCTCTATGACTCCATTACCATAAATTACTTTGATGACGCCAAATGCAGTGCCTGATGGGAAAGATATTGTAGTTGGAATAATTTCCTCTAGATAGACTGACATAATTTAATTACTAAGGTATACATGGTTTGTTGTGTGCAGCTATTTATCAAGATAGTATGCTCAAAGTCAGTGTCATGTAAATGTGATGCCTATTACGGCTACTATGTTAATGTTTGAAGTCAGTTATTTACAAGTAATTTGATATTTGTTTTATGAATGAATACATGACTAATTGCAGTTTAACTGACATGATTAATTCTAGATTAATTGTCAATGATGAATCGTTGGCATCATTTGCAGGCACGCCCCACCGCTATCTCTTTTCCACCATATTGGGATGTGTGACATGATCCCCAGCGATTGATTAAACTGAGTAAATTAGTCCGAATACGTCTATGGGTGTTCCACATGCATTTTTCAAGTCAGTAATGGTGTGAAATATAAACCACTTCTATAAATCTACTAAGTCTTTAAGCTGTAATCAAGCCTGAAAAATGCCTGAAAGTGTGACCTAGAAAAAAACATCCTTCACGCCGAAATTGTTACAAATGAACTGTGGCCCCTCCCAATGATTTCTAATAGAAATGTCATCGCTTTAATGTCAGCAAATTTGGCTGCCAGGCATAGTCGCAAAGACACACACACACACACACATTGATGTATTAAGCAGAATTCAACGGATTTACATCACTGTGACTGACACTGGAACTTACATAGGAGTAAAGAAGAATGTATATACTGTACATCTGCATGTATATCTGTATATGAAGGACTTTCAAATACCAAATAAACTGAAATGGTCAGTTCATCTCCTTTAATCTAAATGATACTCTGCAATTGTGATATAGCTGCTGCTGTTGCCCTGCTCTCATGATGCTTTTTTATGCATGTTAGAGTTAGTTAGCGTTCCGGCTCAGGCAAGATGAAGATGGGGCCTCCACTCAGTGTGTGCTGCTTCTGAGGTTCACCGGTCCGAAGCTCTCGGCGGACACGTCCTCGACAACGCTTAGCGCAGTGGGAGTCTCCTGCCCCGCACACTAACACCTGGCAGTGGAGGAACACTTGCTGTAAACGGAGGAGACAAACTTGTTTTGAGTAGATAGAGAAGAACACAATCCAAGGACACTGCTACTTCAGACGGTGTAGGCATACAGTCCTTACAGCATAGCGCTACACAGACGTGAGCCCACACACTCTTGCCAGCTGGCTCCTAGCATGCTTTTTTGACTCACTCGGTTGTCCTTGCCAATGAACTTGAAGACAGGGACCCGGTAGTGCTTAGAGAGCTGGTCCTTTGATGAGTACTGTGTCACTGTTTCATCAGAGATACACCTGGAAAATAAGTCAAAGAGAAAAATGCGGTTGAAATCTTAACACAATCTTAAGTGATCCTTGTTTCTCTAACAAGCCACTTCATCAAGGTTAGCTGCCCTAAGGCCCTGAAACACTGTTTATTTTCATGAATCCTTTTAAAAATACCATTAGAACCCTGCTCTGTTGATTCCGTGGAGTGGTTTGTGTTCTGTGTTTCAATCTTTCAATTTTTCTTTCCATGTGAGTATGAGGCCAGTGGCATTTTCAACTTGACATTTCATTGAAGGAGTGGGGATTTTCTTTCCCACAACCGTGAAGCAGCAGATGCTAGAGCTTTGTGGTCACGAAGCCGTTAGGTCTGATCCTGTTGACGTTTATTATAAGGACCATTAAAGCTGCAGGACCAAAAGCATTTCTCGTATTAATGAGACAATATTAAAAAGACAGGATTCTGTCGTTTTAATGTAATGTAGTAATGTATCATTTTTTCCAGCAGTGCTGTCTTCTGGTTTAAGGCATTTGCAATAAGTCTGCTATGTCACGCAGCACAAGATGTGGCATTTAAACTTCCACACTATTCACCCGTCTTTGATGAGATAATACTTGAGGGCCTCGTCAGCTTTGGGCCCTGGTGTGGCGAAGCAGCTCTCTACCAGTGCAGAGAGGCCCTCTACCCTCTCCTTTGGCTCCACCCCGAAGAACAGGGAGTCGTGCAGGCGGAGCTGGGGCGGGGTGCGGTAGGGCTCCAAGAACTCTGCGCTCTTGAAGAGCTCCAGGAAGAAGGGGAAGACTCCCTCACTGTGGCCTGCCAGCTCAAGGGCTGAGCTGCGCTGACTTGCCTGGTATCCGTCCGACACTTGGTATTCCCTGGGGAACACACAGGTGACCGGCAGCACTAACTTGCTGGTGCGGACTATCAAGTCGCTGCTGCTGCCTGGGCTGCTCCGAGGGAGGCCTGTCACCAGGTTGGTCCCCACAATCTTGTCATCTGTCACCTGGGGGGCAACATTCAGTTAACGGCAACCTCACACAACCCAAGATTAAGGCACAGCTCTTTAATAAAGATATAAGATAATCAAATATTTCTTCTAGCCCAAACCGTAGAGACTAAACCCTGAGCACATTCAGTCTAAAAAGTTTCAACCCAACGCTTCTGACCTCCACCACTGTGCCGCAGGTCTTGAGGCTGAAGCTGAGGTTGATGTGTGTGCCATTGGAGACACCCCGACAAGACGAGTTGGACAGAGAGAGCTCCAGTCCTCCTACAAGGTCCTTAGGAACTGACACAATAATAGAGCTGGAATCACACTGGACTGGCACTGCAGGAAACGGAGACAAAGATATGACATATTATTACGGTCCCATAAAATGGCACAAAACGTGAAACAGTGCATGGATAGAACGACGGAGATGAAAACATATCACACAATCTTTTTGTTGGCAAAGTACGTAATGAAAGCTAGATTACTGAGATAGTAAAAACATGAATTATTAATGAAAATAATCAATGGTTGCAGCTCTAAATTTGAATAATCTCAGATTATTCTGAGTTTTTGATTTGATTGGATTTAACATGTGATTTGAGGATGTCACCTTGGACTCAATCTGGGATTTTTCATAATTTCAAATTTTTTTGTAATAGCCTGTTATCAGCTAATCAAAAAAAAAAGATCTACTGAAAATAAATTTGAGCTGTCCTTTGCTATCAAAAATTACATTGAAATAGTTATCGATGCTCCCTTACATATAAATAACACCGCACTGAAAGGTTGGGAATTCCGTTATGGCCGGAGGAAATACATTTTGGTCAAACCTCTGCTATCAAGGACATATTTCCAGATTAATGCAATCATGCATTTCGGTGTCAGCTTGCCTTGCAGTCTCATTGATTATCTGACTCCAATATCTGCCTTTCTCAAACACACACACACACACACACACACACACACACACACACTGATACACACCCTGGCATGTGCGTTTATCCTCTCCCAGCTCCAGCCCTCTGGGACAGTGGCACTGATAGGAGTCCAGCAGTGAGGAGCAGCCATGGCTACAGCCTCCATTGTTAACATGACAGCCTGCTATCTCTGCATGAGGCCACACAGAGAAAATAAAAAAGATGAAGAGCACCGTGTGGTTCCCAGGGTTAACTATCTCTGTACAACGTTGACTGGTGTGTCATATGAACATCACAACATGGATGTACCTCTGCAGTTGCGTCCATCGTTGTCCAGCACACGACCTGACCCACACTCACAGCGCCTGGAGCCTTTGGTGTTCACACACACCTCTGCACAGCCACCGTTGCCCTTTCCACATTCGTTCACATCTGAACATAGGACGCACACCACAGCTGGGTCAGATATTATTATTAAATGAGCCCTGGTTTAATCGACTGAGTACCAGATGGGTGGAGTTCATCACCTTGAGGCTAATCACTTCAGTGTTCTTGGGAGGAAGATGATGAATGGACTTTAAAGGACTTTAAATCTGCGCTGATAATACTGAGAGGACTGGTAAAGAAATCATTGATGGGTGAAATAAAAGGAGGGACTAAAGTGAAAGTGCAAGGGAGTGAGGAAAGAGAGTGAGCGAAGATTGAAAAATGAAGAAGTCATTTCTGAGACAGCGGAGGGCAGATTTGGTTGATGGGTGAATAATGAGATAATGGGAGTTTTCAGGCTAGGTTCCCACTGCAAGCTTGTCACCCATCATTAGGTGTAGCATCCAGTGTACCACACAAGCATGCACGCACACACGCACACACACACACACACACACACACACACACACACACACACACACACACACACACACACACACACACACACACACGGGAATGCCTCATATCGTGAATATCATGTGCATGTAAATAGGAATAGCCAAGAAACAGCCTATCCATATTTATGAATGTGTTTGTCAAAACAATGGGTGAAGATACTGTAAAGCCAGCTCGGAATGATTTCTCTTTCTATTTGTTACTGTCTTTCAGAAACCATTTCCAGCCTATCTGTCTTCCACTTCTGTTACACAACTTATCTGTCCTTTCTCTTCCTCCCTCTCTGTCCGTCTCACCCAGGCATGTTTGTCTGTCTGGTCCCAGGACAGTTCCAGGTGCACAGCGACAGTCAGACTCTGGACATCTGGGACCTGCGCAGTCAACCTCATCACAGATATCATAGAAATCTATGTAACACACACACAAAAACATAATAACACAACAATAGACAAGAAAAGTAAAGTAAAAAATTGACTTTTTACATATCACACACAAACACTCACGGCCACAGTACACATGGAAGCAGACTGAGGGTCTGGGCAGGCGATAGACAAAGTATCCACTAGTACAGGCCTTCACATCGATACTGCCGTTCCACTGGCAGCAGTTGTCATCGAAGCTGGCACACACAGGCAGCGTGACGATGCCTTCGTGGGGTTGAGGGTGGCTGCCGTTGAGCCAGATGGGAGCATGCGTGCCACAGTGGTTCTCAGAGACGCAGAAGGTGGGCATGGCATCCCCGGCCATGCCCGTGAAGCGGTACCATTCTCCAGACACGTGGCTGTCACAAAGGGGCACGCCGGATGACTGGTTGACGTGGTAGTCTGTGTTCCTCCAAGGTTCATTCAGGCTGATGTATGCAGAGCATGGGTCCAGGGCTGAGGCGGCAAAGACGAACAAGATTTAGTTACGCATGCTTTGGAAAAAAGTAGGAACATGATGTAAATATGTGTTTAAGATAAGCAGGATGAGCGAGAGAGGTTGGTTGGACAATGTATGGAGTCTGAAAGGTGGAAAGTAACTATTTACTCAAGTAAGTACTAAGTACTAAAGTAAGTACATTACTTGAGTTTTTTCATTTTGAGCTACTTTATACTTTCTAGTCCACTAGATTTCAGAGCTAAATACTATCAAGTTTTTACTTTGCTACATAAATCTTTAAGCTCAGTTTAAGAATATACATACAAAACAAAACTATGATAGGTTTACAAAGTATGATGCCTTGATATGGGTTGGATTAAATTACCCAATAGTATATGAAGTTGTTAAAAAGAGTGCTTACATGTTAGCTATCGTAATATCTGGTAATATACCTATATATATATATATATATATATATATATATATATATATATATATATATATATATATATATATATATACCTATATATATATATATATATATATATATATATATATATATATGTACACTGTGGTAAATATATACTACTGTTTTGACTTTTGATACAGTATTTATATTACTATTCTATAAGAATATTTTATACTGTGGTATTGCTACTTTTGCTGATAGCTTTAAATATGTCTTCACTGCTAAAAGAACCACTTCCCCCAAATTATGAAAAGAAAACATATTAGCTCCCTTTATTCTAGATTTCTGGACTACACATCAATTTAATGGAGATGAAATTAATTTTGTTTCTGGTGCTTACAAGAGTTAAAAAAATAAAATAAATAGACATTCAAAACAGGGGAACCCCTGTTAAACATGGGTTTAAGTTGCTAACAACAACACCTTTGATGCAAGTCCTCCCCCATATCTCTCTCCCCTCATTTCCTCAAGGGTCAACTCTTTACGAAAGGAACACAATGCCCACAGAAACAGGGTCCTGCTGCTTTTTTTTTTTTTTTGTAGTTTTGGTGAAGTGATCCTTTCAAAGAGTTACATTTTCTGCTCAGTCCAGAGAAAACCAGTTTTGTACATCTAAACTGTTCACTTGAGCAAAGTTGTTGCAATGAAGCAGACCTTTGGACCTTCATGATAAACTTTAACACAGAGTCTATTCTAATTGAACTAAAAGCCAATAAACCACATACAAAGAACTCTTTATCCAGTCCTGTCAGTGGTGACTCTTTTCACTACTGCAAGCGTTGCAGAATCAGGAGAACAACTGAATGAGCAGAGTAAACAAAGTGCAGCAAAAACAATCAATAGTCTCTCCCTCTCTTCATGCCCCCTCAACAGTGTAATTAGGAGGCAGACATAAAACAAAAGGAAAAGAAGAAGAAGTGAGCATTGATGGGAGTGGGCAAAGTGGGCAAGGGTGAGAGTAAGTGTTATTCACTGAGAATCAGCGGGGATGAAGAAACAGCGGAGGCTGATAAGCCCGGCAGTAAAGCATCTTCAGTGATAGGCCAGGAAACGTGACAGCTGTTCACAACACTTTACGGGAGCAGTGATCTCCACTAAAGCCAAAGTCCAGGCTTTCCATTAAGTTGGATTGCGTTAAATAAAAAATCTGTGTTTACACTTTCCCGTACCTTGTGTGAAAAGTGCTTTTGACATCTAATGGAGGCCAAAACACACAATCATCACACACACATCATTTTCACCCTTCATCCTCTAATGGACAGTCCATCTTGTCACTACCTGCTGCTCCAATAAAAGCAGAGGGATCAATCCACTGGGCCCACTGACAGCATAAACGACCAGTTTTGGAGATGTACGACTGACCAACATTGTTCAAGCTCCAGCAGCACAGAAGGGGCAGAGGACATAGCTGACTCATGTGGGTGAATGCTAATGTAGACATTAAATCTTCCAGATGGGGCTTGAATAACTTACTATGGCTATTAAAGGATTGTGGAGCCAAGCCTGACCCGAGTCAGACTCCAGCCTCTTATTTGCACAGATGAAGATGAAGCCTCAGAGTATACAGTGTCCAACCATATTGTTCTGCATAATGAATATGTTTTTGTTAAAGGTTAAAGCTGATTGAAAAAATTGTGCGAAAAGATCAAAACCAACAATGAATTGTTGGAAACCTGTACACCCTCAACGCCGTAGACACTGAGTATTGTCCAAAAGCCATTAAAACACATCAATGAGCCACACAGTTGCATTGGACAACATCTGTGTTCATTCAAAATGCCATGTTCACCAACCTGCTGATGACAAATACTCACTTGAGCACCAAATGCGCGTTAATCCACTGCTGAAAATAGTCCGTGCGGAATGCATTATCTAAATTTAGAAACATTTGCTGAAAGCTTTAATGTCCAGCAGCTGTAGGAACTTATTAAGCTTAAATAAATTAAATATATTTGACTAACATCTTCAGTGGAAATAAATAGGCTTGGGGCTGATTGTGGGGCTGTTGAGGGAAATCCAAAAGTACTGGATTTATTGTTTGTTCTGGTCTTTTCAAGGGATTTGTGGACAATAACAAATATATAGAACAATGTCAACCTTTCTTTAATCTAAAGTAAAGACCACTGCAACTGCTGTTATTGCTGTAGAATAATTCAAATATAATCTTAATAAAGGAAATACCTGCTTGTTTGAGAGTGAAAACATAACAAATGTACTCACCTAAACCTGAAACTGCAACACCCTCCAGCAGCAGACTTGTAACCACCCAAAAAATCATGATACGTTTTCTGTTGGCTAAATGACAGTCCGAGCTCAGGCCTGCGTTGTGCATGTGTGTGTCTCTCCTTGTTCAGCCTGTCTTTAATAGGCGCCTCTTATCTGCATGTGTCATTTTGTTGTGTCTGTCTGTCTCACCTTGACCCCTTGCTCCCCACATCCAGTGACAGCATCATCCTCCCATTGTTTCAGATGGTGCGGTCTTCACACTCTCCTCCCTCAATCTTCGCACACATGACCTTAAACTACACCAAACATAATATATTTATTTTTCTTGCCGTCATGCTGTGAAAAAGTGTGATTATGGCCTTTTTACGTCTTAATGTATTTTCTGCTCATTCCTTCTTGATTTAAAGGGCGTGGAACACTGAGCAATGATCTAATCTGCAGCAGCATTAAACCAATCTGATTAATCTGCTTAGTGTCGTGCTGACGCAACTTTCACTTCAAGGCAAATGCTGAGGCAGAGTATCTGACAGTAGTGAATATGTTCTCATCTAGCTAATAACTTGGCCCCTGTTATTTGCCAGAAAATGTCTAAAGCTTGGCCCTTTTCATTTAGAAAGCACCCAAACTAACCTGAGGTTTGCAGTTTTTGTTTCTCATAATGTAATTAAATCAATAGAGACATTAATCCACCAGGCTGTTGGAAGAAATTAGGTGGAACATGCCATTCTTCTTCTGTGATTACTCCTGGAAATAAGACACTGTTAGCCAGTAAACCTTCCAATTATTTTGACAGTGTTTAGCTTTGTTTTAGTGCTTTCACGGCACTGAAATGCGTTGCAGTATTGGGTTAAAAGTTGTTGGGTTTTTTCAGCCATGTTAGAGGCGAGGCATATGGGTGGCAAATCAATATGAAGGTCGATGACCGATGGGACTGTACCGGAATATCTTAAAAACTGGATGGATTTTGTCCACATTTTGCATAAATTTCATGGTCCCCAGAGGTTTAAGCCTAGTAACTTTGGTGTTCCCTGTACCTTTTGGGCTTTCATTGAAAGGTGAAAAGTCTATCATGAAATTAGATTCATGCAGCTCTTTTGACCACCTTGGTGATCCCCTGACTTTTCATTGAGTATCATCAGGTTAGAATCCTTCTTATATTTTGGTTTATAACAAATACCTGCAAAACAAATGACCTTCCCATCAGGCCCAGGTGTACTTTGTGTTTAGTGCTGCTAGCACAGCACACTCGTACATACGTGAGATGATTTCTCCCTGTGAGATGATCACACTTTTCAAAAAGTAAATGTTTCATTTGCCATTTTTTGTTTTTTTAAATAAACTTTTAGATTTCCTAACCATGCTTCATGTACCTATTGTATACAAACAGTTCCCCTCAGGTCTATCTCATAGGATGTCCTGTACAGGAAGAGCTGGAGGCCAAGGAGAGCAGGAGGAGGTGGTCCGACCTTGAAATGCTGCTTCTTGTAAATTTCTGCAGTATGTCCATTAATCTCTTCACTTCCAGTGAGAACAACAGGAGCTTCAACTGGACCACTGGCTCCAAAACCTGGATAAGGATTTTATTGATAATTGAATTACATTTCTCTTTTATACATATTTCATAAATGATACAGGATTTTACATTTTTCTTTTTCGCCAACATTACAGCATCATGTCAACAGAAGAAAAATGGACAAGAAAAACAAAATTAAAAAAAAGAGGTCAGATTGGAGTACAAGATCATTATCAATCCTATATTCTGCTTCACTCTTTAGGCATTTTAAACATCTTATTGTAAGTGCACACAAACAAGATATTCAAAACATAACACACATTCAAAAAAATTTAATAATAATGTCGCTTTGGAGAAAAAAGGCTGAGAGTGGATGAAAATGCCAGGAGAGAGGGGCGAGAATTGGAGGTGTTCCCCGATAAGCTAACAGCCTGACACTTTTCCTTTGGACTCAGATCCAGGACGTTAGTAACTGAGGTCAAGAGAACTACTCCCTTATAAGTGCACCGAGGATGGAGTTTTTTTTTCCATTATTGGGGAGTATAAATGCACGCTGACGGAGGGGTTTATGGGAGTAAGAAGGTGAAGATGGGAGTGGGGTTTGAGCAGTTGGTTGGCTGGGATTTAAGTCAGATTTGGCAGGGCAGATTCTAAAGACGCAGCCCTGTCCACTGCCCTTTATAACTAGGAATCTCTACAAACAACGTTCTTAAATTATCTTTGCAGTTTTTTTGTTTTTTTGATAAATCATCTTTTATTTTCACATAATTTCCCATGTAGACATACATTCATGCAACACCCTCTTTATAATAAAGTTTCCCTATATTTGATATATTTCATTTTTAAAAAGTAAACAAGAAAAAAAAAGGACAAAAAAAAGGCAATAAACGGTGGATGGTGTGATAAAAAGGAGGAGGTGATGGTGGAGAGAAGTGTTGTGTAGAAACAGCAGAGGGGAGGATCTCTCACCTGCCACAGTACATCTCCAAGGAAACACCATCGCCACATTGTGTGTGTGTGTGTGTGTTCAGGAAAAAACGCGCGACTGTTATGAAGTGGGGTGAGGGCGGAATTGATTTCTACCTCTATTGACAGTCAGTGATTGAGGGAAAAGGATTCATGAATATAGCGATCTGAACTTTGTCCCCAGTGTACTCACTTGCCAACACGTGGATTCGACAATCACACATGTTCACAGACACACAGCAAGATTAATTCTCACTTCCAAACATTCAATTTGAACCCTTCTCAATACGAAGGTGTCATTCCAAATAGGAGATTAACTTTCTCAATGATCTCATCATTGCCATTTACCATTTTTGCTACAGTATTGATACTTTTTAAATCATTAATCAATCAAAAGGCACAATTTCCCTTGGAGACAACATACACACACACAAACACACACACACAGTAAAAGATTAGACCAAATCCTGCCTTGAGATCTACATGGCTAACTTTTGATTTGACCTAAAATCATGCACTGTAATGGAAAATCTGCAGTTAAACACATCGATCTCTTCAGTGGGATTCCGTCAACTTTCCACATGAGACACACAAGCAGGATCTTGAACTAGAGTCTGTGTTCAGCTGCGTCATGTGATTGTGCAGAGGTGATCTACAGCAGTTCAAAGTGAAAACAACTGACTTTCAGAGCTTTTTTTCTTCTTTTTTTTGACATAAATGGGGCCGGAGAGAGGGCCTCCAGTCCTAAACCTGAACAGAAAACCAAGTAAAGCTGACAAAGGTTCTTTCAGTGACCATCCCAAAAAAATGGACAACATAAACATGACTTCTACATTTAACGTATCAATGGGATAAGACTTCAGCTAGATGTGGCAAAGAAAAGTGTCCAGTTAAGTACAAAATTGCAATAATGCTCCTACACATTCACAAATTTCTACTAAGGGCATACCACAGCATGCAGTCTACCCTGCCTTGCCATCGAGGGAGCAGGGGGCATTACAGCAACAGTGGGAGGAGAAAACTCAAAAAAAGATGGAGCCTTCTGTGTTTTGTCTGTAAGCTTCGTGAGGGAGAATAGTAAAAAAAATTGTTGAAATTTTGTTTAAGATAATGACCAGGTCACTGAAAATCTGGAAATATGAACTTTAAATCTCCAAGAACAATACTTTTCATTGGACAAAGAGGAAATATATGATGTTTGGGACATTGCAGGCAATTTGCTCAAATGCTGCTCCTGTTGTATTTACTCTTCTTTAAAGCCACTCAGTTCATCCAATATAGTAAACCATAACACGCCTGTGGGTTTGTCTAAGACCGTGGTCACTGCACATTTTAAACCCTTCATTATGTTAAGCATTTCCGCAGCAATCGTCGTATTCATGAGGTGATCATGGAGGTCAAAGATGGCATTATGCTGCGTTGTTCAAAATTAATTCCAATTAAAGCCATTTTCACCCTCAGTTGGCTTCAACATGTTTCCCCCCTTTAATGACCATGCACAGGAGCCTTACGTCCTACCTGGACGTGGTTACTGTGAAATACAATGTGTGTTTGATAAGATATGTAATAGTTAGTTCAAGGTATTAATGCATACGTTGTAACGCTCTTTGCGTGTGCGCACATTGGACTGTTAGCGGGGGTCCTCCATGGCAGAGATCTTCAGAGGATGTTAATTGATGAAAGGATGTTTGTAAGAGAGCTCCTCCCCCCACTGAAAAAAACTAGCCTCTGGTCATCTGTTTATTTGATTGTATACATATATATATATTTATATTCTTCTCATAACAAATATACTATGGCTTTCAAAATAAAAAGTGCCAAAATATTTTTTTTTGGAATAAAAGAACACACAGTGATGTTGTTGTCGGTAGTACTCTCATACTTGCGCAGACCGGGCCGCTACAGGACGTCAACAGGAAGAGGAAGCGAGGCGTCGTCATGCCTCTATCCTGCGAGTCGAGACAGGCTCCTGACAAAGGTCACACTGGGAGGGACAGCTGTCCGTCACCTAGTGAAGGCGTGACCCAGGGAGGGAGAGGCAGCAGGGTTCAGCCACAGGTAGACGAAAGTCCCCTGATGGTGCGACTGCAGTCAGGACTTTCTTGTAAACTTTGGGATAGAGACTCTTTCTGGAGCCTGCCCCAACCAAGAGTAGGTGTGTGTGTGTGTTGACAGTTTTACTGCTAGAGGAAGCAGGACTACACTGCTGTGTCGACCTGCAGGCCAGAGTGACCAGGGCCGGTGTCCCAGTATACCCTGAATGTCCCATACACACACACACTCAACAGTGACTGCCCGTCTGCATGTCCTCTGCTCTTGAGTGTCTAGAGGTGTGATAATTCCTGTTTGCCCCCTGAAGTTCCCTGCAGGCTGTCCCTCCGGAGACTTGAGGCATATCCTTAGTAGCCCAGCTTAATTCCTTCATCACCATTGTCCTTTTCATCATACTCACCATCCTTCGGCTGTGAGAGTTTTTCAGTTCCCGGTACTCTCGCCATCCGTCTTCGTCTTTTAGCGGTTTTCAATTGCAATTCCAACTGGAGTTTTCAGTCAGGAAAGGAAAAAAAAGAAGAAAAAAAAAGAAAAAAGGAGAAAAAACTAACTCCCACATTCGAGAAAGGGATGGGATTATTGGGTGTGGGAGGAATGGGGGAGGGAGGAGTCTTAGGAAAGAGTTGGGGTAAAAGGGGAGGGAAAAAGGTGTTGGATGGAAGAGGGAAAAGAGGGGTTGCAGGAGTTGAGAGAGGAGGGAGTCACTCTTCCCATCAATTTTTACTGGCGGTGAGCTGCTGAACTGGGAGCTGGAGCTGGAGCGGGTCCCGAAGACGCTTCAGATCCAACTCCACCTGGAGAGGGTTCACGAGGAGAGGGAGGCAGGGTAGAGTTTAAAATGTGAGGAGAAAGTGTGCGGGGATCGGTATGAAAGTAGGTCTTTGTACGGCAAACTATTGAACTGTAAAATGTGACAATGCCCAGTGCGACTCCAGTGCTTATTTTACATCACAAAACATCCAGTTTTCACCAAGCAACTGTACCTCAGCGATATCATCCTTCAGCTTGTTGTACTTCTCAATGTCAAAGCGTGTCCTTTTCACCCCCTTGTGGAAGAACAGCAGATACTGTCTGTCTCTAGCGTCGGGGTAAACATACTCCTGCAGGTTATGGAAAGACACAGACGGAGCACTTTGTTGAAGGAAACATTTTATCAGATATCGTCCGCATTCTGCTTTCTGTTCATTGGGTCAAATCACACCAGCGAGAAATTCAACATCAAATGGACTCATGTCCTTGGAGCTAAAAGCTACTGGTGATTTATGAATGCTGAACCCTGTGACTAGACAAAACCTTTAAATAGCTAAAAATATTAGAATTTAATGCAGAGTGTAGCAAAGACAGGAGCGCTACTGGATTTCATTACTGTGATGCTTTGTTCCCTGAGTTTAATGTTAAAGGATTAATTGACTATCTAAATTGTTGTTTTCAGTTTTTTGTCGATCAACTAATCATTTCAGCACAAACCCAAACAGCAGCAGATGCTTATTACACTCAAACATTAATTTATGCATATGTATTTGCATAATTGTTGTTTTTCGTTGCATCTTACCTGGCGTGTGAGAACAAAGTAGGCGTACATGCCCATGGCCGTTCCATAAGTGATAAAGTATGTGACGGGCTCCATGATATCCCAGGAGTACTCCCACCAGGTGAGCCTGGCCAGGATGCCAAACTGGGTGGCCATGTACGCCATGCCGCCCCACAGCACCCAGGTGGTACGCCGCTCTGCCTTCTTATTCAGTTCCTCCTTCACCTACCCATCCGGAAGTCAAGAAGAATGCAAGCAGCCAGTTTAGATAAAACAAAAGAAGCGGAAGTGTATTGAGAATGAAGATGAAGGTCATTATTGATTTTCAGCACAAAAAAGAATATAGGCTGAGAGCAGCTATGATACGGTTTTCAGACCCTTGAAAGCCCCAAACCCATAATTAAGACGGCTCAGCTTATCAGACCATCTTTAATCAGTAATCCTTGATGGCTGAGAGGAAACAAGGCCTGATGATACAATTAAAAAAAATATCTGCAGATAAGAGGATTAAAAACATCAAAATTCTGAGCAACTACAGCTCCACTTGGCTTCCATGGAAACGTATACAACAATATGCAACTTATTCATTTGCAAGTTCACTTATGTTTACTGTTCAATTATCTGTCAAACACTTTATAACCAACCACCAAAATGTCAGTCGAGTCAAAGGAAGTTAGACCTTCTCTAAGGGGCGGAGTTGAGAGTTGAGGTCCTCCAGTCGTCCAATCAGCTCACGTTCCTTGCCGAGTTGGTGCTCCTCTATGCGCAGGGTGGTGTAGAGCTGCTGCACCAGAAACTTGACGTCATTCAGCCTTTCTGCCTCCTCATGGGGCAGCAGCTCTGAAGCACGCACAAATGCAAACACACAAAAAAGCAAAAGACAGGCTTTAACACCTTCCACTTGCTGTCAATAAAACCATTTCTTCATCTTATTGGTAGTGACCCCAACTGTGAGGAAGTGACTCAGAGCAAACAGCACAGGCTCAGCCTTTCCTTTGCCAGCCCTCACCTCTCCTTGGTGGCCGCACGAGGTGTGTGGTGTCATTGATGACGAGCTTGAACTCATCCAGCAGCAGGATGTCTATGCCTGTGGAGGAGGCGACCCTCGCTCCATCTGGAGAGAGAGAGAGAGAGAGAGACAAATGTGATGTGTGTGAGATGGAGCACTGACGGGCAGCCACTTCAAATATCCTTGAAGTCTCTTGTTAATCAGGCTTGTTGATGTATGATTATCATGGGAGCTAAAGCTGCACTAGCACACCAAGAGTAAGACTTCAAGTACCAGTTGTTCCTGTATAATCAACCCTCTGTGCAGAGCAGCAGGTTTAAAATTGAATCATTTCATGATGCATGCGGTGATATTAAATTCTGATACAAAGCCACCACTGCGGGAACACTTAACAGCATCACAACACAAGAACACTTGAAAGCATGTATATGTATAACCTGCTTGGGCAAATGGATACAGTTGGGAGTGTGTGTGTGTGTGCGTACAGTACTCTCGTGCTTGTTAACATACCCGTGGAGTAGATGGCTACCCGGTCGATGCCTCTGTCCTCCGCCTGGAGCTGTTGCAGGAAAACTCCCACACAGTCACTGAGAGGCTTGAGGGTGAACTGGCAGCGCTCTCGCCGAGACGGCAAACTGACTGAGATCACCGGCAGCCCGTTCTGATACACCACCGTCACCTCTGTGAGGGGGTTGCAGGCAAGAAAATGACAAATGTCACGCAAGCAGAACATGTAAAATGACAGCCCAAGGTCTTAACTGAACCATGGAAATGAGCTTTCATGTGGATGCTACTTCTGATTGAAGAACATTGAGTAAGGATGCAGAGGCAACAGTATATTGCTTATTTTGTTCAGCACTAGTTGGTCTAGGCATTGTCTGTACAGACATGTGAATTACTCACTAGTGCTAAAATAATAATTATGACTGTTTGGAACTTTAATTCCTGTAACTTGACCATATAATCTGGATACTACAAACTAACGCAAACACTGCAGAGTCGAATACTCTGATGGTGCTAACTTTGCGCTACTTATGAAGTTTGAGACCCAGCAGGGGGCAGTACAACGAAAGAGCTCCACCTACCAGAGGAGTTCCACAACAAAGCTGCCAAACTTAAGTAAATTCTCTTACTAGAATACTGGAATCACTGTGTTGAGCTTTATGACAATTTAAAGTTAGTGTACTCTTCTGTGACTGACAACATCTAATAGCATCTCGCTGTTGTAAACACTGCATACAGTATCTGCAAAAAGGAACCACTTCAGGAGCCATTTGTAAATCCTTCATGAATTCTGATTCAACAGATGACTAAACCTTATTCATCAGTGTGTTCACACACTTGCAAGTACAGGCTTATACCTGTAGACATGGAAATACACTGACGGCGGTTGACTGCAAAATAAGCCCACTCCGGACTGTAAGATCAATACAGTATAATAGTGCTCAACTTTTCCTCACAGAATTGTTATGGCAATTTGTTGATGGCAACTATTGATATTTCTTATTCCCATAGTAAGGCAAAAATGATGATTGCGTGGTGGGGCTGACAATCAGAAAGACCTTGAGGTATACCTTGCTAGTTCATGGTGTTTCAGTGCGTTTCCGTCTGTACTTGCTGGTTTTAGGCAAAGAACTGCAGTTTGTGTCCCAAACAGCTGAGCCACTGCTCTGTTCGGTGGCGCTTTATTTTTTTTCTTTCTAGCATACTAGTAATGATCTGTAATCCAGCTCTATTGGTCTGAAATCAGACTCTGGTTATAATGAGCCTGCACAGCTTACACCATTATCATGCCGAGTGGCCCCTAATGACAGAGCCATGGATCATTGCAGAGGGCTGAGAGCCCGCGGCGGTCCAAGGTGATCCACCCTGCCTTGTTGTTGCTGCTGCTGCTGCTGCACCAAACAACCTGTGCCTCCCCTTGGGACCACTGCAGTGAATCAGCAGATCTCCGCTTGGGCTCGCACCCAGAAGTGAAGGATCGTCGGCTGGCACAGGCAATACCAGCTGGGCTCCGTCTCTAGTGTCTCTTGACCATGTTCGAAGATGCAGAGGTGCAGACATTTTATTTCACACCCACTTCTTGAAACCACCCCTCCAGCATCATGGCTGTGTCTGCACCTGTTCCCCTTGTCCTCCACTATCCTGTCATCACAGGCACATTGGTGAATGTGTGAGGATGCTGTGCTCGTCTCCGCTCCTATCCTACAGCTATCAAGGCCCACTTTCAAATCCCATCAGTATGTTCTGCAACGCCGCTGCCTTCTCCTCTCAGCCCCCTTACCTCTCTCTTCCTCCCTCTGTTCAGTTCACACTCTCCATCTCTCCCGCCTCTCACACAGACGAGCAGATGCTTCCCAGAGACAGATTCCATATTAATGACTACCGACTGTTAATTTCAAATGAGCCCCCGCTGTCTGATCAATGCAGCATTCCCTTAAGCGCAGAACTCATTTGTCTCATTTGGGGAACCCTTGATGCAGGGCATATGGACAGAAATAAACTGAATGAAGTGAGAGGTGGCAAGGACTTACCCTCTGGAGCAGTGGAGGAACACAACAGTCTCTGGCCATGCCATGAGGGGGCGCCCCTCCAAACCTGCAGACAGGACGACAAAAGTGCAACAACCTGGTTAATACATTTAAAAGCAGCTTTTTCATGACTAATGTTTCCATTCTTTTAAGTGTGCTGTGAGCCAATGTGCGACACTCAGCAACATGACACTACCCTCCTCGATGCCATTTACTTCTCTAATTGTTCATTTCCAAGACTGACTACGGGTTATGTTACAAAATGGCTTCCTCTCTTCCAGTTTGTAGAAATGTTCCAATACCCAGGCTGGAGCCACACCCATGAAGCACAGTTTTGACTGCAGCTTCTTGGTCACGGAAAGATTTTTACAATGGGATGACGCATAAAAAAAAAAACTCACTGACACACACTCCTCAGTACACCAGTACTGAGAGATAGAAACCACTACTTGGAGGAAACCACCACAGAGGGAGACACAGAAAGAAGGCAGCCAAATGCAGCCTGATTAACAACAGAATAGTTCAGTATGAATTCTCCACTTGTGTAACAGCCTGGAGTGAGGGAGGGAGTGAGTGAGTGAGTGAGTGAGTGAGGGAGGGAGGAGGGGAGGAAGACGAACAGAGGAGCAGAGCTTGGGAAAACCCTCCTTTTTTTCTATTGCTATTGCTATTGTAACCCAGCAGCAGGAGTGTCTGCACGTGTTTCGAATTACAGAGCTCGTCATGTTTTCTGCCGAGCGATGGAGCCTTTTAAGGCATGAGACGGGCTGTCAGAACTCCTCACACTTACACGTAATGATTGGGAGCGAGGATGAGGCACCGGAAATCAAGCAAGAAAGAGTGCCAGGGGGGCGAAAACAGAACTTTGTTGAATTCCTTTTCAGTTATGAGCACAAGCAAAAATCAGCTTTCTACCGCATGTCGAAAAAAAAAAGGCAACGTTACAGACTGGTCCTGGTTTGTGACATTGTAGTGCTGTACATCCTGCATATACAGCACATTCTCCGATGAGTGTAAAGCATCACCACTGATTCACACATTCATTAATCCTTCGATTCCCCGAGGCACAGGGCATCTTTTACACCGTTGATGCTTTCAATCAGGCCCGTGCAACTGTGGTAATATCAGATTTACGATATGCACACAATCAGATAGCGAGCAAATGGTTGACGTCAGACAGCCAAGATCGAGGCTCGTACAGGCAGCCAGTGTCTTACTCCATCGACCTGACAAGCACAGTCGCCAATCAAGCGCTCTCGATTAAAAGTCAAGGCTGTCAATCAGGGAACGTGGTTGCCAATCATACCTCCACAGACCGTAGTGGCGATGTGGAAGGGATACAAGTTTAGACGAACACAAACAATGACAGATACCGACCACTGTCACTTACTTGGCCCCATGGACATTGTTGAAAATTGTCAATAGTTGACCATTACTGGCATGAATTAGTGATGAGGTGCTAACCAGTCTGCTGTCAGCTCTCCACTGCAATGCTACACTGACTATCCTCCATGCAGAGGCTCAGTGGGGGTCCACAGATGGAGGTCTTGCTGAGTCTTCACTATTTTGGTGGTGCCTTCTTGTTAGATCCCCACACCAAGATAAAAAAAACCTTCAAATGCGGGGAATGGTGAAAAACAAGTTGAAGAAGTCTAAAAGCATTTATGAAAAAGTATCTGCTACCACTGCAGCAGGGATGCAGTTCCACCGTAAACCCGAGCACCACCACAGAGATCCAAGGGGTGTATGCTCTTGTTTCTGACACCAGCAGGCAAAAGATGACAGACGAGTGAGTGTGTGTGTGTGTGTGTGTGTGTGTGTGTTTGTGTGTGTCCTAAATGAGAATGCTGATTGCCGTCCCTCGGCACCAACTGGAGTCCAAACAGTGATCAGGCTGCTGATCAGATGACATGCTGAGGAAGGCGTTTTGGCCGGTCTGGAATAACTGCACAGTCTGCAGACAGCAA
The DNA here is from genome assembly GCF_023349555.1 of Cebidichthys violaceus. Classification (NCBI taxonomy): domain Eukaryota; kingdom Metazoa; phylum Chordata; class Actinopteri; order Perciformes; family Stichaeidae; genus Cebidichthys; species Cebidichthys violaceus. The sequence continues at coordinate 9,435,950 of NW_027176263.1, forward strand.
TCCAGCACTGCTTTGCTCATTCATTAACTTTTCAGCTGCTTGAAACCCGGGAGGAAAGATTTCACCGAGAACACAACCCACAACATCCGCAACACCAACCAAAGCTCCCCGAATCAGGGCAGTGTAACGCACATAAGGCGTACATGTACATCCATCTGTGGAGTGACATGTATGTGTGAATGTACCTCTGTGTGTTTGCAGGTGGTGTGTGTGTGTGTGTGTGTGTGTGTGTGTGTGTGTGTGTGTGTGTGTGTGTGTCCACCCGTCTGTTCACCAGTCTGTTTGTCAGCGGTAGTTGCAGAGCGACTGAGCAAAGCCCCCCCTCCTCTCCCTCGGCACACAGCCACTGAAATGCTGCCTGAAATATTTAACAGCGTAGCAGCAGTCAATAGCACAGCAACCTTGGAATCAATGTCATACGGGTACGAGAGGGAGTGGAAGAAAGAAAGGGGCATCGACGACGGCTGGGAAGATAGACAGATGAGCTGGAGGAGAGAAAGAGGTGGGGAGGAGGAGAGAGAATGCAAGGATAAATGGAGCAGCAGCAGGGGAGCGATAGAGATAAATGAAGGCTGGAGTAAAGCGGTGTGAGTCACGAGTGCGCTTGCATTTCTTACTATGCGCTGCATATACTGTACCCTGCAGCAGACAATCCCTCCCCACTGAAACGTGACGTACTGTGCATTTGAAGTGGGCATAGTGGCTAGAGAGAGAGAGAGGGTGAGAGAGAGAGAGAGAGAGAGAGAGAGAGAGAGAGAGAGAGAGATGGAGGGGATGAAGGGAAACAGAGGAAACAGAGGAAGGAGAAAGAGATTGGAGTGGGAGATAAAAAAAGAGAAAGCCGCTCGTGTGGTGAAAAGCGGAGGGAGGGAGGAGAGGAGCAGTAGACTTGCTGGGAGGGGAGGCGGGTGGGATGGAGAGAGAGGGGGGGACTGCTGATCACTGCAGTAAAGGAATCCCTCGTCTAGAAAGGGGGGTTGCCCCTCGCCTTCACCCTCCCTCCCTCCATATCTGTCCTACTCACACTGAATCCTGATGTGCTGGTTTTGATCTTCTATCAATTCTCATCTGCACTGCGCTTTAACTTCCGCTGCATTACTTTATATCCCACGTGTGCGTTTTCCTTCAATAAAACAAAAAAAAAAACAATCTACAATTTAAAATCACACTTTCAGCGTGGTAAACGCACATCAAGCAGGCACACAATAGATCATACAGTATATTCTGTGGGATGTGAAAATACATTTGATACACGGCTTCTTAGCAGCAGCTCGGGCTGTGTGCCACATAACGAGTCCTTCCATGCCCTCAGCGTAACGCAGTAACACATACAAGAGGTATGACATCGATCTACAGTTAAGATTAATCATTCTCATACAGTAACGATCCCACAAAGAAGAAAAAAAATCCACACATTCACACTGTATAAACCCGAGGGAGTGAATCAACCTTTGAGAGTTCAACTGCTGCAGCTCTTCCTACTATCAATATCTCCCCTATGTGCAAACATTCCCCTTCGCTGTGGTGGAGTCCAGCAACATAATGAAATTCTTGCCTTCATTTCAGTCAAGATTATGCATGCAGGGAAATCTGCAAATTTCCAAGCACCTCCTCCTGTTAGCAGAGCCGCTTTGAGTGTGGAATGAAACTAGTGCCAGAAAAAACAAAAAATAATCTAGATCATCTTAGTGACACAATGAATGAAGTCATAATACAATTTTCTATTTGGCAACACAAACACCCACTCTTCATACAGTATTCCCACCCTTTTTAGTGAGACATCAGCCCTGTTAGATTAACTCTTGTACCCCTTCACTCACACCACCTGTCATGTTACCAATGTGTCCATGTGAACTGATCCTAAACTGGATGTTACATATAAAAGTGGATATCTGGGATAAGCTGGGCTAATGTGGGCTGTCTGGTCAAGTTTACACTTGTGCTACTGCAACTTGGAGTGGCTGAAGCACGAAGCTTCAACCATTTATCCATTTGCTAATTATTCACTCATTTATCCATTACTTTTAACTATTTGAATTGTTAATTAAGTACTTTAAGCAAACTGTTTAGACCTCTGTTTGCATTCTATTGTTTCCACTTACTCTCATAGCACCACATAACTTGTGTTCAGGTGTTACAGCTGACTAAATATATGGATATATATGCTGTTTTAATCAAATCATAATTTAGATTTTTTTTTCAAATTAGTTGAGCCTCAATTCAATTCTTAATAAAATGTCGAAATTTGTGTAGCTTAATATCATAAATCACAAATTTGACTCAGAGGGCTTCAGAGGGCTGTACAACATACGACATGCTCTATCCTCGCAAATAACGGTAAAAAAAAGATCTTACCGCGTTTTCAACAATCTTTTTACGTATCCCCTGGCAATGGCAGAATTGCCCCCTCGGGTATAAGTAGCCTATATGGTTGTCTTTTAGCTTTGTTGTTACGACTGGATCTGAACACAAAATGACACAAAGATCTCTTCTTCCTCAGAACACATCCGTTTATCTCCAAACACACCAAAGGGCAAATCCGGATGCCGAGCATGGCATAAAATGTGTCAGAGTGGGTGAGTGTGCTACAGACACCAGTGCTGAGGAATATTGTCGTTGACATAATTCCCATTTCATGGTGCCCTTCTGGGGGAGAGGAAACCTCCGCCATTTATCTACACAATTGCTGCTTCCATCTATGTGGTAATGTGCTGTCCTGGGCTGCGCCTACGGGCCAGATAACGCGGGTAGTCATACAAAGTCATTCGGGAAATCCTTCATGGATACTCATATACACCTCACCCATGTTAATAGAGCGCATGCTGTACACCCATTCTAGGCATCACTGCCCACAATTATCTATATCATCTTTTAATGTTTAAAATCGTCTCTTTTATTCAATTCCTTTCACTGGTAGAAGTCGTAACGTCAGGACAGATTTACAATCAAAGGAGCTGGGATCAATTTCCTAGTGGCCCAGTCGTTTGATAAAGGCAAGGGTCAAGGAGAAGTGTGGTGCTCCATCATGCTACTATGACAGACAGAGCTGGGAAAGTATTGCATGTTCAAGGTGGGGTCAGTGAGGGGCTCCCTGTATGTAGAATGACAAGCAAGCTGGAATAGATGAATATGAATCCAGGGTAGAGGCCAGGCAGTGAAAGCAGTTCACAGTACGTCACCAATAATAAGCTGTGAAAACATTCTCAACTCTGAGGACTATTTCATGTTGATTGTTAGAGTATACGCGAATGTGGTTTATGAACTATTAAATTGGAAATACATCATGTCTATTGTCTCAGCTGTTGGGAGGAATGCGTGTGGACAACGCTATCATTCATTAAGCAAGTGGGATGTTTCCTTTGTGTTTCGATCTTTATTACTCTTTTATAGCACAAGAGACTGCTGACTGTGACCATTAAAACAATTATTTCCAGAGATGTGCAGTATTACTTTATTTTCCAGAAACAATTAAATATCACTTAAATTATATCAAAGTACCATTTGTTGGATTAGTATTTACCTTACAGACAAAGAAAGCGGCTTAAAAATGACACATTCTGAATTTTTTCAAACATCCGTCTATCTTGACAACTGAACAGGGTCTTGACTTGACAAATCTGAATTGAACACACAAAATCTTAGCCGGGACACTCCTCATTGATGCCAAGACACTAAGGATTTTCTTTCTTTTTTTCTTGTTTTTCATGACCAATTAATCTTTAGATAATTATTTGGGTTCAATTGCTTTATTGTTTAGTTAGAAAATTGTGATTTCTGTCGACTTAAGAACTGATTAATAGACTACTGGCCTGAATTCCTAAAAAAAAAGAAGGTATTAAACAGGTTGAAAAAGCCGCTGGCTCATGTCTTCTAAGGTCTATATTATAAGTAAAGGTCATATTGTGGCAGTGCAGGCTGATGTGTCCAGTTTTCTATCTCGCTGCTGTGCCGCATGCCACCTCCTCCATCTGCCCTGCTCCGGAGGCGAGGTCCTGCCCACTCAGCTCCTTGCAAGTCCACACTTCCCCACTGTGGGGTTAACAAGTTGAAAAGCACAGCTGCACCTGTTCAAAGGCGCTCACAATACCCTGCACGCACACCCACACTCTCCGTACCCTCCGAAATACAGACAAAAGCACAAATACACCTACATGAGGCAGGCACTCAGCAATTGCTACAGAAGAAAGTGGATTTGAGTAGTGTGACAGTAATCTCTCAGTCATTTTTTCCGCCTCAGCGCCGTCAAGCTTATGCAACAAATAAAAAAAGAAAATTCTGCCTTTTCTGTCGGCTGTGTTCCTCGTCTGGTAAAAGCCATTAACAGATATGAAATCTGCAGTCACATCCTCGAACGGCACGGTATTAAGTAATCTCCGCTCACTCATTGAGAGGGAAAAATACGGTGACAAAGCGCAGCGCGCCCCACAACCAGCCTGCAATAATATGACCTCCCCACTGCAATGCAGAGTTGATAGTGAAAACAACCTTCCCCTAATTTCACCATATCAAAGATCCTAAATCCCCACACCAGATCCAGCAAGACATAAATAATTCCAAAATCCTTAATCTTTCATTCCTTTTCAATAAATTGCCATTCGGACCCCCAGACATGCTTTGATTAATTAATACCAGCTCATGGCTTGCTAAATCCGTGGGATAACATCTCAGCTGTGAAGAAATTCCATCATTTGACAAGTGGGCTTCTTCAGCCAGTTGGACCCTCATAGTCACACCACCACTAAACCCCTCCCCGAGACCAACAACACTGGAACCTGATGCATTATTAAACAGCAGTGCAGGCTTTCACGCCTGAGCTTAGAAGACAGCCAGCGCTCTCGGCCATTGTGCTTCACAGCTCTGCTACTCGAAGGACTCAATCTGGCCGAGGGACTCGTTCTGGCATTTTCTGACTTCCTCGGGTCGCTTTTGAGATGAAAGATGGTGCACAATTTAAAAACGGTGTTTGCATGCATAATGCGTATACTGTACATATAGTATGTGTGCCGTGTGTGCGGTCAGTCTGCAGACCCTCTTTGATTGCTCATTCACCAGATGGCACTAGCTGCTTGTGTCGGTGTAAATTTCACTGCAGGTCACGCAACACTCAGCCCCTCAAGATGAAGGACCTTCTCCTTGCTCTCCTTTTTTTCGAACTCCCTTTATCAGATCTTCCCTTCGAACGTAACCGAGACCCTACTGACACTCATAAACATGCAAATCCAGCCTTTTGCACGATGTATATCTCACTCACTCTACACTGGCTGGTGATCCTAACAACCCTGATTAAGCCTCAAGAGTGTGAAACGGTTCCTGCAGCTCCATCGCATCACACACCAATCACTGCTGCTGAGTGCTGAACAAGCACTGTTCACCTCTTATCATCCTCACTTTCTTTCGTTCTCCTCCCACCACCACTAGTGTCCTCGCTATCAACCTATACTTCCCACCATTACAGCTATCCTCTTTGCAATCACACCTCTGAGAGCTGAGCTCCATTTCGCACCATTCCCCATTGTTTTTTGGTTGCTTTAAATCCTAGTGGATGCTATAACGCTTGTTTTGGATTGAGGAATATATAATACTGCCCATTTGTGCTCTCTAATGCAGCACAGTGGTCCTCTGTGACCACTGCACCGCTTGTTCCTGCTGAAGCTGCTTTAGGCCACAGAGAAACGGCGATATTCTACAGAGCTTTGTAGAAATGTTTGGCCTTAAGATAGTCTGTCAAACCGCTATGATATCTAGGTGTGAGGTATAACCGGTCCATTAAAGAGGCACAAAGCAACTTTTCAAAGGATTCCTGTGGCAAAAACATTCGCCTTCAGGATGCAAAGCTCAAGAGTTCAGAGCAGACGCATTAGTACTAGGTCATCACCGATTTATCTCTCATCTGGGACGCTGAAGGGTGAAAGATGCTCCACTTTTCCCTCTGCTGCTTCATCTCTTGCCATGCTTTCATAATCCGACCCCCAAGTTATGCTTCGGCAAAAGAGCCACACACATAAAACTTTCTACCTTCATCTGATCTTTGTAAATCAATAAAATTATTAACAAGTTTTTAAAGTCTTGCTGTTGGGGTCACAAGTCAGCTACGTAAAACTGTATATTCCAGGTTATTAATAAGCATTTTTCAGTATTCTGCACTCTATAATTTTGAGTTGTTTGATTGATTGATTGATTGATTGATTGATTGATTGATTGATTGATTAGTCAATCGAGAGAAAATCTATTGACAAGAAGTTTGATAATTGCCTAATTGTCTTAAATCATATATTATGGGTTTTGGGATGTTGGTCAAAGAAAACCAGCACTTTAAAGATGTCTCCATTACTTTGAGATTACTTTGATACGGAAGAAAACTTAAAACATGGGAATTCACAGGCAAGTTATGAAGTTATGAAAAGTGTCTTTTTTCTTTAAATTCTAAGCAGATGTATGAATGTGCACTGTGAAAGATATAACTTTATCCTCGGAGTAACATAACACATTGAATCTGACTGAGATATGACTCAAAAATAGATAATATTTTTGATGCACATTACAGCAATTGGGCCCTAGAGGATTTTAAGTACCTTAATAACCTTCATGAGCTGGTATCACAGCCACTGCTGCGGCTCAATCTGCTGACTGTAGGGATAGACGGGTAAAACGAAATAACCTGGAAAGGACACTTCAAAGTATAAAAATATAAAAACCTTTGTTAAAGACCAAATAGTTATCTCTGAACTGTAATCAACAGATTAATCCATAATAAAAATAACAATACAGTTTTCTGTACTACATCCTTTCCATACTCTATTATATAAAGTGTTTAAGAGTTCTAAGAATGGCAATCAACAGTGTTCACCTTTCAGTTAATCTTAAGTCTTGAGGGACTGACTAATTAAATGTCAGCTGAGATAAAACATGCGGCTCAACAGTGAAAATGTCAAATTAAAATTTCAAGGCAGCCAGGTCGCTATTAATCTCGACAGGGGGTACTTCACTTTTTCTTCTTTTTGGTCCTTCTTATTATTCTAAGTTTTGTAGTGAGCGATGAGGTTAAGTCAATTTTGTTGTATTGTTTGACTAACAGGGCGAATCAGTGGTGACTCTGCTTTAGCCGGCAGGCACTGAAACGACTCACACCTACAGGATGAATGGAAGTGAAGGGCCAAATGTATTTGGGAAATTCATAAATCAGGCGATCTTGTGCTGGTGTTAACAATTTAAGCAATGGCACAGTTGTTTTATTTGTAAAAATCTCTGTTCATATAAAGACTCATTCATTCCCTCCCTGCACACTGAGAACCACGAGGATCTGGGGTAGTTGTGATAATTTGACAGCTGCTACCATAAATGGTCACAAAGCAGCTAGAGTGCTTGTTTTACCAATATTCCCATGATGCAGAGCTGACCTTGGTTGTTTGTGAGAGCATGTGAGGTGACATTAAGGGCAGCGTACATTGTCTCACAGACCACTGTGATTTCCTCCTGTAGCTGTTATTTACGGAGCGGGGCCTGGGAATGCTCCTTGTGAGGAACTTTGACGGTGCTCTCCCCATGTCTGCGTCAGTGTCCCGACTATCTGCAGCATTAACCAGCGTGGTCTCATCAGTGAATGGTCCACGGAGAGGACAAGAGCGTCTTGAACACTGAACCCACAGAATTAAAACTCGCTGCCCCCTTGGCTGTGTCAGCGAGTTTTACTCTGCTGTGGTCCACATGGACATATGGCATGCGGACATGCCAGATCTAAAACTAAGCTAGTGAATGCCACTCAGACACAGACTGGACCAGGAACTGCTGAAGGGGAGGCTGCAGCACATCTACTGACTCATAGAGAGCAAAATAACACACAGCATGTGGACATTTGCTGGAACAAGAGATACAATGATTTCAATCCTTTCAAACTAAAATGTTGATTTTCAAGTTTAGTGCTACAAAGTAAACACGACAGACAAAAATATTTCTCTGCTCAACCCTCTGCTAAGACACTGTAGACCACCATTGCCTCCTTCATGCAGTCTGCAGCTGCTCCTTTGACCTGAACTGAGCACTGTTTCTGTGGTGGTCAGTCTGTATTTTACATCTGAGCCTCTTCTGAATAATAACAAAAAGAGAGACTATAATAAATACAATTGAACCAGTGGCTGCTAGTTTGAAAATGGAGTGGAAAGCGTAGGAGTGTTACACATTTAGAGCCAAGTGTGCAGCAGTAAATCAATATTTACAGATCTGTGTCACACAGAAGTAGTAAAATGTATTCATAGTACCTGGCTTACAGAGGACAGTAACTCATCTTGACTTCAAGTAATGAAACTTTTACTTGATAGAGGAGTGTCACAATCAGAAAATTAAACATTTTGGCTATTTTACATCCGTGCCACTATGGCATAATTTCCACAAAGTAGTAAGACAGAAGTCGGAGGTTCAAGTATTTCTCATGAATAATAATCTGCGTCTACTTTTTGTCCCATTAGCGGCCAAGCTAGCTCAAAGAGCTATTGTGACTGACTAGTGTCAGCGTGTTTAGGCTAGCTGGTTGGCAGCTAACTTGCCAGCTACAGGGGTTCACCAGCTAGCCCTAGCAACCAGCTTCTAGCACCACCTATTTTCATTGGACACACTGATGGACTTTGCTGTAGCACTTTTTGAAAAGACTGAGGCTTTAGTCCTCAGCCCCCATCAAGTCCTGTTGGTTTTGACATGACTGTAAATAATGCTGATTATTGGTGGAAGACTGTTCAGAGTATGATCTTCACAGTATTATTAGAAAGACAGCAAGTGTAGCATTTGTTTCTGTTGGGTCCAACCCGCTCTCACACTGACTTTGAACAGTTTGCAGAAAGTGGGGCAGCATCTGTAAACCGTCTCTCATTCTGCCCACCTGGAGGGCCGGGGAATGGAAGTCACAGCAGTCCAATAGGCAGACAGCCTGTCTTTCAAATCTCAAAGGGTCCTGGGTCAGCATCTCACCCCCTGCTGCCTGCCTGTGATGTGACAGCGCTTCCTCCACGAGTTCTGGGAGCCGCAGCGGACACAGCACCCTGACTCACAGACCACACAAGGGGCGGGAGAAAAGAACCAAAAAACTGAGCAGTGTCTAATTAAGTCAGCCGATATTAATGCCGGATCAGACCGCATGGCTGACGACGATGTTAGAGATCGTCCCCATCCGCTCTCATCTCGCCTCTAGCTCTTCCTCTCATCGCTGCCCTTTCATCTCCCCTAAATTACATCATGACCTTAAATTGAAGTGTGCTAGTCAGCCTCCCTAATGCTCAGACAAAAACACCATATCTCTCTGTCCTTGCGCTCACATTCACAATATCTTAATCCTCATAACCAGAATGATCTCCGCTGCTCCGCCTTTCCTCCTCAAACCTCAAATGTGATTTAATTTATCCATCTTTCTCAAGGGCCTGACCCCCACCACTGCCATTGTTCCTGCCCGTCTCTCTCTCTTCCCCGCACTGCAGGAGTCAGTCTAGCTCGATTGTTGGTGAATGAGCTCAGGCAAGGGCACCAAAGCATCCCCATCACGGCGCCTCCCACAACGAACTAACTCGCTTCCCATGGCTCTGAGATAATTCAAGTGATTCAGGTATCTTGAAGCGAAACATCTTCCTTTTCTGTACCAGATGTTAATATGCATGCTAAGTTACCCTCCAATGGCTACCATTACGACAAATTAGATGTTGAACGGCTTCAGTATGATCACTGCGTTTCTTAGAGCAGTGCCTTACGGCGTCACCCCTGGCAAGCTGCCAGAAGCAGCATTGCTCCGCCTTGATCGCTGGTGTTAACTGGAACGTAGAAAGTCCTTTGATGTCAGCCCAATACACCTTTAAACCCATTGACGCTGAAAAAACATATTCTTTTTCACCATTTGGTGATATGGATTCAATTTGGGGGGTTATTTTGTTGGTTGTTTCATCTTGAATTGCAGGTGATATGATGTCACCCTATAGCAAATATCTTTTGCTGTCTAAAACATCAGCTGCAAATGTCATCTTGTCTCGTCAGCTTCTCAAATTCAAAAGCCAAGGCTTTTCTGTAGACTCATCATCTTGCAGCTATTCAGCAGTGCCTTTACTTCCACACACACATAAATAGTCTAGTCATAGTGTGATTAAAGCATTAATGTGGGGAAAATAAGACCCCCATAAATACCATATTCTGACGATGGGATTATACTTATGAGACTACTTACAATTTACTTTATTGTACTATATAGCGTCGTGGATACAACCTGGTGCTTAACTGAATGGATTTTCTCCATCTCTGCTGAGACATCACAGATATCCAAGGAAGACAAAGTCAGCCCAGTTTTTCAGGAATTCCTGTTCTTTTAAGACTAACATAAACTTTTACACAGTAATGATGACTCGCCGAGCACAATCAATGAAACTTTAAGGTGTGACACTAATGGGTTTGCTCAAACAGATAACAGAAGAAAATGTGTGAAAGGTAATTCTTTATATTGATTTCGTGATCAAGTCCAGATCAGACAATTGTTATAAACTAGACTCTTTAAACCAAAGTTTTTCATAAAAGATTGTAGTGATCGAAATTAAAAGTTCGAATTCGGATTGTCCTTTCGTAAACGTCTTCATGTGTCTGTGTTCTGAAATGTCACGAGTGGTGATTATTTCATTTGGGATCCACAAAACACTTGGACATGAAATCTTCTTCACACCCCCATCTTTTATATAACAACTCCACTGGCCCTTTTGCGGCATTTTATTTGTGCAATATCTGTGAAAGGCACACACACACACAGACACACACAAATAGATCAATAATGTTATTAGACGCAGTGGTGGTATCTCGGCCTTGCAGGTAGTTTTAATCCTCACAAAGCCTACCGGTATCTGTGTGTCGTGATGGTATAATCAATTTGATTTGAAAGCAACAAACTAAATGACAAGTATTTCTCATTGCACTTATTTCACACAGCATCACCACACTGACAAAGAGCAGCTTGGATACATTAAGACTTGGTTGAGCTTTTGGTTTTATCTCTTATCAAATGGCACTTCATCCAAATCTGATAAAAGTCAGCTGCGATGACTCATCTCACTTTGCATTGCCACTCAAAACAGATAAGTATATATTAATGTTCTTAGCAACATGCTAATTAACTGCTGAGTTAATTTAGGCCAAACAACTCTGCGAGTGCGTTCTAGATGTTCAGGTGATATGAAGGGTTATACATATTTGTAGTGGGTGAACTTTAGAAAATCCATCTGTTAAAGGCTGTGGTGCAATTTTGTAAACTTAGAGATGCAGATAAAGACATTGCCTTTTATCTTCCCCTGCCACCCATGAAAGATAAAGAAAATAAAAGCTCCTTCTTGCCCCTCTGGGAGAGTCACGACTGTACAGAACAATCAGAGGAGGAAGCAGCAAGTCCAATCAATCTTTTGTTAGTTTAACAGCTTCCATTGTACGCCTCAGCTTGAGCCTTTGGGATAAGTTGTACACATCTTTACATATGGGCTCTCTGCTATACATCCATTGGACACAACACTGCTGGTGAGGAGCAGGTCAAATAGAGAAGGCTGTCGGTAAATCTCTTTTGAGGGATTGGTAAAGTTCTCTTCTTTCAATTCTAATTGTAAATTGAATAGATAAAAGTAACTATGGCTAGTCTCTGAAGAAAACATTCCTGGGATTAGGAAGGAAAAGAAAGTGTTTTCCAACTCAGATGTAGTGACTTTATGAGAGTGTGTTTGTGTGTGATAAGGCATGATTATAATAACAGCCATTTAGGTCTACAGTCTCAAAATGTGCAGCTAAGCCTGGGGAAACTAGAACAGTCAGTTTATATCAGGGGTTTTCAGAGTGTGAAGGACAAAATTGAAACATCGGTGCCCCCTGTACTGTGAATGAATGGATGAATGAGGAAGATGAGGAGAGTTTTGATATTCCAGGAATATAAGAAAGTAAATAAGACATTGCAATTTACCCATTGATACAAAGACAGCTATCACTGGGCTACTAAAAATAAAAACGTGATGATTCTCAGAGAAGTTCTGGAATTATAAAAAGACTCTTTTTTTTCCCCTACGATTTCAAAGCGGATTAATGGACATTTATTTGTGCCGGAAGGATATAATGATATTCTTTGAAAGTGTGAGTCACACAGCATCTAAAAAATGTGTATCATGTCTATGTGTTAATATTATTGTGACAGAGTTATGATTCAGAAGGAATAAGTTTTTGACTTAAATTGCACACAGTATCTTCCACTCATGTTTCTCACTCCAATCCACTCACAGGAGAGTGAAATGAAACCTCTGGTTCATTTAGTCTAAATGAATGAAAACTGGGAAATGGCATGGCGTTGTATGACCCTATAAAAGAAGAATGATTGTTTAGAGTGGATATATCAACCACTGCATGGACAACTGGAGCAAAGCCTTTATTACCTTTCTACCTTGTTTTCCTCCCAATCGCCTTGCTGGCATAATACAACCAAAAATAATTCAGGTCGGTATTAAATTGAGCGTTGATGGGAAATACTTTGTGACAACGTACAAATTGGACTGGCTGGGTGACGAGCAAGTCTGGACGAGCAACTCCACACAGTTTATAGTCAATCAGAGTAAATGGACGGTATGGCACAAACTCCTGCTGACTTGATGCCATAAAAGGAGGAGGCGATGGCACACACACACACACACACACACACACACACACACACACACACACACACACACACACACACACACACACAGAGAGAAAGAGAGATGCACTTTAAAAAGAGTTGAAGGGGACTTTAAGGAAACAGAAAGGAGTGTCAGCTACTTCTGCTCGGGCAGCTCGATGCGTAATTTTCATAGAGCAACATGGCTCTCTTCATCACACACCTGCCCCCTGGAGAAAACAGCAGCCCTTGTTTTTAGTAAGTGGCCATTTCCAAACTGCTTATCACACCGATGCAAGTCTGCATAATGAGCTCTGTGTAGAACGGCTCACTCTGCCTTTGAACTACACCCACCTGACAGAGATTGGAAAATGTGCGATTTCCTAAGTTGGTTTAGATAACTGTAAAATATAAAATCTCCCTACAAAGAGACAGGAAAGAGCAACAAACACTTACTGACAGAACACTGTTATTTTTTGACTGATCAATGTCTTTGCTGCCTTCAGGAGGAACATTACAAGACAGGGCTGATGCTTTCTCAGGAAAAAAGGAGAGCTCCTACTGACAGAGACAGGCTTGGTGAAGACATGAGGCAGGGAACAGGTTCAAAGTGCCTGTCAAGTGTGACTTGCTCAAGAGCTCTGCAGACTGCAGTCGCACCGCCTCCTTCCCACGCCCTACGCTTATGATGTGTTAATAGTCACACTACGAGCAACACAGCGACAGGCTATTTTCAATGGAAGCCCGTCACATGAAGCAACAGACGGACTCCCAAAACTTGTCGCTGTGCGGCGGATGTGACGCCCAACAAATCAAAGTTGCTGGTCGTGTGAACACAACATCATGCTACTCCTTTTCCGTCTATCTTACCTTCAATTCCATCCACCAATGCACCCTGCGATGTTGTCTTGCGTCCTATTACACATTGAGAAACATAAATCGCATAAACTGGCAAGTTTCCAGAGAGGAACCAACAACTCGTTTCCTCCTAGTTTCAGATTTCTCCATTCATGTGTCTGTGTGACATTTGTCAAGTTCTCCAAATTGCCTCGGCTCCCATCTGTAGGAGCGGAGTCGCAGATGGGTCGAGAGGTCCACGCATGAATAGTGCTGCTGAGAACGGCTGTGTGTGTGTTTGTGTGTATAGCTGTGACCTATCCGGCCTCATGGGAAGCTGTAGATAAACTGATGGATGCCAAGGAGCAATAGGGAGGAGGGGAGGGGGTTGCTTAGCCAAGTAAGAGACGAGCGTCTGTACTGCAGCAATGCAGGAGAAAGAAAGAGGGATGTCAATGAAATGGAAGAAAAAGGGTGTGTAGTACACAAATGGCAGATGGCGCAGCATGCATGGCTAAAGACAATGTTTGCAAGACACATGAGTCTATGCATCCTGATTTTCATTCCACGTGCTGATGTACCCTCCTTCTACCGCAGTTCTGACAGTATCATCCTCCGCCCTACCTAGCAGAGGCAACAAGCCCTGGCAAGGCAAACACTCCCTGCTGAGCCTCCCGTGTCTCCTCCCTCCCGGCTCCTCTGAACAAACAGCTCTCCCCTCTGGAGGCCAGGAGGCAGGGAGAGGGGCACTCAGGACACTCGGGACTATTGACTAGCTTTCTCTCAGCTAGCTCTGTTGTTTCACCCTGCTGTGAACAAGGCCTTGCTAGGATAACCCACAGCTGATGTTTTGACTTCCCGGCAGCTTAAGTAATGTATACATTTCCTCTGTTCTCATTCCCCAACCTTCCCCCAACGCCTCGCCGAGCGGCCTGCTGCAGTAAAAAGTAAACACAGTCCGAGGAAAACTCAACTGCTCATTTTTCACTGTACAATCATCCCCATCCTGTGCAAACCCGTGCCTGCCTTCTCTATTTCATACAGCCCAATGACACATAAAAACATATACACCAACACAAACAAAGCACACTGAACATACACTCGCCTCCCAGGAACGTAACCACACACACATACACATAAATGCGAGCACAGAAAGAAAAAGGAGATGAGCTAATGCACTGCGATCCATAGCCGAAGGATTGCAAGCACTCAAGAAACAAAGATCCTGTTCCCATCATAAAATTTTCATCCCGTGCGAGCTTGTTGGTGGGCCGAGAGCATTAAATGGCGAAAAAATATACATGCTTAACCTTGAGCTGATCTTTTTAACATAATGCGTCTGCTTTATTGGATTCTAGCTGGACTCACAGGAATACCAAGTACAAAGAGCTGCGCTCTGACCAAGCAGAGCTGGAGAAGCACTGAGACGTCCTTCTGCCAGATCTTATGACTGGTCGTCATGTTCTATTGGAAGGTCGCTGATATGACACCTTGTGCTGAGAACAGTGTTGTACTAATCCTCAAGTAATACCATGTAGGAACCAAGTTAATTCACAAGTCACCATAAACAGAAACTCTGACGTTCATGTGCACGCTCGCATAAAAAACAAGCTTCACTTAGTGGCTGTTCTGAGACACTCAATCATATCACATGAACATCTTCAGCAGGCGGGCCTTCACAACCATGAAATCATAGATGTTAGAATTTCCATTTTTTTCTGAGCATTTCATGTTGGCTTAAAACTCGAGTTTCAACGATCATTCTCGAAAAGTTGTTAAAAACTGACCCAAAAGGTACATTTAAAAAGATGCTTGAAACTCAACTTTTAAGGCAACACGGATGACAGATCCTTCAAGTGCTCAGAAAAAAGTGAAAATTGAATCTACAAATAAGTAAATATGAATATTTGTATCTACCATACAAGCCTTCAAACTACATTGACGCGAGCTATATTGAAAACAGCACATTAAAACACTTTCAACAATTTGTTGCAAATCTGTTTCTGCAACACAACACTGCAGAGAGGCAAACAAACGCTTTGTAGAATGCACCATCATGTGATCCAAAAACAGATGGCAATAGTCAATCAAATTTATAACTGAGGAAGAAATAAATTTAGCATTGCTGTCACGCTACTGGGCTCAGAAAGAGACCAGCACACAATAACACAAACTCATCCATTATTTTGTCACACAACAAATTTCAATTTGAAAGTGTCACGCGTACCAGGCAGGAGCAGGAGTTAAACATCTGCCCAACTTCTGTGACTCTAATTTGACTGAGCAGATTTAGGAAAAAAGATAACAGAAAAACCCCCTCATGTTGCACTAATCATTAGTAGCATGTTTTTGCGTGCAAACACAAATATTAAGTTTCTGCGTCACACACACACACACACACACACACAGCAGCGCTGTGGTTAAATGACCTGGTAGTTTGCTTTCGCACCGAAGCCACATGTCACCGAAACAGCTTGTTCTCAAGTGCTACATGCCACATTTCATTTGCAAAACTTGCTGGTGTTTATAATCCAAATACGTATTTGTCAGAGTGTTGATTTGCAGGCCGTATTAAGGTTTGATGGGAAGCCAGCTTTATATGGCGGCACACGCTGCTTCATGTCAACACTGAATCAGGGTAACGACACCCCAGTGGAGAGGCTGCTTTGAACAGTGGGATTTCTGAATACATTTGAATAGATTTCTTCTGGTAATGGCTTTATTAAAAGGCTGCCATCCTGCGACCTCACCAACCTTCAAAGGATTCTCTCCTAAATAGGCCTTGCATGCTAATCACTGGTAAATGGAAAATAATAGAAACAACAACAGATTAGTTCTAGTCACAACAGATACACGTGGTGGAGGATTAATCAGATTTAGATGACGGGTGTTTTAGTCACTGATATCAATCCAAAAACCCGTCTAAACTGAGGCTAGCGACAGAAAATATTTTGTGCTGAATGTGGGGTTTAGCACAGAGTTTCGGTCTTTCAGCACTTTAAAAAGGTCACAGAGGAATAAACCTGTCCATTGCTACTGAAACGTTTTGCGTAGCTGGCAGCTTCTTAAGCCGTAACGACGCAGGTTACACTAACTGCCAATACCCAATAGGCCGATATTGATCAGGTATCTAAAACAATCGGAAATGATGACACAGCAATATTCTGACTTTACAAATTACTTTAAAAACTGCAATATAGTGATGAAGGAGTCCGTTAGTGCTGACGATGCTGAGACTCGCTGCTGTCAATATATTAAAAAGCCTCGGATTGATGTGCTGTCCACCTCCCTGAGCCAGAAACATACACCCAACTAGCTCTAATCAATATGGATTTGCTCTAGAGGCTGTATGGTACAATAATTAATAATGTCCAAAAAATAAAATCACATGTTATTTTCAATTCCTTTACAATACACTCATACATGCATGCAGACACACTAACCTGTGGAGACAGGGCAGTGGGAGGCTGGGTGAAGAGTGTGGAGTGGGCTGCAGGCCGGAGGCCATGTGCTCTCCTGACAGTCTGACGGGTGAAAGGAGCAGACAGTACCTCCTGCTGAAGAAAAGACACAACCAGTTAAAAATAAGAAGTCGGGGAGCATCGTGGTTAGCGCTAAGTGGAAACAACGTGTTTGGGACAGACACAATAAACTAGAAAATAGCAAACCTCGTGCTATTTTCACAACAGCCACCATCAGGACCTACAGTACGTCACAATGAGCTAAAGAGAGGCTTAAAATAATGAGGCGTGAAAGTGGTACTGTTATTTTCTATTCCCGACACAGGCCATTCCTTTTTTCGCAGCAATTCCAACACACCGTGTGGTCGGAGCTGTGTGTGCGAAACAGTCGAGCTATCATGTGAAGCTTCTCGTGTACGCTGGGGGAGGCGGCCTCCGCCGCTGTGACCGTCAATCAGAGATGAAAGAGCTGACTAGCCTGCAGCTGCTCCTCAGTCCACATCTAAAGCAGGATAAGCAGGGAGGTATTTATTCACCATCCATCAATTAGGTTGATTGCAAGGTGACTGGTGTCATATGAGAGGAAAAGCACAAAATACAGTCGTTTCGATGTTTCGGGATGTGAGGTTGTTTTGGTAGAGAGAGAGAGATTTTAAACTTTTTGTGTGTATGTGTGAATAACAGGGTCACGGTAGACTGGAATGACTGAAATACTTTTACCTTCAAGTTAGTGTATACACTATGTTCCCACAGCCTCCCAGCTCTCACTGAGGAAAGTGGGATACTCTCCCATTATAAAACACGGAGAGCACCTTGACTGCGCCCGCTGAACAACAACTAGTGCAACCCATAAACCACTCATATTAGACCCATGTATTTGGGCTTGTTTAGCCTCTGGGGGGGTCTGACCAGAAGCTTTTAGAAATAGAAGCCGCTCGGTACCGTAACACTCCACAGACCTGCTCCCGGCTTTCTACGGTGAGCAACAGCAACCAGAAAGGTCAGACACGATTACATTTTCAAAATCATCCACCATCACCAGTGCAGTTAAGAGGCAACGTTGTCAAAAATGAAACAGATAATTACCTGATTTACTCAGATCCGTGAAAATGCGTGGAAGACAGCAGGCGCAACCAGAAAACATGCAAATAATGATTTCTTCTCACCTGCATTAAAATAACATGTTTGCAAGGAGTGCATTTAACCACTTTGTTTTTGTGATTGAGCCAAAATGCATAATTTAAGAGTTTTTCTTATCATATTTTTCTCAAAAAGTTGAGATTTCTCAATCATGTTTTGCGCAACATTGTTTTTAAATGTATAATAGAAAGGATTAGTTTCATATCTCTCATTTGCTTTCTTGCTGAGAGTTAAATGTGAGGATAGATATCACCCTTATGTCTGTATGCTGAACATGAAGCGACAGCCAGCAGCCAGTTAGCTTAGCACAAAGGCTAAGATCATGGGGAAACAGCTAGCAACTGCCTAGCAGCACCTCTAAAGCTCACCAATAAACACGATATCTTCTCACCTTAAACTCCACAAGAAAGCGAATAAAGTTTATTTCCCATAATGTCAAATTATTCCTTTAAATTAAGTGAATACATTTAATAAATTGCTTCATACATTGTTTATAATATAAGCTATCCTTCCATCAGTCCATTCTCTTTTTCAGGGCTGCAGGAGGCTGAAGTCTTTCCCATCATGCATTGGCTTAAAGAGGCTTTGTACACCCAGGACAGGTTGCGGGACTAACACACTGGATTCCAGCTGTGAAGTGCACAGCTAACCATTAAGCCAGCGTGCTGACGGTAAACGTAAGCTATACATTAATTAATCAATAGTAATCACTGAAACAGCCTATAATAAGGAGGGTGGCACGAGGAGCCTTGGTTTAGCAGTGATTGTCTAATTACATATTTGCGGTGTGTCCTCTCCACAAGCAGAGCTCCAATCTATATAAATGGATGTGTGCTTAATACCTCCTCGTTGTACATGTTATAACACACACAATTACCTTTCTTTTAACGACTTTCAGCCTTGGTTAATTATGATTGAAAAGAAAGGACAACAATATTATATCCATTTCATTTTTTGCCAGTGGTAGCAGTTATAAATGTAACTTTACACAAGGAACACTTGGGTAAATTAGGTCTGTAGTTTCTCTCACATTAACAGCGTACAGGCCTGTGAAGGACATGAGCTTCCCTGCAGAGGTGCTGTGATAACTAGCATTGATGACGGTTTTTTTTCCTCCAGCTCCGCAAACAAGCAGAAGTAACTCTTGAACTGTTGAGGACAGTTAATGAGACGCACTTTCCACTGTTCGTGATTGTGTTTGACATGGCCTTTTCAACCCTAACTGGAGCTTTTAAACATAGAGTGGAGAGTGTCTTCAGCATTAGATAAGCAGTGGACCTTGGCTCTAAGATAGCATGATGCAGCAGGATTATTGCCTCCTCCTTATCTTTGCCAAGTCAGACATACAGCATCAACTCATAGGAGTGGCCTGTATTCAAGACTCGAGGGACTATAAAAAGTGTCTATGAACTGCCAAGAGATTCTCCTCCGGTCTGCTACTGTGGAGGAGGAACTAGCATTCTTCAAATTGTTGACGCTGTAATGTGGGATATTTACTGATGCTAGTCTCTGCCAAACAACCAAACTGACTCATTTTTATTCTGGCAGCAAATTCAAGCTGCGGCAGTACGGTTACAAAATAATATGGCTGTATGGGTCAATAAGCTCCCATTCAAAAAACACTGCAGGTTTTACTTATTGGCGCAATAACTGTGGGATTATGGTGTGCAAAATAAACACCAAATATAATATAATAATTATGTGTGTCATGTCATACATCAAATCCTGTTCTTTTGCAGGATCACATGGTATATATAAAATCCATATACAAATAGAATTCAGTGATAGATCCATTTTTTTAGAGATTTCACAATAATTTAATATTAGTATTGCGAGACCACATAATAATGACATCTCCACAGACTGTGATAAACACAGAGCAAACCTGTGCTACCGGTTCTGAACAATTAAGTCCCTTTTGTCTGAGAGGGAGCGGCGAGCAGATCCTACTCTCATCCATTCTCTCAATGCTTCAGACGCACCTACATTAATGTGCAACTGGACTGAAATGTGTGTAACAATATAAAACACAACAAAGATTCAAAGCCAAAGCTAGGGGTTAAAAAGTAGGCTTTACAAGCCATGACTCGCAAGCTTTAATAATGTTACTCAAGATGTGACAAATATACTACCATGTGCTCCACCTTACATACACTGTAGGAGTTGTTTCTTCTCTGCACCACCAGCAAGGGAAGCCCCCGTCTATTTCTGTTGATTAGATTGCCACAGAGGAATACAACTGCTCTCTCGAGATACCAACCACAACACACAAACTGTAGAATCCTACAGAATGTATGCACACTCAAGACAGCCCACCTAATTCTCCTGATACAAGAGGCACCAGCTGACAACACCTTCCCTTTGTAGATCGACACAATAGGCAACAAACAGGTGAGCAGACAGGCCCATATGTTCTGCTTGCAAAGTGGCAACTCAAATGTAACAAACGGGAAAACATCCCACATTGTGGACAGGGTGAGATATGTTCAGTCCTTTATTGGTCACAGAAGGGTTGGGCAATAAACTGGTAAATAGATAAAATAGACAATAACAAATAATGGATTTTAGGATTTTTAGCTTGATTTTTACAGCGTTAACAGCATGAAGAGCTATATTTTGTTAACATGGATCAGTGTTAGCGGATACACACTACAGGGGAAAGGGGGTTCAGAAGACCGCAAAGCCAAAGTGTAGGATGAAGGCCTCTCATCAGTCCCTGCAGGTCAATACCCTGATGATCACAGTGAACAGCTTCACTTCATTCAAATCAATGAAAACATCTCAGCAAAGATTCACAGACCTGGAACCAGGTTGGCATGTCAACAAAGACACGTCTTGAAATAAAATGTGAATTTCAATGGGAAATTCTGTCTTTATCAATTACAAAAAGTAAGAAATTAACAGATATATTGTTACTCGATGATTTGTCAACAGATCCATGAATCTGAAACATATAAAAGTAGAATTACTCCAAAAAAGGATTGGGCCATTGTTTCAGTGTTCTTGATTATGAATTAAAGTAAAACTGTCTGACCAGTCTGACAGCAATTGAATTATTTTTTGGAGTAACACTACTCTTAAAATATTATTATCATGAGGACATTCTCAGTCGTATTTTCCAACAGTAGCGCAAGAGAAGAGCATGTTTTAGACACTGCTAAGAAAAATGTTTGTTTCAGAAACAAGTCACTGAGTGGCATTTTGTTTTTACTTTGAGATGAAATGGCATGCATCAATCAGCCACATCACGTGTGTGACAGTCTAAGAACGGGCTTCATACTCCTCGTCACGGTGAGGAAATTAGCGACCACTGGCTGCCACGTATTGATTTACTGATTGACTTATGGCTCAGTGTGTTATGAGCTCGCTGCTGCTCGGAGACCGATCTCCACGGATCACAGACGCATCAAACCTACAACTAAGGTCTTCTCAAGTAACTCCGATCACACCAACTCTTTATCCGTCACATGTTGTCAGTCTGATGGGTTTGACACCTGAGTGCCGCCTGATCCGCAGCAACACATACTGGAGTGTTTACATGAGCTCGGAGTCAGGGCCAGACTCCAGCATTTTGTCACCTCTGTACATTCCCCTCGCCTGAACTGACGTGATCCCCCCAGCAGCTATGATTACTGGAAAGGACTCATCAGCAAGCAGCCAGAACACTCGGATGTCTCCTGATACAACAGCTCAGATTGGCTAATGGTTAATCTTAGATGTCACAGATGCTAAGTTAAGTGCAGTGGAATAGGCCTGTGGGTGTGCTTTGTAAAAGGAGGCGTCAGTCCGTGTTTTTCAGCACCGTCTACCAGAGAGCAAATTAGCATTAACAACTTTTCAAAAATGTATTCATCAATTGAATCCAGATGGGGAAATTTGTAGAAAAAAACTTCTGAGGCGAAATAATAAACACTGGATCCTCGGCAGGGCTTTAACAAACCTCTCAGTTATAGAAATATTATGACAAAAGGGTCACGCAGGTGTCACACTGTGGTGTGAACTGTGTTCACACTACAATGGCTGACCTCAATATTGCCCGTTGTGTTTACATGCATGTTTGTTCAACATTTCAGCCAACGTGACACCAGAATAAACATCAAGGTTTTCTTCACCATTATATGACTTGGGCATTGCGCAAGACACTGCTTGCACATTTTTGTTACCAGAACCCGACAGTCCATTTTACTTATTGTTTTGTTTGTGTGGTTTAATTTTATTGAGGTCTTCTTTTTATTTAGAATTTAGACAATTCCATGTGTCTGTTTATTCTTAAGAAAAAGAGTCTACCTGCATTATTATATTATCAATATATCAGGGGCATTAAATGGTCTTGAAATGACAACATTGTTTATCGTAATTATTTAACAAAACATGGGAATAATATTTGTTCCATGTTAAGTGGGCTAACAAGAACAGCAGAAGGTAAATAGAATAGAAAAGAGATGCATGACGGCCATTTTTACCTACACCATATCCTCTTGCCCTCAAATATACAGAGCTATTTAATAATGCATGTACTGTACATACATGAGTATGACATGTATCTTATGTTTTTTCTTTGAAGTGCTGTAGTCAGCAGGCTCTGCAAAGCTGCACCTTTTCAATGACTCTGCATCAAAGTAGCCACAATTTAGATTCACATTGTGATCTGGCTATCTCTGCCTATTCCCTTATCTTTCTTTCTCAGTTTCCCTTCCAGCCTTGCTCATTCGCCTTCTCTGCATCTCCCTCACTGGAAGGAGAAAGCCAGTCAACCCCAGGGAGATGGGGGAGAGAGAAGGAGGGGGTAAGCGATGGAGAAAGTGGGGAGGCTGCGAGCAATCATTGGCCACCGAGAGCAGAGATGGAGAGAGTGAGATAGAAGAGGGGAAGAGGAGAGTTAAATGAAATTTCCAACACATTAAGCACACCCTGTTACCCAGTGCCTGCACACGCAGGGTGAAGAGAGGTGGGGGGCTGCTGAGTGACCGCTATCCAATGAAAGTGTTTTACAGCTAAGGAGAACTGATCCATTTACAGGGATTCCCCAGATGTTCCCTGATGACAGGCAGACACATAAAGACAGGAGCTCAAGGATAGATAGCGATAACCTGTCCAGGTAAGCCAAGGGGATGGGAAGGACTCAAACTAACGACATCCTAAACACAAGCAGACTCCCAGTGAACCCGACAGTTAACCTCTTCCCTCAAGGACATGCAGGCATTTGTGTGTATGCCTGCGGATGTACAAGTGAGTGGTTGTGTGAGCTTTGCTGCAAGGCTGGACAAAGAAATTACCGGAGCCACGCTGCAGGGTTCCTGCAAACCAATATAAACCAGACAGAAGGGGGAGAGGGCGGCACAGTCAGTGACCGCCTTCGCCATTTATCACTGGAGAGACGTGACGCAACCACGTCCTACCCACACCCTACCATGTATTCACGGATACACAATACACACACACACACACACACACACACACACACACACACACACACACACACACACACACACACACACACACACACAAACAGGGTCATTGAGGCAGGCGGGGTGTGCGGAAAGTGAGGTTGACAGCTCGGCGGCTCCTGCTGCAGCAGAGATGAATGGGCGGGCTGAAAACTGCCTTCATTCATAATGGAATACGGCAACAAAGCAGCTTCATCCCCAGGTGTCTCTGAGTCGAGGAGAACAGACAAAGAAAGGAAAGCAGGGGGAGACTAGTACAGAACAAGAGAGCTGTGCAGGCAGCACACAGGCTGACACATGCTAGAAAGAAGTCATACACCTACCATAAACAATATTTGTCTGATTCATTGCCCCAGGTGTTACCTATATAAAGCCCAGAAGGGCGGAGAGAGCCACACTATTACACTGCAGGTATTGTTGGGCCAGAATGGCCTGGAAATGTCAGAATAAACATCGCTGATTTGATCACACTTTTAAAGACCCTGTTACAGAGAGGATTTAAAGGGAGGACCCTAAGGTCCAGTAAACAAGAAAGAACTGAATATGAAGAAGTAAGGAATGACAAAAAGGATTTAAAGTAAGCACAGTACGCTTTAATGTAAATACAGATGGACGGGGCAGGGAAACAAAACAGGTTGTACGGAATGGACTCTTTTGCTTTATGTCATATAAAAGACACGTCCTGGCAAGCTGTGGAGATAAAGCTGATGATCAGCGGTACTAAGAGTAGAAGCGTAGGCGTGAGGGGGAGGAAGCACAGGCACATGAGAGAGAGAGACAGAGTGAGCAAGCATCAGAGAGAGGACAGGAGGGACTGTGCATGAAAAAATACTGTCTGAGTGTGTGTGTGTGTGCGTGCGTGCGTGAGAGGGTGTGTGTATGCCTGCAGGTCTCTCTGTGTGTGTGTGTGTGTGTGTGTGTGTGTGTGTGTGTGTGTGTGTGTGTGTGTGTGTGTGTGTGTGTGTGCGTGCGAGGGTGTGTGTATGTCTGCAGGTCTCTCTCTGTGTGTGTGTGTGTGTGTGTGTGTGTGTGTGTGTGTGTGTGTGTGTGTGTGTGTGTGTGTGTGTGTGTGTGCGTGTGTGTGTAGTCATTACAAAGCAAGCACTCCTTAGCATCAGTGAAAGCCATAAATAGCAAGAACCACCTACTTACCCAATGCTATATGAATAAATACCCGTGATAAATTGTCATATTGGAACAGAAAATGTTACATTTTATCTTCAGTCAATACCAACATGCGGTGTTTAAACAAGTATGTACAAACACTCCGACACAGCCAACTGTTGTATATATTAGGCAAAACACGGCTTACACTCAGTATTGCCGGGTTCCCAAACAACTAAGTGGCCTCAATTCTACTTTGCCAGCAGAAAAGCAATGAGTCCTGTATTCACACATTGTGGGCCTCAAAATAGATAGGAAGCTTTTTGCTTACAAGAGTCAGCTGCTGCATGAGAACAAAGGACAACCGCACCTTGTTTGCACACACCGTGTCTCTGCAGTTAAGTCAAACTCAGGCTGTGCAACCATCAGCACATCTCCAGTAACACTACTTCTTTTGGCCTCCTGATGGATGAGTCTGGAGACTGGCTTCCCAAAACTGCAGCTCAGCTTTAACTTCTAGTTGAGCCAGTACTGTAACCGTAGTCCAGTGGTTTTCAACCATTGTCTCTAGATCGATCGCCAGCTGATGTTGTAGTTATGTTTTTACACCGTGATCTGTAGGCTTTAGCTTCTAACTGTATCTTCTGAACCCGTTTTCACTGTTGAGGCAGTTTGACATTATGGATATATCCTTCAAAACGCATATTGTAGACCCTCGTGTCTGCTTCTCTATGAAATCGTGTTTTCGTTTCTTACAATTATTAGATCATATTTCTTCAGGGAGTGCAGTTAGTGACAGTGTGTGCTCCAAGGTAGCTCCGACAGCCTGACTGAGTAGCAGCGAAGGGTCAATTCCATTCCCCCGGCAGGGATGTGAAAAGGTCAGTCAACAAGAGAGTGAGAGACAGAGAGACAGAGAGAGAGAGAGAGAGAGAGAGAGACAGAGACAGAGATAGAGACAGAGATTTTTTAGTTGCCTCCACCTGCTGTTTTTGAGTGATTATTGTGAATACTGTGATAAATAAATGTAAATAAATAATGCATAGATTGTTGATGCATTCCGTGACTTTTTCTCTACCACCGAACCAATGGAAATCCCCCATCAGAAACTCATGTGCACGCACACTGACTCTCACAAATACATACTGTAAAATCTATTCTGAGGCGAATAATATCACTGGTGCAGGGAAATGTAATGTAAAAACCAATCCCCAGTCTAAAATATTTACTTTTTTCGAAACAACAAATCTGGTGAGCCCCAGAAATTGATCACGCGAACAACCTGAGAGGTGAGAATCACTGCTGTAGTCCACCACACCAATAAAATGTTTATAGGCCTGTCATTTGTCTCTGGTTGGAACTGAGGATAGGGTTAGCTGTTTCCCATAAGGGCAGGTTTTTATGTTCGTAAGAGGATGTATGTAAGATGTGTACACTGTATATGAGGCAGCAGGTAGTCAGTAGTCTTAAAGCAGGGAGTGATTTTGCCCTTCTATATCAACAGCAACACATCATGTAAGTGTGTTTGTGACGACCCCGGCCCTTTTCTGCCAATCTGTCCGCCATGTTTTTTCAGGGGGTCGTTAAGCCCCGACTGCTACTGCTGTCTCCTAATTGATGGGGCCTTAGAGCCGGGTCATAACAACACATAGACAGATCAATTTTAATACAACTGTGTTTTTTTATTAGAATGTTTATCAGCTGGTTAAGAATCACATTTACATTTCAAAGATTCACCGTGATCGTAGGAGTCGAGGGCTACAGGATAACCCACCACTTCCACCCACAACACTTGACTGAAGGGCTTGTCCTTTCACCTGCAGTGTGTCCTTCTTAAACCGGCTCATTATATTGCACACTTGATTTGTGGGCATTGTGAGGCTGTATATCATTTCCACTGCACATATCAGGAAGTAACTGACCTGCAGTGTCATGGCCCTGCTTATGTGCTGCTGTATGTTAGACATTATTAATGCAAATTTAACGTGCTGTGCTGCTCCTTCACATCAAACATTTCCCATCAGCAAGGCACCTATAGTGAAGCAACCACTGAGGGCTTTGGCCAATCGCTATAACCTTTGATGACTTTTTTGTCTTACTGCAGTTACATCGAAGCAAACCTAGCTGTCCAACGCTTAACTGCCATGCTCACATCACAGCTGCTGATCACGGTGGCCAGTACAGGTAACACAATCATACCAAAGTTTTGACACACGTCCCTCCCGTCTTGTTCTGTTTTTCACTACAGCAGTGGTCTTGTATAGCTTTTGCTCCAACAGAATCTAAGGGAGCACAGTAGCCATTAATCTGATCAATGAATTCCAGTCTGTTTGTATGAGGCTTAGTGAGGGAACAGACTGCTCCCACTGTGACACTCCCACTCCCTCAGACATCCTAAATGTATTCTGGCGTGGAGGAAGATGTCAGCTGAACGCAGGGTTCGGAGAGTTATGGGGGAAAATGGCAATAGAGCGACAGATAGACTGCAGAAACAAGACTGTATGCATTTTTCCCCTCTGGTTTTTTGTGACAATTGCAAAATAAGCGAAACATTGAGCAGCAGCAACTCTCTTCAATTCATATTTGATAAAATAACAATTTATATTAAATTTTGCATGAAAGGAAGTATAAATTTGAAGGAAAGCCTCAGAGACAATTCAATAATTCAAGACTTGAATGAACAGTGCCTGTGCACCGCAGCGTTACATTTATTCCAAAGAGGCGACTGAATGGAGGGAAGTGAAGAGTGCAGGATGGCAACCTTACAGCCGAGTTGTGAGGAAGGCTTTCTACTGAGTGCAGGTCTGCACAGGGAACTGTACCGTATCCTGCTAGACGAGATGATGTCAAGAAAGACATTTTTGCATAAGAAGCAGAGAACAGGAGACAATGAGATGAACAACCTTCAATTCTCTGTTGGAAAAAAAGGACATTTGCAGTGTGCAAAGTGTTACCCAGGCAACAGCAGCACCAGGACTTTAGAAAGGCTCCAGGAAGATGTATATTTACTTATCTTCTCACCTCAAAATCAAACTCCACCTGTACCTGCACTTTGGAGCCTTGGTTTCTGGCAAGGAGAATTTCTCACGTCTCCCTAATTTAGGCGTAAAATATCTGGATTTACAAGACAGCTTAATACATTGTAACCTTGGAAACGTTGCCTCAGGCAGCAAACAAAAAAAAAGCCTCGTCGTCGTGTTCTTATTACCGGTCGAAAAAACTTAACCTACTCTTCAACTCCCCCACTCTCCCCTCTCACTCCCCTGCTTTTTTCTCCCCCACATCGCCTTCCTTCCCATCCAGTTCATGTCCAGGTTGGGATTTCCCCAGGGTTCCCCTCAGGACCTGGGTTGATAAAGGCTCTGGCAGTGCGAGTTGAAAGCTCAGCTGGAGGTACTTCACTGATCTGCTCTGCTGCTAAGCTCAGCCCTTCTGCCTCCTCACTGCTGAACTATTTTCCCTGGGAAAACAACAACCAGGCGGATACCTGCTAACTGTCTGGCTGAATGACAAGCATTTGGTTTCCATGCGGCGGGTGTATGGAGGAATAAGTCGGACGGTAACCTTTCTCTGACAAGCAGATAATTCTCTTCTGTTTGTGAATAACAGAGAAGTTATGAGGCTCTGGTGCAGATGAGCAAAACAACACAGAAGAGCCACAAATAACTGGGTCAGAGAGAAGTGTATCAGCTTTTCATTTGCACAGTGGAAAAAGCACCTTTTTTATTTTTTCATCCAATGCCACTGTAACGGCAAACAGCCCCACCCAGATCAATACCCCAGAGACCACAGTTACACTCTGTTAGCCACATTAGTAGTACAGGGTAACAACTGAAGTGAAAACATTCAAATAATTAAATATAGCTGCCACATGCTGGCCATGTGGCCACTTTCACATACTTTAAGAGAAACCTAATGGACCACATTTATAGTGAGGCACGTGACTCGTACAGGCTGCCAGTCGGTCATGAGATTCCAGTGCAATACAAAAGCCTCAGATGCTCCTACTCGCAAGAGAAGAAAAAAAAGATTTCAATCTGCGTTTGTGAGTCTGACTGTCTGTGCATGTGGGTGGTATTAAGCGAATGATGTAAACTTCACAAACAATGGTTTGCAGCAGCATATTTCATGTCGTTTCCCAAGCAAAAAGAGGAAGCTGCTGCTGCTGCTGTTGTATGTGGAGTCAACTCAGACATCTGCAACCAGAAGAGAGGAACAAACTTGTTGTAATTTGGCTTCCCCAGACTGCTATGGCAACACTGTCCCGACAATACGGAATGTAAATACATACTTTTTGCCAAACTCGCCCAGAATCCTGTGCTCCTCAGCGGCTCGGCTCTCTGATCACACAGCCCGCAGCCCACAGACGACCGTCTCCATGGAAATGCATTTTCCAACAAAGTCTCCTCTCCACCATCTCCTCAGTCCTATTTATAGAACGTTGGGGCACTAGCTGGCTGGCAAAGGATGAGTAACCGTATAGTGAGAATGGAAATGTCTAGTATCTCCACAGTGCTCGTCTTTCTGCTAACAGCTTCGTTTCCAATCAAAGGCTTTGAACAGGCGTTCACACAAACAGCTGACAAACAATCCCCAGTCGCACATGAGAAAGCGGCTTTCATGTGTGTGAAGTTGTGAGGAGCTTGTGTGAGTTTCAAGCTGATGCAAGGCCCGCAGGTTATGCGCACACATTCGATGCCAGACAGCAGCGTGGAGACAGCGGGCAGCGGGGCCTCTGTGGCCCGCCGCTTTTTGACCTCCCTGTGTGGAATGAGGACGAGAGAACCACAGGCAATTTTGAGGTCAACAGCTTCTTCCTCCGTCTCAAGCAGGAAAAGGGTGTAAGGCAAGTGTGTGTACATGCAAAAGCACATGAAGGAAAACAAATAAATAAAGATAGATACTTCTTATTTCAGGTCTGAGCTGGACTAGTACAGCTACAGCACACATGCAGTATCAGCCTATTAAGACAGCAACAAAGAGGCCTCCATCTCAGTGCCTTTAAAGAAAGAGTCACAGTCTGAAAACACTCAATAATGCAGATAGCGCTAATTAGCATGAGCCTACACGAGTGTCATGCTTATTACTACCACACTGCAGTGGCACCATGAAGGAGGAGCTCCTGCAAACAGCATGGCGTTAACTCAATGACCGAGAACAACAGTTATGGTTGTCGGCTTTCATTAACAAAAACAGTCACTCTCAATGACTGC
Organism: Cebidichthys violaceus; assembly: GCF_023349555.1. Classification (NCBI taxonomy): domain Eukaryota; kingdom Metazoa; phylum Chordata; class Actinopteri; order Perciformes; family Stichaeidae; genus Cebidichthys; species Cebidichthys violaceus. The sequence continues at coordinate 9,465,786 of NW_027176263.1, forward strand.
TAACGAGACCACAGGTCGCCATCATTTTAATCAAACGTTACCATGTCTGTAGTGCTGCTGCTGCTGCTGCTGTTATTGTTACTGGATAACTCCCTATAATGGATGCCCTGATACCGCTGTGAGTCAAGAATTAAATGCTCTTTTATTCCAAAAGAACAGAAGAATTTCAAAATCGTCCATGTCAGGCTGTCACATCACCTCATCAACAAAAGATTACAGGAGCAGAGCTATTTACATAAGCAATTTACTTACTGCTCTGCTTCCCGCAGGTGAAATGAGCAGAGACAAGACGTTATCTCTCACACACACATCTTCCCCTCGAAGTCCTTTCTGACTTTCAAATACAAGAAGGCAGAACACCGCTCTATAAGGCAGGGCGCAGTGTTTTAGGATAGGAAGTGATGGACTGGTCATTGTGAAGTTGACAATATATTTAGGAACTTAAAAAGATTTTTCTGTTCATTATATAATGAGGTAGCAATTCCTTTATTGCAGTGCCTCTGATTGTATTAGGTCAATGTGGTTCAACTCGACATGATCAGCAGTGAGTAAACTCATTAGATGCACTAACTGATCATGTTACAGCATTTATAGTATATATTGAAACTGAATGCCGCTATGGATCCTTTATCTCATGACATATAGCTGTTGTCTGACAAAAAAGCATCTAAGATTAAATCACTCAGTGTAGGTGAATGGAAAGTTGAGAATATACAGCAGCACATTCTACAATACTAGATCAGTAATACTACATCAATATATCGGACATATAACGCAGGCCTGGCAATGCTTGCCAAAAAAAAAAATAAATAATAGGATCTAATAGGATTATCTGGTCAATACCTCCAGTCCACACAGAAATATAGAATACCATTAAAATGACAGAGGATCCAGAGTGCTGAGGCAGCAAAAGGCAGCCTTATCCCCCATCACCATTCCCACTATACCGCATATTTGACCCTCCCCACCTCCCCCATACAACCTCAGCTGAGCGCTCTGAAACAGGCATGCTTATTCCACGTGTGTCTCCGGGCCACTGATCCACTACTGATACAAGAGTTAATTAAAAGAGACAAGGCTCAAAGCTCAGTACCCTGTTTCATTTAAAACTTGCAGTTAAGTAGTCGGAGGAGACCGGCCACCTATCAAGAGGAAAGCTATTAGTACCTTCGCCTTGCAGGAGCAGCAAAAAAACTGTACATGCACACAGCTCGGGTCGTGATCACCCTTGTTGTAGAGTGTTTGGCTCGACTCCCTGGTCCAGAGAATCATTACAAAAAACACAATGGGACTTGAAGGCTTAGAGTCCATTGTTTGGCGGAGATGTGCATATTTGTTTGTTTTCTCCATGGTGAATCCCCCGTGTGTCGACGTTGGCACTGCTACAACCTGGGTAATTACAGTGCAAACAAACCTGGCGCCAGGCCGAACAGGGAGTCTTGCTTTCTGCGGCTCTTTGACTCCCCAGCATGTGCTCGGAGTCTGATCAATCTCACTTCACTTCTGGTTGCGTAATGAGGTTGTCACAAGCATCATTCAGAAAACACCGACGGCTCACTTCAGGCAGAGAGCAGGCTGGAAAGGCGATTTGGAAAAGCCAAGAGGGACAATACAGGAACAGTTTTGTGAGTCAGCAAAAAGGGGACTCGAAGTGACATCAGAGCCTGTTTCTCTCCAGCATACTGTACTCTGTTGGTTGTGGGTGGCAGACATCCCATTTCCTACCACGACCTTTCAGACCACATGTCGTCTCTGAGCAGCTGCCAAGCAACCACTTATTTCTGTTTGCCTACTGGTGTACACAGTTATTTCATGTTTAAAAGACCCCTGCACCTGTTCTTTTGTTATGAGCGTGCTGAATACTCATGATCGAGGGCATGTAAATCCATAGCCAAAGCACCATCTACAGCCATTTTAATGCCTAGATATTGGTAATTCATAGAACCGTGGTTATATGCATAACTTTAGTTTTATCGTCTATACCAGCCATAACAGCTTGACCGTCATTCACCTGACCGCCCAGCCAACAATTGATGGAGGGGGTGAGCGTGGCATTGCCTCGTAGGAGCATAATGAACCAGGGAACATCATCAATAGTTCAGAATTACTGGATTTTCTCTCGTAAAAAAAATATATTTTTCCTTGTCATGAACAATATCAGGATCAGGATCATTTGATAGTGCTGATAGTGTTCAAGCCTTATGCATTGAATGTGTTCCCTTCCTCATAAAACAATTGAAAAGTGAATTTTTAGAAACAATTCATGATGTTTGTTAGCTAGCAGGCTAACTTTCCCTACCTTCGCTGGTGCAATACTACATTACTTGGCATGTTTTTGCCACCAGCTTTAGAGCGGCGAAATAGCATAAAACTATAGCAAAGAAGTTTAGCATGTGCGTCCTCAAGTGTGTGCACAAATTAATCCTTAGTGTCATTGGGGATTCAAAAATCCAGAGTGACTTCAAACCACATTTCTTACTTTTTTTTTAATGATTGTACATCTTTGGAATTTGCTTTGATCAAGAGAATGTGTGATTTCCACTAAAATACCCTTTTACCCTTTAAGGAGACATGACAAAGCTGCTTACTTCATTGATTTGCTCCTGGCACAAAGAGTGGAGTATATATATGCATTTTTACACAAGCCCTAACATGACGGCTGTAACGAATGCCTGCCAACGACCAAAGGTAGCAAAGTGAGCGGATGCTAAAAAGAAACAACAAACGGCAGCCGGCTTGGCAACAAGCCTCACTAAGCCGCCGTGGAGAGAGATTTCCTCTCAAGTCAACACACGCGTCTCCCGCTAGCCACAATGACCTCAACACAAGGATGATGTCACAGCCCTCCACACATCCTGTTTAACCATGACAAGCAGAGCCCTCATCTCCCTGGTAAACGTACACCAGTATGTCTCACAATGCAGATAAAGTCTGAAATGCATGCAGATTTCCTTCCAGCAGAGCAGCCTCATCCGTCCACAGAGATCCACTAGCTTTATCAGAGGAGACACTGGACCGTACTCTCCAATCAGCGGGCCTAAAAAGGTGGAACAATCCCCTGGATTCCAGCAGGAACAAAGGGACTACTTACAAGCTTGAGTGTGTGTGTGTGTGTGTGTGTGTGTGTGTGTGTGTGTGTGTGTGTGTGTGTGTGTGTGTGTGTGTGTCTGAAAGTGGCCTGTTTAGTTGTTTGTGCACTATATTTGGCTTGTTATTTTGGTTAAACTTGAACCTAATGGGGTTAGAAATATATTACTTATTCCTCCAGCTGGGTGACTTATATGCGTGCGCAAATAATTTACAGAGTAATTATACTCAAATGTGTTGTCAGAGATCCTAAATGCTCCTGCTTCATACATCATATATGATAGATGTCATTAGACGTATTCTTCTAAAAAACGGTGGCCATTATATTCTGAAATTGGCAGTTCTACCTCGAAAAATAAGAGGAACACTTGATCAAGCATTTTTTACCATCTACTAACTTAAAACAGGGTAAATGTCTTTCAGAGTAAAACTCCAATTTCCCAGTTAATTGTGCTCTATAGTTAGACATATACAATACTCCTTTTGGTTGTGCCGGCGGTGAGATGTGCTAGAGCTGTAATGAGAAGCAGCCCAGTGAAAGAGGTGAGACTGAGGCCGAGGGAATCCTCATATCACACAATCCCAACATTCCTCTCAACAACAACACAGCCATTACTCCAGCAGCAAAAGAGCAGTCATTCATACATAATGTTACCAATTCCAATTAAGAGCTGTCTCGCTGTTGACAGCTGAGCCAGTTTCTCTTCTCTTACTGCCATGATTCCCCTCTTGCTGCACTGCCCTGATATGATGGTTTTCTACTTTAAACTAGGGATGCACCGATACTGATATCGGCCGATACTGACTCAAATCGAGCATCAGTGTCAAGGGGGCCGATCTATTTAATCAAATTCTACGTATGTATACTACGTATATATACTATATACAACATATACGGGGGTTTTAAATCCTGTTTAAGTTTTGACCATGTTGTTGCTGCATGAAAAAGGTTTACACTTGAATTGTATTCCTGTTAATTTTTTAATATTTTTTACCAAGTTGCTGGTGTACAATTTATTATCTTAATAATAAATAACAATTCAATAAATGTATATCTATGTATTAATTTGTTCCATTTTGTTAGGAGAGCAATATTCACACATCAAAAAATTATCCGAGTCACTTCCACACAGTGAGGCATATAGCTTATTAATTAAACACTGGTAACTGATTGGTACTCTGCATCAGCTGATCCACTATCGGTATCGGGACTGAAAAAGTCAAACTGGTGCATCCCTGATCTAAACTGCACAGTTGTAATTTACGGGTCCGTCAGATTCCATATACTGTGCCATATCGTTTTCAATTCAATAAAGCAGCGCAATGTAGATATAAGTGGGAGCCGATTATGGGTTCATAGAATAAAGCTCTATAGTGGGGCTGACATGAGAAGCTCACCACACAATCATCAGATTACGTTTTTTACTTTCATTAGTACATAAAGTCTAAATCTAATCTTGACTCAATGTATCGGCTTTCCCCAAGAATGTATATATCTGCAGCTTAGAGACGTTTCAATGGCTTAATTGTCACAACCCACTGTGTCAATGTCCCTGCACTCAGCCAGCATCCGCCCTACTCTGCCGCTTGTATTAATTCACCATGAACTTGAATAAACAGAGGTATAAACAATCAATACTTCCTGAAGGAGAAGTCGACTACGACCCCCTCTCTCGCTAATTAGCTGCGTATTGGAGAAGCGTGATATTTTGCAGGGCGAAGTTCTGTCAAACTGAACTCTGCAAAGAAAGCAAGGGAGGCAAATGCTTCTCGTCCCTTTTCTTGCTGAAATGAACGAGGAGGGTATACCTCCAACAAGAGCAAATGTAGAAAAACCACACAAGCACTCTCATGTAAGATATTACCATACTCACATAATGGTTGTTTTGAATTCAAGGTCATCTTTCTTTTCAGGTTCTCTGGCCTGCAGATATAACCGGCTCCCTGCCCCTCATGTTCTACTTAAGTTGCTTCTGTGTAATTTTTGACCATGGTTTTATGCAAACTAAATGTTACAATACAATAAATGAATAAAACATGCTCTCCAAGTCCATAGAAAGCCCACAACAACACAAGTAGTACATACAGTATATAAACTGCTAAATGAATACCGTATTGCCGTATACAGCACTACACAAAGCTGTTCTGTCAGCAGAAATGCAGTACTTATAGTACGGCAATACTTAATAGATGCGGTGCTTGTCACAGTGTGGCAGAGACTAACTGCTCTGAACCCACTGACCCACAAAAAAGGACAGCAGAACCACCTCAATCAGGAAATGCTTTCACATAACTGTCACACATTCTTTGACAGATCATCTGGGACAAGCTGACCTTCATACGAGCATAATCTGCCCCGTCTCATTCACACTGCTCATTTGGACCCGGCATTGCCAGTTTCGCTGTCACAATAATGAGCCCCGATAATGTTGTGAAAGGCTGTGCTGCTGGTGGCCTTCAGGTACTGCTCACCTGCCCTCCCTGGCAGAGGACGCCACTAGGGCAACATCCCAGAGATGAGAGGGGGGTAACCAAGCGTTGCCTCCATCCATCATCACATTACACACGTTGGCCTAGTTTAATGTCCTTTTCAGACTTGACTGGAGACACGCTGGGCCACACAGAAAACATGGGAAGCAGCTAATTAGTATACGCCAACGGCAGAAGTTCACCAGTCATTTGCCACTTCAAGGGTGAAATCCCTTCCAGAGCACTAATGAGGACTTTGTCCATCACAATAGTCACGTCCATTTACAATGCTACAGCATCTCTGTAATGAAAAGCAGGTTACAGACGCATGTGGCCCCCAAAGCCTTGCCAGGAGTCAAAGCATTAGAATAAATAACTGTACTGTGTATACAAACAAGGAAGTTGGTTGGGGTTGCAGCAGCCAGGGTTGCTGAATACAAATAAATACAAATATAAAATACCAATACTGAACCTGTTCACCTTCCAGAACAGTTCCTTTTCGACCGCAGGGCAAACAGCTGGTGAGCGTGAGAAAGGTTACCGTGCCGAGCAGGTGCTGCAATGTGATGGACTCGGAGAGCACAGGGAAATCAGAAGAAGAAAGCGCAGGGGAAACAGGACACGCTCTTGCATATGTCTGGTGATCGAGCAGAGCCTAAAAAAAGCAAGCGGCAAAGAGAGTTTTTCTCCCTATGGCCATGAATCAGCTGAAAAGATGCAGTCAAAGAGCGACAAAATCCACAGCTGTTGGTGGGGCATGTGTGAAAATACCTGCAGTAGAAGCTGTTTTGCCATGAGACGTTGTAATGTGATTATCGTCACTATGCAATAACAACAAAGTTGTCTTAAATTTGTACTACTTATTTCCCCAAGAACTACTCTATGTCAACACTGAATGCTCAACCATCTCTCAGACCTGGCAACCTAATTGCATTAGAAACAGTGTGAAAAATGATGAAAACTTTGAAGCAAAATGTAAAAAAAAAAAAAAAAAAAAAAAGGCTGCAGCGGAACAAATGCACCAATCTCAGTTTCCTGCCAGGTCAGCCATACAACACCCAGACACTGGAAATGACTCTGGCTGGTGCTCGAGCTGACGGGTTCTCTGTCAGAAAGACAGAAAGTAAAGCCGTCAGCATTTCACCACTGTACTAAGATGACAAAACACACTTGTCATTCTGTACGATGGTCAAACTATTCGTGGCATTTTCACGACACTGCCATGAGACGTCATGACCCTGTTTCATTTAGGCCAAGTAGCCAGTTACACAGAAGGACGGACTAGTTCCAGACAAATTCCAAACGTGTTCCAAATGAATTGTCAGAATATAAAATGTCGACAGGGTCGTGTTGAGGTTGCGTGCTTAACGTACCAGCCAAGTTGTTCCAGGACCGTTATCTAAAAGAGTTTTGCTTCAGCTATAGTTAATGTTCATTTTGAAACGTTTTCTCTCACCACTGCATATTTTGCATGTATCATTTTTCCTCACAATAATACTTTGCCACTGTTTTCTTTTAATTAGGAACGACAAGAATGGTGGGTTACACTGCAGGCTTGTGATGACGATCAAATAATTAATTTCTGCATGTTTACTCTAAGTCCACCTTTCACCTTACCTTCTGTCCTCATCCTGCCGCCTACGCACAAACAAATGAGAGCAAACAGCAGTACTGTAAGGGACAAGCAGCTTTACTAACAAAACAAAGGATCTGACGGTGTAGCAACACAGCCTCATTTCATGGGAAAGCGTTGCCCATACAAAAAACACAAAACATATAGGGGTCACAGCTTGAGACGAATTCCAGATTTTACTGGCCACCAAAATCCTCCAGAAGGGCAAACACATCAAGGGAAATGCAGTCGTTCTGAATCTGGACAATGGTCCAATATGCCTGGCTGGCGATACAAGATTGGTTGTCTCTCCTCTATTTCCTGTTCATTGCTCTGCAGCCCACTATCTAAAACTAATTCAAACACTGAGGAGGAGGGCAGTCACTTGTGGACTGAACCACTCAGTTGTTGGTGGGGATGGATATGAAACTGGCTAAAAGCGGAGTTACACTGTGATGTTTATGAATGAATACCTGCATGAGTATTGGTCCACGACCAGACTTAACCAATGTGCAGACCAATGATGTCTCTTTCAACCTTTTCAACAACAATAATCTACATTATTTCTGTTGTACAGTATTATATTCCTGATGTTATTTAATCATGCTAATAGCTCTGTCTTTTATATATATATATGTATATATATATATATATATATATATATATATATATATATATATATATACATATATATATATATGAACCTTAAATAAACTTCTTATTTTTTTCCTTGTCCATAAGTCTGAAGATGACCACACTGGTTTGGTTCTTCACGTCTTTTACTGTAAAGTAAAAAAGCACTTCATAAAGCAGTTAATTCAGACTGTACAGTTATAGGTATAGGTGTCACTTTACCCAAGCCAGTTCATACAGTATGCTAATGTGGAAAATGTTAGCATGTAAAGACCAGTAGGAGGAACATGGCATATGGCCAGAATGTAAAATCCAGTAACAAATCAATGATTTTCATAATCATACCTTTGATGGACTGAAATTCTATCGTCTCACTTCGCCTAGCAGGAGTGCATGAAACCCCGCAGGAAAACGATCAATTTTCTCACCGACAACAGAAAACCCTCTAAGTTGCACTTCATGCCCATTAAAAATTCCTCTGATAGTAACCAAACATCAATGAAAAGACAGTGAGATTATCAAGGTTCCTTTCCATTAAGGTACCAGACATGAAATGATAAGATACGCAATCATCATAAACCTTGATTATCATAAAACAGCCAATCCAGCGTTCAAATGCCATCACTTATTTTTCCATACAGGAGAGGATCATACACCTGTCAATCATCAGGCCCTAAAGTGAAAAATGTAATGATGACTTAGCCTTGACCAAGTAAATGACAGCTGATGTTACATTTCACTCATCCTTTCATGTCAAAACGTTCGGTCCTCCATTCAATATGCATTACACATTCATGAAACTGCCTGTGTGGACAGGTTTATCAATCATTCAGCCATCTTATCACAGTTCTAACAGACAACAGCCACATGCCGACAGTCAGTCTCTTATCACACTAATCCGGATCATTTCAGTACTGAGCCTGTGAAGGCAGCAGGGATAAATTAGTTTACTCCTACACTGATTGGATTAAAAGCCAGGAGCGGACCTCGACCCCCTGGCCTCTTAACACAACAGCCACCAACTGCTCAGCTTTAATGAACAAGTTGCCTTAAAAAGAAAGAAATAACTTGATGAATTGATTTCACTTTTACTTATTTATTTATTTTAGCTCAACTTATATTTTAGACACAACATATGGAAATATTAACTCAGCGGGGCTTATCCTATAGAAAACACAACTTCAACCTTTGATTTACAGACCTTTTACAAGCGCTGTTGATTCGCAATGACTCAACTCGCCTGCCGCACTTCAAGACAGCAGCATTTTATACGACAGCTGACTCAATAGTAATCTGGTGCAGGTTAAATGTGAGCCTTGAAGCCCACGGACTGCTTTGCATCCCTGGAGAGTTGACCCATCTCTGCTGCACCGCGTTATTGAAGCGGCAGTCAGAGCCGTTAGTCTGCTCGCTGCTCAAAATGAAGCTCTAGACAGCATATTTGTGTCTTACATGTCCCGCTAACAGACACTACACACTTAATGGAAACTCATAAGCACGTGTCCCACTGCAGCTTTATAGACACAAGTCTAGGAAACAGAGAGTTCCCACTCTGCGGTGAAGGACAGTGAATACAGATGCTAGGCTGTCACACAGTGACAGGCCCACGTTAGGAGCTGCAGCAGCAACACTTCGATGGACAAAGACACAATATGACAGGCAAACGAAACTACAACCTGTGCCGGCTGAAATGAAATGAAAATGTATTAGGGCCAACTCTACTGAGACACAGTGAGCCGCAACTCACCCTGTTTAATCATTTACGGTTTAAATAGGCCTACGTATTGTAGAAGAGGGGAGAATATTACCTCTCCACGGGGGGGTAAATGTGTTCGATTGTAATAGTTCACAGTGGCCGACAGCATCAGGGGACACTGTGGAGATGTGGACCAAGTGAGTCTATTCTGACAGCTACTTAACCTCCAGGCTGGCCTGGATCACAGGATGGGGAGCCTCATTTAATTTCACATGGCCTGTGAAGTGTGTGAGTGTTTGTTTAAAGGAGGAGGGAGTAAGAGAGGAAAAACGCGAGAATGAGTAAAAGGTTATCCCAAGACAAATAGAGAGTAAGAAAAAGGAGGGGGAAAAAAATGGAGGTAAAAGAAAACTCACAAAACATCACAGCAGTATTTTACAGCGAAGGGGACGTCCTGCCATGCGCTGCAACAACTTCCTCATTCTTGCGTATTCCAGTTGATCCTGTGCCTCACCTCCCTCAGGCAGCTGCCGTAAAGGCTCAGACTTTGAGGCAGTGGGTCACAGGGGCAGGAACAAGATGTGCAACCAATTTTTTTGCAAACACATTCATGCTCTGGTTATTGTGAGCATTCTTTAAGGCTTGGTGCTTTGCTACAGTGGCCTTGAGAAGGACCTGCATGGGTCTGCAGGAGAACCCAGGATCTCCCAGCAGAATGGGGAAACACCCACAGGAAGGGGAGAAACAGTAGGCTGGCTGGAGAGTCTGACATCATCCAAGTGTGGGCTTTCAATGTTTCTGCAAAGTCTCATATGTGTTTGAGTGCATGAACAAACAGTGAGCATCTCTATCACCCCCCTCGCTCGGCACAACTGTAGTTTTCCTCTGTAGCTATGGACAGACCTTCATTATCCTGAGTTTCTGCTGCTGCTGCTGCTGCTGCTGCTGCTGCTGCTGCACCACACACACACACACACACACACACACACACACACACACACACAAAACGCTGCAGCTCACACACCATGTAGAAGCAGAGAGATGAGGGGGAACCATCGGTTATGGGCTGTCATCCCACTAGACCTTCCCGAAGCTGCAGCCCTCTGCTGCTTCACGTCAAACACCCTTATGGCAACAAGCACACAAAAAATAAGACACCCATCCCCTTTCCGTCGTTAATCAGGCCGATCCCAACATCTACTGCAGAAACAATCCCACATCTTAAACGGGATCGCATTCAAATTCACACGCAACAACCAGAACAGCACTGACTGGAGAGAGAAAAATATATATATATGCCTGCAAAGTTGAAGGACACGAGAGATATGAGGCATTGTGTGAACGCGGGGCAGAGTGTCTGAAGGCTAGTTACAGTAAACGGCGGGGCAGCGCCAGTGGGGTGTTGATGAGCTTCAAAAAAAAAAAAACTGCATTGCCTCTGTCAAAGCTCTATAGGTCCCACCGTGGATTAAAACAACCACACCACACCGGATCATGATACATATCATGACTCATCCAGTGCCTCACCTCTCCGTGAAGCGCAATCGGAAGAAAAGACATGAACGGAAAATCTTGAGGCTAGTTAGCTTTACTTCCTTAGCCAGCCCAGCCGCCACCACTGCCGCTTTCTCTCTCCGGTCCAGCCCGCCTGCCCCCGGTCCTACACCTCTCTCTCCCCCGTGCGCACAGACGTCCTGGGACTTACCGGTCTTATGTGCTGATGGTGTCGCTGTGAAGAGACAACAAGTGCAGGGAGGCTGCCGGCCCCCGCTCCGCTGCTCCGGGACAACAGGAGCACCGATCTGCACACTTTCGCAGCCATCTCTGTAGTGAAAACCTCGCCGGGAAGGAGACTGCTGCGGGCGGACCGAGACGCACCGAAGGGAAGAGGGAGGGTGGTGGGCGGGTTTGCGGGGCTGGACTACGGCTTCGTACACATGCCCAGTGTTGCACCAGTATTCAAAGACACACCACTTTCGTGCCGGCTAAGTCCAAACAAGCATGCACAGACTGCATGTCATTTGTCGCACCGACAACAAAAAAAACACCCTTAACTCAGCCTCAGACGAAAGTGTGATTGTCATACAAGATTGTACATTAATCACAAGTGTGCACAAATGTGGCAGTGAACAAAAGGACAGTGGCCTAAGTTGGTGTATTTGAAAGTACAATGAGTAAAAGTGTATTTTCACTACATTTCATTTCACTAAATATAATATTTAATACAAAGTGAAAGAAAAATGAGATCAGGGCTTCCTGTTTCAACACCATATCTACAGTCTCTATTAACAGTATGTCAGTGGGAGAATACTGCAAGATACATGAAGTGACCCAACAGTTATGTGATGGTAGTGATACAGCTGGAGACAAAAAAACAGGCATTCCCTCAGTATTGAGTACCACAGGCACACCTGTCACTCCCAGTAGTAAAATAAATACAGGAGATTAAAACACATCACTGCAAACTCAGTATTGAGTTACTTTTTTCAGTTTACTTTTTTAAAATCCCTACTGAATTATTACAGGGAATGCTATAAAAAATATACAAACTTAAACTTCAGAACAATATCTGTCTATTTAAAAAAAGTTATCAGGTGCATGTACTTGCTCAACCGCATCAACAACAAAACTTGACACTTACAGAGCTGACTTCCACTTAAAAGGTTTACAACTATCTTGAAAGACACAGGCAATATAACTTCTAAATGTGTTAGGCGACATCTTGGCAGACATTGCTGTCACTGGCCCCACCACCTATTCCTCTATAACCATGTCTAATATTAGCTCGTCCTTCAGTCACTCTTGTGACTATGTCCCAAAAGAGCAGCCTACAGAATCACATCTAATTGCAATGATCTTCAGTGACTTTTAAACAGCACGGGTTACTGCCTGACGTACAAGCATTTTTCGGTTCGTCTGTCCCAAAATGGCAGAACATGAGGGTGAGCAGTCAAGTATGATGCATTTTGTTTTCTCCAGAATCAGTCAACCACTGCAAATGTAGGTAATAGGAGTGTTAATGGGTCCGTTGGGTCAATGAATGTCAAGGAGACTCCCCTAAGTGGAATGTAACATGTTCTCCTTCATCTTTGACCCAGCCTGTCGTATCGTACCGCCTGCCACACCTGTATTGGTCAAGGGAGAAACCAGATAGCATATCCAACAGTAACTCTTGAATTGTTGATATACAAGAGTAAACACATTTTGTAATTTTTACTGTATGATTCATACGATAACATGCCTTCATATCATGGCTCAAGCTTTAGAGGCTAAGAAATGGACAAATAAGAAATAAGAAAAATAAAATTGTTGTTTGTGCTTGTCTTCTGTTTGTTTGTGAAACACAGTAGTAATATGTCATTGCTCCAGAACTCATCCCAGTTCCTTCTGTACTTCTTCAGGTGCAGTGCATCAAGCTGTGTGGGCGATGCAATTTAAATGCAAATTCCCAGCCATGGACACAGCCTCCAGGCTGCATCGATTCTCAAAGCGAATCTTTGTGTGGTGCCAAATACTACCAAGCACCGGTTTACATAAACTTTTACTGTATACTGCTGTAACTGTACTATGACAGTGTGCCTGTGCATGTGGTATGTCAGCACTGCAAACAAGAGAAGCTGCCATAGGGTGAAAAGATTCCATCAAGTCATTTAAGATATGTGAGGTTTTGCATGATTTACAACGTTAAATCACTGTAATCAGCTCACAAAAATAAGCTATGCAAAGGGTAATTACTTATATCAGACCTCAATATTAGAGTTTGTTGGATCCCGATGTGAGCCACAGAATATGCTAAATGATTACAGCAGTTGGATTCTGTTCAATTCTCATCTTATTACTTTTCATGGGCAAAAAAGTTATGAAAAACACTTTTACACAAACAATCTGTCTAAATACAGTACTAACTGCATGACTATTGTTATATATAAAATATAAAAATGAAATCAGTAATTTCCCAGCATAAAGATAGACAGTAACAGTGCAGATACACAACAATAAGATTGAACGCTGGTGGCGCCAATATTCAACTAGTAAAAAAAACAAGAGGAATTCACAATTATAGTCCAGTTATTTTGGACAGACACTGATTTTCAATTCAAATTGTACCTCATGAATTCCAGTTCAAATGCATTAATGTTCTGAATTATGCAATCATACAATATGAGCATGACAAATTCACATGAATCTACATTTATGTCATTCAAATGTAATCTTTGCTGACACTAATCCTTTTTCACAGTTGTCTATAGACTGTGAAAAAAGAAAAAAACTTTAAGAGAGGCAGAACTGCACCCACATCTCAAGGTCAGAAATAGATGAATTGAGCACAAAAGGAGGTGTGCATGCATGCCTGTGTGCAAATGTGTGTGCATGCATGTCTGTGCATGCATGCCTGAAATGTCTCCTAGCAGCATAAAATAGCCCCTCCCATGGGTCTATGAAAAAGGCAATGCCCAAAGCAAGCATGTGTGGGTGTGCAACTATTTCATCACACCACCAATCATATACTACATCTTGTAAACAATGACCTAATCAGGCAGTGTATGCTGCCTTTCTTTTTTCTTGCTTACTCTTACACATATGACGGCTCACAGACACCACACAGCAATATGAGGACTGAAACTTGAGCCTGCTTTTGTCTGCAGGTCTTAACTTGAGCCATCTTTCACCATTATACAGTGGTGCAGCTCGTGGATCAAGTTCCACCATAGTTTTCATTCTACAAAGCAGCTCAGCTGCAGAAATATATTGGGTGCACAGAAACACAGAAAGCTAGCACTCCCATATTGATTAACAAGTGTGTTCTTAATGTAGCACTCAAGAGTGAGACACCCTCTTCGACTAAGAACAAGTCACTGTAGCAACACTGTCATTATGTACTAAAACAGTTGAGCAGAAGAGGCTCTCCTGCATGCCTGTCTTATCACCTGTGCCACCTTTGCACCGCCACAATAGCAGGATGGATGTAATCAGAATGTAATGCTATTGTTAGGATTACCGTTGCATTGCAACACGTAGACTGCAGGCTAAACAGTTGCCTTATATGCATAACCTTCAACCCCAAATGAAGTCAGACAAATGAGAAGTACGGAGTGGAAACTTGAGAATGAGAAAGCGGTGGTCTCATTTAAGGTTTACACGACTCAGTTAGTCGATGCCTAACTTCTAATAGGCCAGGACACTGAACCCTACACCATGAAAAGACACCCTGGCCTTGGTGACAGATTTCAAAACACTCTGATCATGAATACTTTAGCAGCTATTATTTTCCAACTTGTTCAGACTGATTATCAGAGTATGTATTTTGCATGTGTACCAGAGTGATGGCCTTTGAGGTGCTGATTAGTTCCAGTAGCCAAACCGTTATGTCTTCTGGACAATTTAAAGAACTGATCTGCATTGTGTTATGCATATCTATGAGAAAAATAAAAGACTGACAACGCGATTATGAACGAGATGAATGGCTTTGAACTAGATATGCACTGTCATTATGGACACCTAGACCGTGCTGAGGTTATTACTGATGTTAAGCTATTCAAATTCAATATGAAATTTCAATAGTTGGCAATAACATATTGTGTGGCCCTTTTGATAAATTGCTTGCATTAATGAACCCTGCACTGGAGGGCTCCAGGCACAGCTAAGTAGCTTCCCTTATTAAAAAAGGAGGAAGAGAGAGAGAAAGAGAGAGAGAGAGAGAGAGAGAGAAAGTGAGAAACAGTGAGAGAGACAGAGAGAGAGAGAAAGAGAGAGAGTGAGAGAGAGTGAGGAGAGAGAGGAAGAGAGTGAGAGACAGCGAGAGAGACAGAGAGAGAGAGAGAAAGAGAGAGAGAGAGAGAGAGAGAGAGAGGGAGGAGAGAGAGGAAGAGAGTGAGAGACAGCGAGAGAGACAGAGAGAGAGAGAGAAAGAGAGAGAGAGAGAGAGAGAGAGGGAGAGAGGAGAGAGAGGAAGAGAGTGAGAGACAGCGAGAGAGAGAGAGGGAGAGAGGAGAGAGAGGAAGAGAGTGAGAGACAGCGAGAGAGACAGAGAAAGAGAGAGAAAGAGAGAGAGAGAGAGAGAGAGAGGAGAGAGAGGAAGAGAGTGAGAGACAGCGAGAGAGACAGAGAGAGAGAGCGAAAGAGAGAGAGAGAGAGAGAGAGAGAGAGAGGGAGAGAGGAGAGAGAGGAAGAGAGTGAGAGACAGAGAGAGAGAGAGAAAGAGAGAGAGTGAGAGAGAGTGAGAGACAGCGAGAGAGACAGAGAGAGAGAGAGAAAGAGAGAGAGAGAGAGAGAGAGGGAGAGAGGAGAGAGAGGAAGAGAGTGAGAGACAGAGAGAGAGAGAGAAAGAGAGAGAGAGGGAGAGAGAGAGAGAGGGAGAGAGGAGAGAGAGGAAGAGAGTGAGAGACAGAGAGAGAGAGAGAAAGAGAGAGAGTGAGAGAGAGTGAGAGACAGCGAGAGAGACAGAGAGAGAGAGAGAAAGAGAGAGAGAGAGAGAGAGGGAGAGAGGAGAGAGAGGAAGAGAGTGAGAGACAGAGAGAGAGAGAGAAAGAGAGAAAGAGGGAGAGAGAGAGAGAGAGAAATATTAAAATGTCTTTAATAGAAGATGGTGGCAAAAGACAAAGAGATTAGTAAAGACAATAATTTGTAATAAGGTAAGCAGAGATATTAGTTGTGATTTATGTATTTTATATATTCGTGCTGTTCTATCAAGATCAATGATTGCCTAAACTTCACTGACACTTTACTGAAAACAGTATGAAGCAACTATAAAAATACCAAACAAGCTCACAGAAAACTGCAGATGCATCCTGACCTTTTCGACCACAGGCCCATTTGTTATTGTGATACTTGTATAGATTGAGCAATATTTAGACAAAATGCTCAGATTCTGATCCCATTACACATGTAACGCCTAAATGCAAAAAACATCATATTCTCTTTGAATATCATGTGTATAAACATTCTGTAGTTTAAGAGAAGTTAATCTACCAAAGTGGAATGACGTTAACATAATTGTGTTGTTATAAACAGCATGTTAAAGGAGGAGTCTCAGACACACTGAGCAAAGAAGGTGCATGGCTGTTTCCAAAGTGCCTCCTCCTGCTTTTTAAACTTAACACATGTGCAGTCACTGCTGTATAGCATTGTATTATATCTTTACTTTATTCATAACCTCATTGACATTAATATGATTGCATTAAGCTGAAATTGGACTTGCACTAACACTGGATGTGACAAGTCACTGCAACTTGCAGTCATCTGTGACACATCCCCAGTCGACTCAGCAGCTCCCCAGCTTTTCCTTTCACATTATGCATTCAGACCAGCAAATATGTATTCAAGGCAACAATTAGTGGCACACAGCGAAGAGGCAAGTAATTTCATTTTGATACATTTTTCCACTGAAGCTCTTTCAAGGCATGCATGACTGACATCAAAGACCCCCTTTGTCCCAGTTCAATTTAGTTTTGAAATGAATTTTTTTTTAATGAGAAATAGAACTGCCAAAGCTCTATAAATGAAAACTTACCAAATAAAAAGTTTATTCATTAAAAACAAATGCTAAATATTCTATAACAGTTTAATTCATAGTCATCCTATTTCATTTATAATAAAATAAATGTGATGTAAAATGTAAAAAAAAATACCACACAATGCCAATTAGTCAATAATAACAAATTTGATTATTGATATAGTTCAATGTGTTTTTAGAGAACAATTATTTTCATATCGGTAGCTGTTTAGCCTTGTGTTGATGACCAAAATGTAAGACATATTAAGTAATCAGCTAATTCATAAAATACGGTTTCAACATTTGATTTTGGGCAAGTCACACAGTAATCGCATGCACCCCAAGCAGTGGTGGGACGGAGCCCGTCTCAGCTGCATGGGGCGGGGTGTGTGCATGTTGCCCCACCCCTCTGTCAGCACGGTTGTTGGTTAACACGGAACTGCTGTTTACGCTGCGCTCCATCTCTGCAGACACAAGAGGAGAAGACGAAACGCAGAAAAACATTTTATCATTTGGGACTGACTGGCGTTTTGCGTTATCACTAACGTGAGTAACCGTGCCGCTTCTACGCCAAGTTGTGTGTAACCGAGGAGATAGCATCTCCCCGAGCTAACAGTAGACATTATGCTAATGGTAACTGTTAGCTTGCTAGCTAGCGTTAGCTGCCCTACGGAACAATTATCTGGACTAGCTGGACTCGATAGCTAAGCACTGACACATTATCATTGACATGTGATACAAAATTAGGACTGGCGTTGTAAGCATGTAACGTTCTTGCTGGTTTGCAGACAGCTAAACGCTAACGTTATATTACTGCAAGCTGATGGCTACGTGGTCAACTTACGGCTAAAAACAAAACATTGGGGTCTCCTTGTCATTCATGGGAACAACTTTGGGGGTGCGGGTTTCCGCTCTGACATGTTGACACCATAGACATCGTGTTTATGACCCTTATGTATTTGCCACGTTAATGATATATCTATCTATTTAGCGGTTAGCCGTTGACTGACTTAACTGTGTGCTTTGGTAAATGTTGGTGTCAACAGGAGCAATTTACCAAACTGAGTTGCCAGGTCTGTTCAGGCCATTGCACAATAAACATGTTGGATTATCAATTTGAGACAAATTTGCTAAATTGTTTGTAACCTATTTGATCAATTCACCTGCAGTGCACACAGTCTTAACACTTGATATCACAGTTGGACAGTGAGAAATGGCTAACTTATCTTGTGAGTCACCCTCCTGTGTGACCTGTTTTCTGTATGTCAAGTATACTTGGTACATTTCCGGTAGTAATTCCAAACAGTGGATAAATGAAAAGGTACTTTTGTCAACTTAAATTAATGAATTACCTTGTAAGAAAGTTGTCATAAGTCACAAGCTTAAAAATCTACAATTTAAAAGTGTCCAAATTAGAAGGGTAGAAGGTAGACATGCTTCTCTTTGTCTGTGCGCCTTGTAGTCCTGCCAGTAATCTCCTCTTTCTCTTTTTATTTACCACTCTGAGGCAGAAAACATCCCCAAGCAACTGAGGAACTCCAAAGTTTATCCTCTTGGAGAGGAATGGATCACTAGTTTCAAATGAGGGCATAAGACATCCTTTTTAGAGCCCCGGGCTGTTGAGGTGACACTGCCCACTTCCTGTTTCTGTCCCTTTTTTGTTTTTATAGGATGCAATCGTCCAAGTACAGAGAAGTGTTCACACAACATAAACACTTACGTTTCTCTTGTGGACCTCTCAACACATAACTGTCAGGAGGTGGACAATGTTGATGATGAGTTTCAGGTCCCAGCGTACGAGATTGAAAGGGCTGATTGTGATCCTGGATTGAGCTGTGAGACCGGCTTTATTCTAACAGCTAGGCAACATTGGATGTAAACTATAGCCAGGCATTCATTGTAAATAAAAATGTGTTTTTAATAACTTGCCCGGTTAAATAGAATAAAAGAATAAATACTTTGCTGGGGTTTGATGTTGAAGTTAATATTTAAAGTGTTAAGTGATTTGATCAATTTTGGGCAATATCTTGATAACAATGACTAAAGCAATCTATCTCTCAAGAGACCCTGACAACTACATTACTACACACTATTGTAGTCCCTGAATCTCCCTAAACAATTGTACATTGCAGTGTGTGTTTCTGCATTTGCAAGTTTTTGAATGTAAGGTCTTCAAAAGAGATTTCTCCACCAAAGGTAGTAGGTTGCCATATTTTATTAACACAGTCCCCTTCAGTGCTCTGTGAGATACAGGAGTTGTAGCTGTAGTACGGCTCACATTCCCAGTGTCCCCTTCTTCAAAAAGTTCTGCCAGGCTAATGAGAAAAAAAGAGAGCATTGGTGTATCTCAGCTGTAAGAAATCTATTTTCTTTACAAGCGCCAGGCCCCCAGTTGGGGATTTCACAGATCATGGGTAACTTTCACTTTGAAAATAATGAATTTAAGCTCAGCTGACATATTTCAAAGACCCAGGAAGACAACAATTATACGAGCCTAAATGGGCGGTCCTCAGCTGGCAGCTTGGAGTCAAACAGACCAAGAAAAATAACAGTTTTTTTGTGGTTTTGTCCCTTTGTCTCTTGTGTATTTAGGCTTGTCTGATATATGTGTGTACCGTACATATCTGTGGCGGGGATGAAAAACCGTTCCAGTTGAACATAAAACCTCTAAATGGATTTGGAGCAGATCTAATATGGGCATCAATGAATTCTCCCAAGTCGACATTTCAGAAATGATTCAGAAATAATTGCCTCAATTCATCACTTCGCTTTGTTATTTACAGATATGGCTAATTGTTCATGGTTTTTGGCACTTCATTACATTATAAGACACGCTCATTTGGTGGATGCTTTTGTCCAAAGAGACTTCCAATGAGTGCATTCAAACCACATGGGAGCTAGAGCTCGAGATCATCCAAAATTGAAAGTGTATCGCCTTTTTCAGCAAATAGGCATGTTCAGAAACACAACACAAGTGCTTAAAGATTTTTCTGTGCCATCGACTTTCATTCAAGCGGTTCTGTTTCACTGAACAGGTTTTTCGTCTCACTGATGTCAATAATATCTTTGGCACCAGTCGTTACGCGTCTGTCTCCGGCCTCATGGATTGCTGTGCATGCATGCTTGCTGTTCCCCTCAGTCCCAATAGTAATGGGCATTATGCCATGCCTTCTTCTGTCTTTTTACTGACTCCGTTTGACAATCGATGTCTCAATAGTTAATAGGATATCGACACGTGGCAGCTGCAGGCCTCAGTGGAATGAACTCGCCTGTCCCATCCTTGGTACACACAGGGGAGCTACAGATACACATCAGTGGCCCCTTGGCTTAATTGTTAATCATCTTTCCGTGACATAGCTGAATGAAGCAACAGTCCAAGTTGAAAATGGAGTTCTGGAGCTTAGCTGTGTGTGAGGATTCCAGGACATTAATGCATTGACTTTTGAAGGTAAAGTTTGAGCCTGCAGCGCTGTGTGAAGACGGATCCCATGAGTGCTCTGCTATTGTTCTAAGCTTTGCCTCCTGAGATGAGTGTTAATTAGTTTTTTAGTCAAATTCTCCAAATCCTTAACTACGACTTCAGTGGCTTATGACTGCAGAAGGACGGAAAGGCGGTGTCAGCGCTTCTATGTGATATTCAGTTGTGTGGTTTGAAACAGCTTTATCCACCTATTTGCCATTTATCATTACTTTTTTTTCTGCCATGACATGCAAGACAAAATGACCTAAAACAAACTTGTAGAGTTAACTTTTGAGCAGCACAGTCCTGTGGAGGCCCCGTTAAGAGTGTCAGCTGTTTCACCGCGCCCGTTGTTCTTTTCTCTGCAGAATGTTCCGCTTGCGGGCGTTGTCCGCCGTTTCTCTGGGGCTAGCGCAGTTGTCCCGGCGCTACCACAGCGGGGCAGTGCGAGGCTCTGGCCGGAGGAGGCTGATGCTGGCAGCCCTGGCTGGGGTAACCGGCGTGTCTGCTACTGCTGGGCTGCTCTGCCAAAGGTAAGTCTGGGCCCAGTAATACACCTGTGTGCTTCTTTGTTGTACTGAGAAAATGGCCTTCTGATACTTCGATTCAATTCAGTTTAAAAATACTTAATTTGTTCATCAAGGGGCAATTCGGGGCAGTTTGTCTTTTATCTTTTGTTATCATACAAACTTGTTCACCAACTCGTTTGCAACAATGTCGTATAACTGGGACTTGTTTGCGGTGCAGTATTTGACGTCGGTTTGACTTTTGAGCACATGCCAAATTTGATTCCCCAGCATTACACAACTGTAAGGGAAACCAACCCATAAAGCTGCTTACCTGCATTCTTTTTGTGTCACAGTTTTTTTTAATTTTTTTTATGGTTATCCATTACAAAGGAGGCTGGTGTTTAGTTAAGGCAAAACAGTGGAAAGGGTGTTGACGTGAGAGCTCTACGGGGACAGAATGACTGTGCTGCAGGAGGCAGAGTGATGGATGGAGCCTCAGGGCGTTCGTGTCTGACGGGATGAGACTGTTCCAGGCCTTCACCCCGGGCTTCATTCTCCTTGTGTCTCGTTAAACTGAATTATTCAGCCTACCCCTGACAGACTCAGCTATTCATTATTATTATTATTATTCCAATATTCAATTTAGTCGGAAAAATGGTCAAGTGGGAGTTTGCCTCGGTAGACCCCTCTGCAAGCAAAACACAGCGCAGAACGCTTAGTCATCGTTCCCTCTCTCTGTCTTAACTGTTAAGCATCATAGATATAGTACATAGTCACTACACACTTCCTGGATTCTACTTGGTACCAGAGCAAAACACAAAAAAAAGAAAGTGCAATACTTCTTTGTAAATTCTATAGAAATGTCTCTCGTATGTTTCAAATCTTTTTTTTTAATTTATTATATTTTAACTAGAGCATATGCAGAGGCCGGGTCTTCCGTCCGACACTCTGAGCAGCCAGGCGGAGAGGGGGCTGATTTTGTGAGGGATGCCGCCTCTGAGACAGAGGCAGAGAAATCGGTGGAGGCCAGCAGTGGAGACGAAGAAGGAAGTGAAGGCGGCGAGGGGAAAAAAAAGAAGCCGCGCTCCGGATTCCGTGACCGCAAGGTAATCAATAAACAATAAACATTCAGTAAGTCCAGTATTTAATTCACCTCTAGAATGGTGTTTTGAAAGCCCTCCCCAATCAATGTCCAATATGCAAACGCCAGTATATATTTTTGGCAGAATATTTTACGGAGACATACAAAGGTAATCAGCATATGGTGCTGCCGTCGTAAACAACAGGAAGGCACCACCCGTAAGATTTTATTGTTGTTAATTAGGCAGCAGATGACAAATGACAAACAGAAGAAGAATAAAGGCTCTTTGATACGATGCCGAATAAACACAGTCTGCAGCTCTGTCGTTGGAGGAGTAGGGAGAAGGAAAGAGGAAGAACGTTCAAAGGAAATGTGATGCAATTGTACATCCGACTTATGGATGTATGTAAAAAAATTGCCTCAGTCTGCCGAAAGCATACAGGCTTCTAGGGAGCAAACCGTTTTAGTGAATCACAGCATCGCAGGACTCAGTGTGTTGGTAAAGATAGGTTGTTTGTGCCAGCTCACTCACTCAATTCTGTGGGTAAATGTCCGAGCATGTGCTTCAGTGCTTCAGACTGAGAGTGCCCTCAAATGTTGCTGGAGTTGTACAGTGTGTGGTGGGAAGTACTTCCTCGTGTCTTTAGAACATTTTTGAGATTTTGGTCCTTCCATATGTTTCGTCTTTACTTTTATTTCAAAGGGGACTGTCTGAATAATGCTCAAATGCAAAATAATGCAGCAAGAGGTAGTTATTCTAATGTGTGTTTTGAAATTCAGAGCTTTTACCTTCTCGCTTTTAAAGTGATTCGCCGTGCTTGTCTCAGATATTGCGCAACAATCTTTGACAACCTGAGGAAACAAAAAATACATGACTGGTGTGACTCGCCTGGTTGTAAATGTGCAATTTTCGTAATGGAAAGTGAGGGCATAAATTGCTGAACGCTGAAAAAAGAAGGAGCTCGGGTCTCCATCAGTGAGGGTGATTCAGAGATCAGTAGCCTGTAAATCTGAAGAGATGAGATCCAGCGAGAGATGACGGCGTGTCCCAGGCTCCCCGGCATTTCAACACGACTGTCCTATTACCTCTCATCCATACACTGATGTCTGTCTGTGATTTCCCTCTAGACCAATAAGGTCTGCGAAAGAGCGGGAACCAACACGGAAGCATGCAATCATCGCTACAGAGAATTTAGTTTGATCAAAGTCTGTGCATCTCTCTCTCTCTCTCTCTTTCTGTTATCAAATTGAAGCTGTAAAATGTATTTTACTTTTTCCACAGAGAGTTTGTCTACTCAACACAATCATTCAATGTCATGTGAAATAACAGTCTGTCTGTTTGGGAGCTGAGCTCAGCCATGTAAATCCACACAGACAGTCAGTCTCCCTGTTATGCTGCATCTGTTTTGAAACTTTCTGCTGAAAAGCAAAAGGCAAACATTGCCTTTGGCTCGTAACAGAGCTGAATAAATTCGTTTTTTGTATTTTCCGAAACGTCGGACATCGGTATGTCGGTGATGCCATGCTGTTGGCCTTATGTGCGCTGGGCACCGCTTTGTGTGGCTGTGTTAGATCTGCAGTCACTCCGACTGATGCTGATAGAACTATTTCCTGTTTTGATTATGTGATAGTTGAATCAGGACTCAGGAGGTTAACATACTTCCCCATCAGGACTCTCATCTTGTTTTCCTGCCGCCACCTGCTTCTTTATTCTGGTCTCTCCTTCACACTCTGTTAGCTTTACTTCGGACCATTTAGCTTACTCCACACAGGATTGGAATATTGTTGCGGTCTTTGATTTGGTAGAGGCTTAGGTGCTCGTGCCTAATGTGCACCTAATGTGAACCTAAAGTTCAGTGTCATTAATTGTGGCTCCTGTCTGGTTGGCAGGTGATGGAGTATGAGAACCGGATAAGAGCCTACTCCACCCCAGACAAGATTTTTCGCTACTTCGCCACGCTGAAAGTCATCGGCGAGCATGGAGACGCTGAGGTTTACATGACGCCCCAGGACTTCATACGCTCCATCACGCCGAACGAGAAGCAGCCTGAGAGTGAGTCTCCTCTCCTTCTTTCATAACCTTTCCTTCGTCTTCATCAGTGACTGCTTTGCTTCCACCGGCACGCTGCGGTTATTTTCAAGGATTTTCACACCTCACACGTTTTTATTCATTCCTGTAGTCTGGTTCTGTAAGGTAAGTTAATGTTCAGTCTGGTTCTCCCTCTCATCCAGGTTCTTGACCCCAAATATATCCTGGCAACCTTGCTGAGATCCCCCCCCCCCCCATGCTCCATCCAGCTATAGGGACACTTAGCACACGCTTGGCAGTTCCAGACTAATGACAAGTTCATGCTATAACTACCCCGCTGACTGTGTTCACAAATATGAAAGGAGGCAGGGGAGGGGGCGGGGAGTGACAGGGCTGTCTGATCACGCTGAGTTGAGGGACTCGCGACACAGCAGTTGGTGTTTCAATTAACAGGTTCAGACCAGAGCAGGTCTCAGGCGTGACACACGGAGCCAGAGAGAGATATGTGATCTGAAGCCATGGGAGGGTTGGCAAGGCGGGGAGCTTAATTTTTCATAGATATGTTTCAGCACTTGTCTTTAAGTGTCTATATCTGGTTATTCAACGCTGAAATTAATTTAGATTTACATGACATGGGAGTATATTATGCTCCATCTCAGACTTGTGGTTGAATGTACAGCGTGATTAAGGACCATTAAATCCTGCACATTCATCCACAGTAACGGAGGCAAGCCTGCAGTTAGCGCTTAATAAGGACTTAGCCGAGCCTGTCACGTCCGCTCTGCCATTCCTGCTCACCTCAGCGCTTCATATGTTAACCAATGCTCCAGACTTGGCCTAGCTCGGACCCCATTTGCCTTCCATTCTTAGACCCAGTAGCTTGCCTCCTCACGTTATGATTCCCCAGCTCTTCCTTTATTTATCCTGCTTCCGAGCTGGAATTTAAGTAATGATGAGCCCATCTCTGTTGGGTAAGAGAAGGTTCAGCAAAGCCAATGAAAAATCCATTAGAAGCTGTAGTTTACTTCAAAGGCAGCCACTTCAAGTGAAGTTAACCAACAGGCTCCCTGGTCAATTAAAAAGAAAATAATGATTACATCTAAGATGCTGATTAGTCTGCTTTTGTTGTTTTTAATGTTCTGCAGATTTCCTGGCCCTTAGATGATGAATAAACCATGAACCTGATTAAAAACAAAAACTACTTATAAGATAGAACTGTCTGTGTGGACAGGGCCTGTAAATATATAGTATGTGTATAAGGGCAAGGTACACATAAGGGGTCCTTAACAACTTGCAATTTGAATTTTATGACTAGGTTGTTCCCTCTGCCCTTAGCAGAATAGATTGTGAAATAGTGAGGAATGCTGGGAAGACCAGTTGTAATTTGAGCAAAACAAAGCGGCCTTTTTAAGTGCTTTTGACGGACCTTGTTTGCATTTGGTCTAGAAGTGTGTCCCTAAGCTTAGTGATCCTGCCCCTCATTTGATAAATGTATTGATCGCGTTAAATGACCTGAAGTTAAAGGAGTATTGACTCGGCATGGGGAAGGTGATAGGCTATTGTCAGAGGTCTTAAGGTGATGAGGTTTTCTGTAATGCTGATGAAGCGAAGTTCAGTTGAATGAGATTATACTGTAACCGTTGCCCTCACAGTAAATCTGATTTGCAGAGACTTGTTTCAGCAGGTCACTGTGCTACTAGTCTTTCGGTGTGATAACAAGAGCCCGTGTGACTCCTTGAATACTTGATATAATGTTTTAATACTGCATGCTTCATTTAACAGATTAGAACTGCTGCCTCACACGGGAGCTTAGACATTTATCACCTCAACTTTTTTAGTTTGAATTACATTAATTTGGAGGTAGGGTTTCCTTTTTCACGCTCAACTAATGTTTGAAGTATATTTGATTAAGAGAAAATCACATTTCAAGTCATTCTTGCAGGGAGCGGAATTATATTCAGCCACAGAATGAATTGGTGCCTTCTGCATAGAACAAAATAAGACTACTTATTTATTAACTGATCCATATGTGTGTTTCATTGAAGTCATTATTCAATGAGTTAGCAATGAACCAAAACACCTTGAGATTTGAAGCATTTATGTATATAAATATACATGAACACACTGTTGTTCTTGGTACGCTGGAAGAGAACTTTGTTCTAACTGATGATCAGAAGAGTCGGAAGCTGAATGCTGATGATTGTTTGTTTGAAAGAATTAGCTTAATGGAAATGGGTTGTTAATGACTATTATTAATCTCGAGTCATGTCAGTGATTACGAAATGTTCGGTACTGACAGCATGTAAATACATTTGCTCTGCTTCATGCGAGGCATAAATCCTGATGCTCCTGCTGTGTAACTGCTCTGCCTCACATCGGGGTTGTTGTACATATTTGTGTCGTCTATTTGTCTAATCTGAACATTTGTATTCTCCTTTTTTTATTAGATCTAGGCCTGGATCAGTTCGTTGTGAAGCGATATGATGGAAAGGTAAGAAGTGGGGAGAGGGTCAATCATCAGCAACAGGGAATTATGTCTCAAAAACATTTCAGCCCTAATTCATGAATTCAGTTTAAAGTAACTTGTTGGATTTCATAAATATACTGTAAACTCAACGAGTATTGCATTTCATAGCTGTGCTAATAACATATTATTACAGCTGGTTTCTTTTCCCAGTCTACCAGAGGGGTTTATTTCCCACAATGGGCAATGTCAATAATTGCTTAGGAAATCCATTCATGCAAAATACAGAAAACTGATTTTTTTTCTCACTTTCCCGGCATGAAGATAATTTCAGTTTTATGTGCTGAAGTTTTGAGATATTTTTCTCTGCCACCAACCCAATACAACGAAGGGAATTAGAAATTTGTTTTGCGCCTTAAAGCACTGAAACTGCACTGAACTTTGCAGAAACAATATTCCAGTTATTAATTACTCTTCCACAGTTTACATACAGACTTTTGTAGTAAAAAGTAGTTCCATGTAAAAGTACAACATTCAATAATAATGTTAAAGTCAATATATCCTTTTTTTTATTATTAAGTTATCTTTTCAGAGTTTTGTCAGAAATTTGTCCCTTAACTCTTAAATGTTGATCCTAATTTCCAGCGACGTCTGCTCTTAATAATTAGGCCTCATAATCCCCAGAATACACTGAGGGTTTTATCAGTCCATGGCTTGGATTTTAAATATGCATAAACAGAGAAGGAATTATAAGTGAGGTTTTCCAAAGTGTGGCCTTAATTCATTGCAGTAGTGAGGAAACTTACTGAAGTTAATTTAAAATAAAAGTCAAAGATCCAAAGAATAATCCATGTTAACTGATTTATAAGTGTGCATGACTTTCTGTGTGTACCTCTAAAGTTGTTGATCAAATATTATGCAGCATCTGCTTTAGTTTAATTTGAATGTGTCGTTTGCTGAACTGAATAATATCTGTAGAATAAATCTATGAAATGCAATATAAGTCAAACAACCACATTCATTCATGCTTTAGGCTGAAATGACATTGAAGAAAACTGTAAATATTGTGGTGTTTACTCAATGTCATAGAAATAAACTACGACTCATGAGGGCTCAGGGGGATTACATCATCGTAAAAGATGACATATGCAAAGAGATAGTGGAGCAAATTCTGTCAGCAAAGAGTGCAGAAATTCATAAAAAAATATCCAAATGATACCTTAAGAAAAACAACTATTATAATGTAAGCCGGCATTTCTGGGTCCACTTTGTTGTTTGTTGGATGCATTTCTGTTTATTTTGTGCACAAGCTGAGATGTCTATTGCAGGTACAAGTTTTACAGGAGAAAACATGTGAATGATACAAAACATCCGTTTTGAAAATGTGGTGTCCCTTCCCTCTAAATTGAAGTTAAAGGATGTTGTTTTTCACAGACCATACCCTTTATACTATGTTTTTCTTTTTTCATGTCTTTGCTTTCACTCCTGCTTTGCTGTCTCCTTCTCAACCGTCACCTCATGGTATTTTCCAGTCACATTAATTGTGACTAGAGCAGATTAGGTGAATATCTTGCCTTCCAAATGTTGCTTGAGCTCTTTAAAGTTCAGAAAGGGAATTACAGGGTAGGGTAATGATGAAGTATATTGTTTTCATCCTACACCTGGATCTTATCTGCCTTCAGTTGGTTAAGCCTGGCTCAGAGAAGCCTGGCTCTTTAACGGATCAGCTCCACACTTAGTCATTAAGAGGGACATGTACAGAGTAGGTCTGTCCAGTGCATAATGACCCATTTAAAGACAATAACAGCAGATGAACTTTGGACAGCCCCCCCCCCCCCCCCCCCCCCCCGTTCTCTAAATGCTAGCGTCTCTCTGTTCAGTCAGGAAAATAGAGGCCATCAATATAAATCATCAGACATCATTACTTTCATGACTGCTTTCCTTGATATTGATTTGTGACCATTACTGCCCTCTGACTGATCCTGAGGTGCATCCCTCACACCCAGTAGCCAACCATCCCCATTCGTTCAGCGTTAGCTAATCTGCAGTGTGATGATTGTACTTTCTAACCTCATTAGAAAATCCATCAGCCCTCAGGCTGGTATGATGATGAGTATAAAGTCTGTACCTCATTTCCATATTGTAGTCGGATGAACCGCAGCGAGTCAGTAAGGCTAAAGACAGAACTCTTTGTCACAACTTCCTCCTTTTGCTTCCTTCTGTAACTCGGTAGGATTCTACTACGCCTCATGTTTAGAGAAAGTCCCCAAAACTTTGACGCACCCATATTTCAAAAGCAGATTAACCTAAGAGCTTGAACTATTCATTATTCAAAAGTAAATGTGAAACTCAGTGGTGTCCTGAAATCAAAATGGCCCTTTTCTGCTTATGTAAATGTCCTCCCTATCTCCGGGCCTCCTCTATTTGCCTGGCAAATCTCTGGACACATGCCTTTCTCTGATACTGTATTTAGCTTGTATTGTCCCATGAGATTTCCCTGCCAAGGCAAGAGCGACCCAAGAGCTCCACTGCCCAGAGCCGCGTGCCTCCTCCTCATTGGCTTAAAGGGCCCCCCCTAGCTAGTTAGGGGAGGAATAAACTATTACGGTTTCCTGCCATGAAACTTAAACCTGCATAGAATTAAATCTAGATGAAATGGCCACGGCAAGTATGTGGCGCAATATATATGTAGTGTGTAAATCATGGAGCTGATGGAGGGCGTGGTGAAGTACAAGGGGAACATTTCATCTGGGGGTTGGGTGGTAAACAGCAGTGAAGGCTATAGGTCTATAGCAGAGAGGTGTGCCGTATTGTAACATGAGAGCTCTTTTAAAAGACCTCTGCGTCAAACTCCCCATAGTTTTATTTAAAAATAGCCGATCCAACTGAGAGATGTGTCGCATGCATACAGTGTGGCTACAGCTGAGTGGAAGAGTGTTTAACAGTGTCCGTGTTATAATCCTCTCACTTCTCCCTCGCTGACACTTATTTGTCCAGGTTCAGTCTGTATGTAAACATAACATGCCCGATAGAGTTGTTTCACGACTGTTGTTCGCATTGACCCACCATGTTTGTTTTATTTTTTTTATGTTCCTGTCCATGAAAACACAGTTATTTGAGAAGTCGTGAAATGTCATTGTTGTCTCAACCAATTGTTTTATGACACCTTCCTCCCTCTCTGCGTTGTCTTCTGCTCCCCTAATCATGTGGGCATGCTTTCTGCTGCCGCAACCTTACGTTGATGTGACCTGACGTTGCCATTGTGAACTGTTGATTATTCTCTCGTGCTCTTATCAGCCACCCTCTCTCATTCACATAACGAGTAATCCCTCCATTTTTCTCTCTCTTCCCTTCTTTGTGAATAACCATCATCCTCAAACTCCCCTTCTCCCAAAATCCCTACTTTTTCGCTGTCCCCCCCCCCCCCCCAATCATTCCATCTACTGATTCCCCATTCTCCACCCACAAACCCCCTCATCCCTCCTCTGCTCTTCTGTCCCCCTCCCTCTCTCCTCATCGCCTTCCCGTTCTACCCCTCCCTCTCTGCAGGACTTCTGGCAGGTATGGGGATGTGTGCCGAGCAGCATGTGTGCACCTGAATGAAAAACTGCACTTTGTATTCTCTACCTACTCCCTCCTCTTCTGTCTCTGAATAGTTTTCTATCTTTGTATTATTCACTCTATCACTCCTCTGTAGTAATATGGAGGGCATAGCTTTTCAGTGTTGTTAGTCCAGGGGAACAGCTCAATTGGCTGGTCAACAGTAGTAGCTTTTCTGTATTTCCCACATCTCAGCTTCAGCAAGTGTGAAACCGGAGTCACAGCCTCGTTACGTCTGTGACCACCGTGTACAGGACGGCAGCCAAGCTGTGCGTTTTTCCGTGAATCATTTCTGACAAGAAATCAGTAGACTGCTAATAAAATGTTGAATTTACATCAAGCTTTTCTCTCACACGGTATACGTGCTGTAGGTGTTGAACACAGCTTGATGGAGGAAGGACGGAAGTAGAATTTAGCACCACCACTGTATTTTCTCATATGATAAGGCTGATTATATCATGGCAGTGGAAAGAATTGTTTCTGATTGACTGGTCAACAGTTTAACCACAGTGCAAAAAATACCATTAAACCGCCGATAACCTCACATTACGTATGTTGATAACCAGGAGTTAGGTCTGTTTCAGTGTCAGCCGTTTTTAAAACAACATTTAAAGACGGTTGATGAATGAGTACAGCTCCTCTTATTGCCTGTGGGAAGTGGCCATGGTATAAGCGCAATAACACACTCCGATGTCCTTATATGGAAAATAACAGATTAGGATGAGGAAACACCACTCTGCCTTATCTGTTAATTTCATATACCCGGACACTTAAACCGCTTATATCCCTTACATAAATGTGTATGAGTTCATTTGAGCATTTACTTGCTACTAGTTTCCAGAAATGCTTTAAAATGTTTCACCAAAGTACGCTGGAGAAACCTTTTTGTGATTCAAATGCTTCTGATATACACATTTAGATTAAATAATTGAGCCTTGACCTATAAGCTTTATCTGCTAAATGATTTGGCCTTTGAGCAGGTCTGAATGCGTCTGTCAGTCAGAGTGACACGAGGATAAGGAAAGTGCAGCAAAGGGCAGGTTACAACCTGAGCTCCTTGTAGTGACGGGGAGCGTCAGAAACAGAACTAGGCACACCCCATTGTGTGCACACTTGTATGCAAACTCCAACCCTGTATTGTTATTAGATGGTGCCCTTTGTACAGCTTGTTGGAGGCAGCTGCGTGCCATGCCTTCCCTGCTGAATTATTGAAAGTAAAGACTTTATACATTGCCTCTACAGGGATTATTAAATACTGCAGCGCTGCTGCATAATTTACACCTTAGCCAGTGCCCCAAACTAAAGTTCACATACATTTATAGTCAAATTCAAAGAGGAACATCAAGTCTTGCAAAGCTGAGATGCGAAGAGTCATTCATTAGGAACCTGTATTGGTCAATGCCCAATCATAGCAGTGCTGTTCCCCTGCACTCCCTCTGTCTTGCTTTATAAACACACCTTTTCTCCTTCATCCTTTCTACGAAATATCGGCTCTAGCTTTTCACACGCTTTGGCACTCTAGCCTTTTTCCCAGCATGCACTGCTCTATTGCCTGTGCCTCACAGAGAAAGTAGCTGGTGGTGGCGCCCCGTCTCTGCGCATGGTGGCCTCACGGGGTTGTTATTGGGAAACCCAGGAAATGGCTCTTGTTAGCTAAACGTGGAGGCTGTATTGATGTGCTTGATGGCCCTCACAAATCCATCCTCTGGATTGTCCGGATGTCAGTGCTGCATGATTTTCTGTAGAGCATGGTTTAGAGTCACTGAAGGCAGGCGATCTGAAATGTATCCAAAGTGTTCCTACATGCTGTGGCCTCTAAAGCCACGGCGTCTGCCGTGTGACCAGCTGTGACCGAGAGCGGACACCTGTCACTCCGAGGGAGTGTGGGGTGGGGGGGGTCTGCTCCGAGGGAAACAAACCTTTTGTCACACCAACTGTTGTCATGTTCACTCTTTCTGATTTCACAGGAAGCTCCCAGGGGCCGCTGTTTGGACCGCCGCCGCTCTATTTCTGCATCTTTTCACACTGTCTTCTATTCTCACATGCTTTCTTTGCCCTCTCTGTCAATGTTCGTCCCTCTAAAGGCTAACACACACACACACACACACACACACACACACACACACACACACACACACACACACACACACACGCACACACACGCACACGCACACAGTCTTTCTCTCTCCCTTTCTGCTCCCCTAATCTACAGTAATAGAGGTTGGGTTGTCTGTACTCATGGTCAGCTAATGTGGTTCCCCCTCTACCCTCGTGATTCAGCTGCCACTCCTCAGTGACTGAAATCTGTTTATTGAGCGTTCCACATCAGGGTGCATTATTCTGATGGTGTTCCCAGAATAATTACGAGTTATTAACAGTACACCTGCTCTGCAGTGGCTCCTGGGACTAGAGGTGGAAAGCTAATTCATCAGTATTTTCTCCACCCACACACCCGCCTGCCCACCTACACACTGCGGTGTTTTGGTCCCGAGGTATATCATCACGAACGACGGTCAAGGATGAATTTTGGTTCTGTGTGTTTTGTCGTTTGTTGCAGAGTAGGAAGTAGTATAGAATAATGTAGTGTGTGTGTGTGGTTTTGATTGGGAGTTGGATGGAGACGGTGCCCTAGTTGTAGGTGGTGTAGCACAGAGCAAGTGCACTTACACACACGGTGAGAGCTTACAGCCACTGCTCACAAATGTCAGGCGCAGGCTTTTCCCTCGAGCAGGTCACTCCGATTTCATTTTCCCCTGAAACACTTGTTTCATTGACCTGTCAAAGTGACAGTAACCCCGGAGCTACCCCATCACACAAAGGTACTGATCCATTTTTAATGCACAAGTTTCACCCCCCCCCCCCTTTCACTCACTCCGTCACGTCTGTCACACCGTACTCATCTCTCTCTCTTTTTTAATCAGTATATTCCCGTTGGTGTAGCGCTCCAGTACACCAAGTTCTAGCGAGGCTCACCTGTACAGAAGATGAGAGGTCGCTCTGGGACAGGCATGACCCCAAGCAGACATCAGCACACATGAACACATAGACAGAGAGAGTGGGGGCAGATCTCCTCTTTTTTTTTTTTTTTTTTTTTTTTTTTTGCAGCTTGAGCTTTTCATCTTCTTTGGCAGGACTCAGCCTAGACCCATAAATTCATCTCTTTGTTGCGGTGCTCAGTGGAGGCCATGCAGACAACGGAGTCTTATGACGCTATCTGAGAAACGTCATTGCGTCTGTTGTGTGACCATTAATATGGTAACAGAAACTGCGTGGCTCACGTCCAGTTCTTTCATCATCTACTCTCTGCTGTTATCGGGGTGTCTGCAGCTGCAGTGTTGGACGGGGTCACAGATGTAATCAATAGTGAAGCACTGCAGCCAGCACAGTGGTGTTAGAGAGGGCCAAGTCTAAAGCTGCCATCAGCTTCTAAGCCGAGCGAGCGACCACACAAAGTGCTGGCGGAGCAGCATAAATAACAAAGAGTGAAGCCAGCAGAAAATGGATGGGTGGCATGGGATATAAATTTAGTAAGTGTCCACGTTAGAAGTCTGCAGTATAGTGTGTTGAATGATGTCAATCACAGTCACTGCACCAACTGCCTGCTTTCTTTTATTACGAGATGATGATGCTGGATGTTAGAGATGTGTGCCTCCTCGTCAGCACAGCTGTGTAACTGAACCCATCAGTGTCATGTGCTTGATTTGATCATGTAAAGTTCTTCATATTTGTAATACATATTTTTTTACATTTTATGTTAAACCTTATTAATATTTGTTTGGAAGTCAAAAAAAGTTAACAAATTAAATTAAAGTGTTTTTAAATTATTTGTTGAGAGTTTTCTACAGTCAGATAGTCGGTAGAAGCTAAGGTTATACAAAAAATGTAGAAGCATATACTTCCTGAGTTTTGGATTTAACAATGAAATATTAGAATCCTAGAAGAGCTTTTTAATGCAGTCCAAGTTTTCGAGTGTGTCACTTCTTAATGGTGTGCTTAGAAAGTGTCTCTTAGGCGCTCATGTGAAATGAGCAGAAAGAGATGAAGCCCCTTTGCATGCACGCCTCTGGCTGTGCTCGACTTGTATGGGCCTCATTTGTTGTACTCTTTAAGTTTGGGTTAGTTTAATTTTGGCCAGGGCTGCTCTGGTGCACTGGAGAGATTAACCCGGGCCGTGTGTATGTGAGAGCAGTACATTTGACCGCCCAGCCAGCAGCTCTGTCAGAACTGTGTTTCTGCCTCAGCTCACAGGCTAGTTGGGTTGTTCAGTCCATCATCTGCACACTGCCCGGGAACTTGGCCATAACGTAGCTGACACATGCAGACATGTACTGTATGAACACATGAGGCGGGCTCCGGGCAGAGATCTAAAAAGAAATCACACTCGCATACTCAGACAGCTGCGAAGTTGACGCCGATCAACAGACGCGCGCTGGCAGACGAGGCGTTCGCTGTTAATTAACTTGAGTGCTGCAGCAATTAGATTTACAGTCATTTGAAGATCAGTGCTTTGGGGAAAATCTAAGATGGGTGTTAAATACAGACTCCAATGAAGTTGAGATCCTTTTAGCGATTGCAGCCGCATATTTGAAAGGCATTATGTCCTCTGGGTAGATGAATCAAAACCGATGAAAGACTCAACTGATAAGTCTGGAGAATCAAGTAACCTAATGGGGATCTCCTGTAGGTAAAACGTGCTTTACCCGTTGTCTGAATTATACATGCATTTTTGTGCTGTTGAAAGGCCTGTTGCCGGAGCACCTAACAACTTCAGTGGGAATTGGAGGCGAAGGAAAGATGGAGGATGAAGAGGAAGATAGGACATGGGTTTTCCAGCGGAGCCACAAGCTCCGTGGTAAAAGCTTCAAAGCCAAGGTGAAACCCACAGCACAGCTTGATATACACACTGCCATCGCTCTCTGTCTGCTGGAGAGAGTGCAGTGTTACGTCATACAATTGTTGGAGAGATTTACAGTATGATAGCACATTGTGTATGTGAGAGAGAGCAGAGAGAGAAAGCTATACCGTGAGCTCAGCAGTGAAGTCTGTGGCTGCAGAGTGGGATCCTAAAAAAGAGAGACTCGTGTTCTCTTCTGACAGGTACACCGGCAGCATCAGAGAAGACTAAAAGCTCCATGTTTGTGTGTTTATTGGTTAGTATTTCCATACACACTCTGAGATCTCTTTTATCAGCTGTATGTGCTATTTGGCTCCTCTCTTTGGCCAATTATATTCGGATGCTTTTTCGCTGAACGTCATTTTGGCTCTTCTGCGGGGGTGTTCTCATCCTTGACTCAGGACGCTGAAAAAAAGAGTTATTATGCCAAATGTGCTCTGTGCCTCCGTTCTGATCATTATAACGAGGCTCAGTGTGTTCATGTCTCTCATGTGCGAAGTTGTGTAGCTGTCTGTGCCGTTTAAAATACACACTTTTCTGTTTTTTGGACTGGTGCTAGGACTCTGGCCCACCTCAGGGCAGGCCTAGAAGGCTGTCTCTGTGTGTCGAGTAGCCAATACCAACCTCTATTACTCTCACTTTCCCTTTTTTACTGTTTCATTATGTGTTACATTCCTGTCCCTCTCTAGTATTCTCTTACATTTGCACTCACCTGAATGTTTATGGCACAAAGAATGAAAATGTTGCCTTTTGTTATCTCTCTCTGTCTGTCTCTCAACCAGTAGCACTGCTCCAAAAATAACTTTTCTCTCTCTCTCTCTCTCTCTCTCTCTCTCTCACCTCCCCCTCTCTCTCCCACTCCCTTCTCCCTTTATACTATAACATGTACAGTAGATAGCATCAATAATAAAAGACAGTAGAAACCACTATTTTTATGCATTTGTGTCACCGACTCGTAAGAGTCAAGACACCAATTGAGGACAGTGATATATTTATTATATTTGATATCTAAAAGCTCATACCAGTTGTCTTTAGCAGTGATTTTTTATCATGAGGAGGGAGTCGGTTCATGGGGAAAGAATTTGATGTTATGCTGTTAAGGGGGGTGCCACCAAATTGTAGTATTCAGTGCATGTTTTTCCCAATTAATTTAAGTCAATATCCTTTTTAAGAGAGAACATGGGCTTTCATTTGCAATATTCACTCAGCATACAGCTCCATTGACAATACAGATTATGGGTATAACTGATTGTTATAACAGACTAGTTAGTGGAGCTGCATCACAGTCTCACAGCTGCAGAGACAGCGAGACATCAAATTAAATTTGAGTGGTATCCCCCAATTATCTTGTTTTGAGCAAGATTGTGTGTGTGTGTGTGTGTGTGTGTGTGTGTGTGTGTGTGTGTGTGTGTGTGTGTGTGTGTGTGTGTGCGCGCGCACTATAAATGCACATGAGTGTCTTTGTCGTTCAAGGCCCTGCTAAAGACAGCAGAGGCCACGCTGCTCTCTAACAGTTGTTTCTCCTCCTTCCTCCTCTGAATTGGACCTCTTACAGACGGAGGTAACTCCACATGGGCTCAGCGTGGCCCAGCCCCCCCCCCCCCCCTCCCCAGGCATGCTCTGTCCGTCTGTCCACTCTGTTTGGTGGACGCTGTCTTTTCAAGTCTCTTATCACCGAGTGTGTAGTGTGCATGTGGTTAAGTCACTCTTTCATGCAATGCTGTGAATATACACATGCTGACAGAAAAACGTTGGTGAACTGTGTGTGTGTGTGTGTGTGTGTGTGTGTGTGTGTGTGTGTGTGTGTGTGTGTGTGTGTGTGTGTGTGTGTGTGTGTGTGTGTGTGTGTGTGTGTGTGTGAGAGCTAAAGTCACTTTGTTTTTAATGATTACTACATTGGGGTTGTGTCATCTATATGGTTAATCAATAGTGTGTGTTTGTGCCACAGTCTCTCGTGATGTTTTTCCTCTCTTTATGTCAATTTCACACTGTGAGTACGGCCTCTGGTGGATAACGTGTTTGGAACTGACCACAAACTAATTGCTTGTCACTACAACCCTCACTTGCCTGTACGGCTTCATGTGTATGCAGCATTTGCATGACTGTTATTGTGAAAAACCGTCTATCCATCACCCTCCTTGTGTACCAGGAATATTGTTAATCTGTGTGTGTGTGGAAGTATAGTAGGTGTGTACAATTCTGTGTTTTGAACAGTCTCTGATTGAGCTTCACACACACACACACACTTGCTTGCACACACACACACAAAGCCACACCTGGGACAACTGTAACAGCTATAAGGCTTGTCCTGAATTAAAAATCCTATGTTTTTATTAATATACCTTTTCTTTTTGTTGTGACCTAAATGAGCAGAAGATCGCCCAGGAGAGGGAGAAGTTTGCAGATGAGGACAGCATATTTTACACCTTGGGAGAATGTGGCCTTATCTCCTTCTCTGACTACATCTTCCTCACCACTGTGCTGTCCAGTAAGTACACTGTTGACTGCACAGAGATCTAATGGCTCTTAAATGACCCATCCTTCAAATCCTACACACTGATCACAAATCAAACCCCAAAGAAGAGCTTTTCATTTCCTTCTCTGCGTGGGGCTTTTTCTTTTCTTTTCTTTTTTTTTTTACTGCATCCGTCTAAGACAGAAATTGAAACACAGCGGTATTTTCCAATATGATATTATTAGCCGGGTTGCAGAGCTGTCTGTCTGTTCAGTATGATCTCCAGTTCTGTCAAGGTCAATGTGTTTCTATCAAGCTAGCCACCTTGGTGATGTTTCACAGATTTTGTTTGCTTGAGCTGCATTGGTGGTGAATACAGAGAGTAACTTTCACATGAAAAAAAACCCTCCTTTCTAAATGTGTCACAGTTCATAAAAATGAAAATAAGGCTCTGACTCCTGACTCGCCAATGCCTAGTAAAGTCATATCCCTGGCTTAGCTTGACCATTTAATATAATCCGTTCATATGGAGGAAGTCTCTGGGGAAGTTTTCAAGGACAAGTCATGTTTAAGCAGTATGCCTTTATGGTTGGTTTCAATCCATTTAACACGGCCACAAAAATAGTAACGGAGGATTTCGCCTAACAGACCCACATTGGTTCAGGCCTCCATAGTCGTACACATTTACTGCTTTTATACTGAATCATTCGTAAGATATGACTCAATTAATCTTTAATAATCCCTTGAAGGCTTTGGTTTGCTAAGGCACGAATTGTTTATAGTTGTATACAGTAGTAAAAAGTGAAGCAATACAAAATATTTACCAAATAGATGTTTTACAATGTAATGAGTGTAAATATTATTGTGTTGGCTCTGTATTAAATCAGATGAACAGTGTTATTATGATGGGAGAATGTACCAAGCATACATGTAATGTGTGCATTATGTAGCAGTTGTAAACTTTAATACTTCAATGCAGTTATAGCATCAAATCATAACAGAAGTTATCTCAAGACACTTTATATAGAGCAGGGGTATATCTTACTCTATAAATTACAGAGAGACAACATTCCTTCATGATCAAGCACTGGGGCGACAGTGGCAAGAAAAAAATCCTCCCCTGTAACGGGTAGAAACCTTGAGCAGAACTGGGCTCTGGGTGGGCGGCCATCTGCCTCGACTGGTTGGGTTGGAAGAGAGAGAAAGAGAAAGGAGCTAAAAGAGTCTCTATATACAACGCTAAATGGAAGCACTGTTTGTCTAAGCGTTCCCTTTTTTCTTTGTTCTGTCATTATCAGACTGTGGGTGCTAACACTGTGAACTCAGCCTTGTTATGCTGCTGTACGGAAAACTAATTTCACTGGCTCTGGCCGTGTGGTCGTTAAAGTGGCGTGGGTGTTTAGCAGCAGAAGTACAGCAAATGCCATTCGCAGAAAGTGTACACAGATTGGAAAAAAAAGAAAAACAGTGCAGCAAATTGAAATGTTATTAATGCAAATGTTATATTCCAGAAAAGCTCTGTGAAGCGGTCTCTGTGCAGTCTGATGGCCCCTCTAAAGTGCCCCATGTTGCACCACTGGGGGGGGTATGATGATAGCTTGGTGGATCCACTGTGACGTGCCATTTTCATACTGTGTTGTATTGATTTCAGAATGTGTTTTTGTGTCCAGCTCCCCAAAGGAACTTTGAGATTGCTTTCAAGATGTTTGACCTGAACGGCGATGGAGAGGTGGATCTTGAGGAGTTTGAACAGGTGCGTAGCCAAACACACAAAACACGCACACACTCAGCATATTGAAGGAGACATACGGTTAAAACAGCCAGCCCACCCGTTAGGACTGTGCTGTACCCACAGTAGCGACTGATTGCATTACAGTAACCAGTAACTCACGCTGACAGGCATTAAAGGAAGGTTGATGTGCACCACTGTGACATTTTCTAAGAGGGAAAAGATAAGTGCTGTGCTCTGCACTCTGTGATATATCATGATCTCTACCACTGGATGTGGTGGAGAGTTCATGATATACATGTACAGTATTGTTTGTATCGAGGTTTTTTAAGTTAAACCTCATTATGTCAGAGAATGGATGAAAGATGCTTTTAACTGCTTTTTTAATATGAAGCAACCAAGTGGTTTGTAAATCAAGCCAATCTTATACAAACCCCACAAGCTTTTGTTTGTCGGATAACATCATTTTTTACTATTTCTATGAGATTTTTAATGGATTAATACAAGTATACAGTACATAAAGTACCTCTGAAACCTAGTCTACACCATCGTCCTGGTTGACATGGGACACACCCCCCCCCCCCTCAATCCTTAGGTCCAGAGCATCATTCGTTCCCAGACCAGCATGGGCATGCGGCATCGCGACCGCTCTACCACAGGAAACACCCTGAAGACGGCCGGCTGCAGCTCGGCTCTCACCACCTACTTCTTTGGAGAAGACCTGAAGGGAAAACTCACCATCGGCAGCTTTCTGGAGTTTCAGAGGAAACTGCAGCATGACGTGCTCAAACTAGAGGTAATGAACGAGGAAAGTGAACGAGTGGAGGAATAGAGCATTCTACTAAGCGTTTTCATCAACTGGTTTACTCTACTATTGCTTACAATTATAATAAATAAATGTGAACGTTACAACTTTGATGTAATCTTAAATCTTAGTCTCCGCAGCACCTGTTCAGGGACTACCCTATGCTAGTTGACAGTGAACAGCAGTAAATATTACTGTTCCTGTTACATTTAGTCCCCCGGTAAACACACAAATACACCCAAAAACTAGTTCAAGAGTCAGATGAAAAGCAAGGAGGTGAGACGTTGTATATAAAACACATGAGAAGCAGGGCAGAGGATGACAAAAGCACTGTGTGGATTGTCTGTCGGCACTGGCCGGTGTCACTCAAAGCTGTGACGTTTGGTTATAGAAGCCATCTTCTGTCTCCTCAGTGACACCAGACCCCTCCTCGTGCCTCTACAGTTACAGCCACCGATCAGTGTTGCTGAGCATATGGTTATTCTAATCTATTTAATTAGCGTGGGTAGTGCCTAACTGATCACTGAACCGTAATGGATGCCGCCATCTGAAGCTCCCAAGAATAGGACTGGAGTCGGAGCATCTGCCAGAAAGAAATCGCTATCTGTCAGGTCTTAATGATACCACGATGCTGCGAGAGGGAAATCATAACACCACAGATGAGAATGACACCAACATGGATCATACAATCCAATTCCTCCAATTCACTCCTCTCTCTTTCTTTATTTGCTGACCCTGCAGCTCACCCAAGGCCATATTTCACCAGCTGTAGCAGGTTTTTTTGCCAGCTTCTCACTTACTTTCTCTTATTCTTGTCTTTATAACTTTTATGAATCCCCTTGTTTTTGTATTCCCAATGAAGCTGGAATTACAAAAAGGTTTCAGAGCATCATGTATACATTTAAAAAAAAAAAATGCAGGAATTCAAAGTCTCTGTCTCTATCAAGCCTGTATGTCAATGCATAACAACAGAAATGTCAGAATAACCAGAGCTGCTGTCGTTAAGCGTGTTCTGCTATCATCTTTACTGTTTTGGTTCTCTCTCACCGCTCTAATACGCTACCTGCTCATCGCCTAATATCATTTGACTTCCCCTCACAACAGGTAGATCCTCCGCGGGTGCGTGAACGGTCGGGTCACCGCTGAAATCTTTACTGCAGGCTTATTTCAGCTCAGTCATGAGCTGCCGCTCACAAGTGCGACAAATTAACATTTTGAGAGGTCGGCGTGCTCAAGAGAGAAAGAAGGGAGGGAGCCGCATAGACTCAGACATAAATCCACTGGATTGACCTGACACAGCGACGGCCCACAGCTGTTAAGCCATACTCCAGTGGGACATTGTAAAAAAATACAGAAATAAAAGCGTGCACATGCAGATTTAGTGTCGCCAATGCCAGCTCCAAGCATGATTCAACTGGAAGCCTGACACCAGTATTTACTGTTTCCCATCTCACCATGCCCTCCTCCTATTAATTTGTTTGTCCCTCTGCACAGCACTCAGTCTTCATCTGTGTCTCTCTCACGCTACAGTTCGAGAGGAACGACCCTGTGAGCGGCAGAATCAGCGAGAGACAGTTTGGGGGTATGCTGCTGGCCTACAGTGGCGTCCAGTCTCGTAAACTCAAGCAGATGCAGAAGGGCTTGAAGAAGATGTTCAAGGATGCACAGGTACATAAATCTGTGTGTTCTTAGTCCCGCTCTCGTGGAACTCTTGAGACAAGTGATTGGCGCTTTGAGGTTCTATGTGGTGCCTCATTTGGTGCTGTGGACTGTTTTGATAAAGTGGCCTACATGTGACGGTGTGTGTGCCTGAGGGAAAAAAAGAGATTGTGCCGGGACATTGCGAGTGTGAGAGACAGACTGGACGTGAGGTGATACATCACCCGGAGAGAACAGCGCACTCGGAGGCTGCCGTTATCCACTTAACTGACATTTACTCTCTCCGACTCTTCTACCTTCCGCTATCTCCGTTTGTGGTGACCAAACACAGAGAAGCCAGTGCTCAGCAGCAGGGCACAATTACTCCATCTCTCTTTGAGCTTTTTAATAAAGCCTTCAGGCTTTGTCCTCCTTGGGTGCCCTTCTATCCGTAAACAACTTAAGGAGTCAGTCTACTTATTATACTCTGTATGCTTATTTTGTTTCGTTCAGATGCACGGTTTCTTGCAAACAAGAGTTTTGACTTTCCTTCCCCTACACGTACTTTCACAAAACACCACCACCTTGCTCTAAGCAAGTCAAATGACTCCGCTGGGACAGACCAAACAGAGGAGAAATGTAAAAATATTCAAGATGCAGAGGGCTCGGAGTATATACACCTATCCCTCTTCCATTTCCAGTGCTTTGTATCAACTTTGGTTTCATGCCTCAGCTTAATGAGCCCCATCAGTCACTTGACTGAAGATACGCCCATGCGTATCGTATCCCCAGAAGTGTTGCAGCAAAAATTCATCCCTTTTATGTTTTTTTTACCCAAAGATAGTAAGAATCACATGAGCCATGATAAGGCACATTTGATGGTTAAATGCAGTGTTTAGCAGAGAAAAGAAAGCAGGGAAGCTGCCGTGTCTCCAAGGCACGAGAAAGAGATGAGGCTGGTGCTGCCAGAGTTGTGTCTCTCTAAGGAATTAAACTGCAGTAAGCGCACCCCCCCCCTTACCCCTCTTTTTCCATGCCGGTGTGTCTCTCAGCATTGGCATAACCTGTAATGTAAATGAGAAAATTGTTATTTACAGCCTGAGACCAGCTGCTCACTTTTCTTTGCAAATGAGCTCATCAGCAGCGTGGCAGCTGTGTGACTATGCGTCCGTGTTTCTATGTGCACGTGTGTCTTCAGACCG
Source organism: Cebidichthys violaceus (assembly GCF_023349555.1). NCBI lineage: Eukaryota > Metazoa > Chordata > Actinopteri > Perciformes > Stichaeidae > Cebidichthys > Cebidichthys violaceus. Next base: position 9,508,641 of record NW_027176263.1, read on the forward strand.
TCTGTTCCCCTGTCCTTCCACGGCACACACTGTTCATCCTTGTATGTCCACTGCCTCTGTCCACTTCCTCTTGTCGTTTGTGTCACACTGCTGAGATGCTCCCGAAATGTTACTGTGCAGTCCCAGCTCGTGTTACGACGATGTTTTTTGTAATGATTGGGGAGCTCTAATGCCTCCGGTAAGACGGCAGGAATGATTTGTTTCAGAGTTTTCTCACCCAGACTCATTTTGTATATTTCATCTTGTGCAGGGCATCACATTTGAGGAAGTGGAGAATTTCTTTACCTTCCTAAAGAACGTGAACGACGTGGACACAGCCCTGAGTTTCTACCACATGGCTGGAGCCTCCATAGACAAAGGTACACCCACATGCGCCCTTTTCCCTTTTCTCTCTGACATTCTCTCTTTTCTCCATAATTACTCCCCTTTAGCCTCAACTGTTGTCACTTTCACCCTCTGTCTCTCAGAGCTGTTAACACTCCGCCAGCCAGATTGGCTTCCCACATCTTCTTTTGCTTGGCTTTGCTCCCAATCCTCGCTCAGCCATTTGTCATTGGTTTGTCCATCCATCCTTTTATCTACCTTCCTCCAGGCCGGCAGGAGAGCGCATGCATTGAATCCAAGACCCACGAACGTGCGCGCATGACGGTTCACTTTGCAGGCTACCGATGCCCACTGACACATGTCAGAATCATCATCACTGGGGGAGGGAGAGTGGTGTTGGGACTGGGCTGACCCATCATTACATGGTTGCTCCAGGATGGTGTATGTCATCTGTAAGCTGCTGACTGGAGCGTAACAAAAGCTCAACCAACACTTCTAAAGTACCCTAAAGCAGGAGGCTAACATTCTACTCCTAAAGATTTCAGTCATGGTAACAGTAAGTTTCATGAATTCTTAAGGAAAGATGAAAATAAAACGCCAAAGTATGGTTTACATTTCTTACTGCCTTCATCATTTCAAGTGTTGATTGTAAGAAGAAATGTTATTTATCTCTCTGTGGTTGCTTATTTTTCCATTACTCCCTTGCAACATTTAAAACTGATCTGCTGTCAAAAAATGCAGTAAAATGAATGTTGTCTTGTTTAGTAGAAACATTTTTGATAACCGGTCATATAACTGTGGTTTCCTCTGGCTCCTTCACATAATAACTTCCCTCTAGTTTAGCCGGTTGAATGCTCTTAATGTAAAGCAGCTGCTGTTGGGTGTTTAGTTTGCACGAGCAGTAACTTCATTCAGCTCAACAGAATAAGAAGAGAATGAAGAGTAAACCGTTAAAAGGCTGTTATCAATGAGACAAATCCTCCTGTGTGTGAAGGACATTTGAACCGGTGTGGAATACGTCAAATATGATACAAATACAATCTAAAGAGGTAATAACTGATTGTAAATGCATTGTATTGAAGAAGATGCTGACCATTAACAGCATCACTAATGGGGTTTGATTCCATGAAGATCTTTCATGAAGAAGGATCATGATGTTGACTGTGGGTGACTCGGCATTCTTACTCCTGAAGAATGTGTCCGCAATGATTATTCCAAAAAACACCAATTGCTAAGCGTCAAGTTGGTCATTAAATTAGTCTTATTTCCTTTATCTTCCACAACATTAACTTTTACTGAAATCGTTCGTCTGTCAGATCCCAACAATGAAAGTCGATTAAATGCGAGAGCAGCGCAGGCCTGTAGCTTTGACAATATGGCAAGTTGTTCGATGAGTCAATGTTTTCTTAGTTTATTACAATGATTCAGTCCTTCAATAGGCCTCCATATGTTTTCTGTCAGCACATCCATTAGTTGTGATTCACTGATGAAACAGCTTCTGCTGTAAGAGTGCAGGGTCTACCCTGAGGTGCTCGTCTCCAGCGTATGGTAACAGTAACAAGCCGTGTGTGTGTGTGTGTGTGTGTGTGTGTGTGTGTGTGTGTGTGTGTGTGTGTGTGTGTGTGTGTGTGTGTGTGTGTGTGTGTGTGTGTTGTAGTGGGATATTGAAAACACCAGGCTTCTGTAGGTTTGTTGAGAGCTGCCAGGCATACGTCTGCATATTATCTCCGCGCTCCCGTTGTCCGTGCAGTTAAACCGTCTTCAAGCCTTAAAGGAATGCTTCGCCCACAACATGATCATTTCTACATCAATTACTCACCTCCTGTTGCCTTGAATCCTCGAAGGAAACGTTTCTTTCCTCTCATGCCTCCACGGTGAAACGGTGGAGGCGTGAGACTGTTTATGTGGATGTGTTTTAGATCGTACGGTGTGTTTTCTTCAAGAATTCAAGGCAACACGAGGTGAGAAGTTGTCATGAAATGGTCATTTTGTGGGTGAAGTATTCTTTTAAGGAGCTCTTGTTTTGCTCTCTTCTCTTTATCATCTTGTGTTTCTCTTTTATCTCTTTCAACTCACTCTCAGAAGATTTCACACCCTTTTAGTACATTTTCTCATACGTGGGTGTTATCTGGACTGCTCATTATTAAAGGTAGAAAAGAAGGCCACTAATGAGATTCTCTGTGGAGTGATTCAGCTGTTTGTTTTTTTTGTCTTGCCATTTGCAGGGAGATTTTGTCAGATATTATTTTCATCCCCAACCTCTCCTCTTCCTCATACTCCTCCATTTCTTTTAAACTTTGTGTGCCTTTTGAAGTCTGAGGCGGTGTAGTTTTTCATCATTTTATTATCTATTTGCTTTTTTGAAATAACCCCAGAGGCTTTTTTTTTTTTTTCATTCCCCTCAGCCAGTCTCCTTTTCAGCTAGATGTCCTGATGCTGCCTCCTCCTCCTCCTCCTCCTCCTCCTCCTCCTCCTCTCTCAGATAAAGTCTACCGGTGAATGGGAGTCCTGCCTGCTATCGATCCCAAGCAGTTTGCCTGGCACACAATGTCCTCCACATGAGTCATTTATGAGCTGGCTTGTGTGACACGCACCTCTATTATTCTCCTCCACAAGATGGTGACTCTATCTCTCTCTCTCTGGTTTCCTCCCTCCGTCTCTCAGTCACCATGAAGCAGGTGGCCCGCACCGTGGCCAAAGTGGAGCTGTCAGACCACGTGTGTGACGTGGTGTTCGCTCTGTTCGACTGCGATGGTGAGTACCTGGCTGACTACATTCATGGAAAGCAAATAAAGCCTCAACTGACAGGTGGAAATCATCAATAAATGGACCTCGTCTCCTCCCCTCGCTCTTCTTTATTTCATCATCTCTCCCCTGTCCATCACCCTTTCTCTCCCTCCTCCTCCGCCTGTCTGTCTTCCTCAGGTAATGGAGAGCTTAGCAATCGGGAGTTCATAGCGATTATGAAGCAGCGGCTCATGCGGGGGCTGGAGAAACCCAAGGACATGGGCTTCACTCGGCTGGTGCGGGCCATGTGTAAGTGTGCCCAGGACACGGCCTGGGACTTCGCCGTCCCAAAGACGCAATAGAGACTGCGTGTGAATAAAGCAACAACGGCAGCAGCAGCATCCAAGACCTTTTTACCTTCAACAGGTCTCCACCATTCAGACAGACCAATAATGCAATGGACTCATTCTGGCCGCAGCGGTGAGGGGCATCTTCAACCATTAACGCATGTTGCTGTAGTTCAAACTATCAGTATAGTGACTGAAGCATGCTGACACATTCTGTCCCTGAAAGGCTTCTCTAGCATGCCTCTCCAAGGCATCGCGGGTATTTGTATATAATCAAATTATTATTGTTATTTCTGCCATATTCTATTCTTTTATATCTGCATTTAACACATTTTACTGCAAAAGGCCAGAAGAGGAATCCATGTTATTTGACCTTCTGCTGTATACATGCTGCAGTAAGTCTGTTCTATGCGGAGAACAGACCTCAGCTATTTCTTTGGTGGGACAGACGTCTGTAATCTTGTTAGCGCCTCTTCATCCAGTCTGCTAGCTCCGGCTGCGTCTTCATTTTGTCCCATAAAAGATCAACGATGCTCGTCTTGCTTTACAATGTACTGTTCAAAGTGTGTATTCTTCTAGTTGGTGCCCACTGAAACACTTTATATAAGATGGATGTCAAAAGAAATGCTCTATTAAAGATGTTTTTAATAACGTAAAACCGATTACGCTTTATTTATGAGCGACTGTGTTCTGCTCGACTCGTAAGTTGGATTGTTGTCCTGCCATGTGCTCGTTTTCACTCTTTGACTCTGAGGGGAAAGAACAGTGGGGGATTAGTGAGACTAATCTATGGCGCACCGAGGAAGCCATTTGTCATGTGAAAATGAAATTGGGTGGAACATTTCGGAGCAAAACTGCTCAGCTGATTGTATGACGTGCCTTTGAGTGCGTGTGCCAGGGGAAGATGCTAATGTGTGTGTGTGCGAGAGCGAGAGCGGTCAGCAGTTTTGTCTAATTGAAATGGACAGGATGGGCAGTCCTCGGCCTCTGCTGCCCATTAAAAGATTGTCCTGCAGCCCCTTTGGTACACATTGTGCTGCATTGGCCTGAGACGGCTGGCTTGCTCTCTTGCACACACTGCGACTGACAGACGGAAGTGGTGCTCTGCAGTGATTGCTGGGCTGAAGATTAGGTTGAAGGACCTCTCATCAGTATTCCTCACCCGTGTTCTTGACTGAGCTTAAGTCTGGCGTTACAATCAAAAAGATTGTTTCTATTGAAAACACGAGACAAGAAACGTGTCTGACAGACGGGAAACAAGCAAATTAAACACAAAAAAAACACCCGGAAAAAGAAAGAAAATCACATGAAAAGGAGTCAAATGTTGGCATTTACATCCTGTTAAAAACTATTACGGAAGAAAATTTTAAAATATATATATATATATATATATATATATATATATATATATATATATTTTTTTTTTTTTAACAGAACATCCTTAATGTATCAACTTTACAAAACATCAAATTTTCATGAGCAACAAAACGTTTTCAAATTTGTGAAAATGCTTTTTTAAGTGTTTTACTTGTCTTGAGATAAAAATAAAAAGAACATCTAAACCTTTGGTTTTTCTGAAAAATTAAAACTCCAAAAAAGGAGATACATGGTTATAGCGACTCAATACTCAATTCTTTTATCTGCTGTACAGCCTTGCCCACCAGCACTTCCTTCATCATAACTAGTGCTGCTGATTACAGTGATGTTCATGAGCGATTAATCTACACATATTATCTTTTATGAACCACTTTAGTCTGTCTAGTGTTTGGAAATTGTGAAAAATGCGGTCAAATTGTTATATCCAACCAACAGTCCAAAAAAACCCACCTAAAATCTATTTATCATAATATATAAAACTGAAAATCAGCTAAAAGCAGTGATAGTGCTTGATAAATGACTTTAACACCTAATTGACTGTAGAAAAGATGTTAAATTAGTTTTCTCTCAGTTGATTAATCAACTATTTTATTTCAGCACTTATAGCAGCAAAGCAAAACACTGCTTTACTTCTGCTTTAAAATCCTAAAGGTCCTGCAACTGGTAGTTTTCTTGTGGATTCCAACATGCTGCCAGCAAAAATCACCCAACGGCATGGAGTCTCTCAACATCAGTTCCATCTGCACTGAGAAGTTGCCCAGTAGCAGCTGTACAGTGGCTGTAAGGCAGCCCCCCCCCCCCCCTCTCCTCAACAGCTCAGCCGTGTAAACCCCTGAGCAAGCCTGCTCTGTCAGATTCCCTGCCTGGTGAGCAGTGAAGCAATGCCCAGTGGTTCGCTGTTGTCAGACTTTGGAAAGGGGGCTATATTTGGAGTGACTGCAGACCTCCCTCCAAAGTCAACAGCTCTTTATGTGTTGGCACAGAAAAGTACACACCGTTTCCTCAGAGTGCGGATTCATAAACCGTATGGACAATGCACACGCTGTTTGTCAAGTGTGCTAAGGAATTAAGCTTTTTCTTCTCACTGAATGCAGCGAGTGTATACGCTCCATTAGGCCATATGTCATGTATTAGAAGTTAATGCAAAAATAATAAACTATATATTATTATTGCAGAAATGTGAGAACAGAGTTCATCCAGTCTAACTTCTCCATAAGGTTTTAAAAGGAAGGCTATATTGGAAGTAGTTTAAAGTTGTAAAAGACTTTCTACTGAGCTGTTTGTTTTCTGATACAATCCGCCAACGTTGCTCTATTAATACTGTCACAAGTGTGATTAAGAGAATTTTTAATATGTAATGATATATATGGTTGTACAGAACATTTTGTAAGGAAAGATGTGAACCAGATTAGGTAGTCACACCAGTGCTTAATTAAAAGTGATTGACAGTATCGAAGCTGTGAAAAGTTGGTAACTGAAGTCAAATTATTATACTGTTGCTGCTTTTTACATGAAGATAATTTGACCAAGGAATTAGTTTTATTTAATTTTTTTCAGTGAATGTTGGAAGAAAAGTAGCCTACATGAGGGCAGAGGGCTTTTCATATTTCATAAAATATAAGTAACTGTATAAAAGACCTAATTGAGTAACTTGAAAGGGACAGTATTGAAAGGAATACAAGGTCTTCAATTCATCAGATCTGGTTTACAAAGCTGTGACAGGCAGAGCTATTTTATGTCTTCATATCAAAAGATGTAGTCTGATGCTCTAATTGCTTGGTAAAACAATAAAAAGACATCTTGCATTTCTCCACACTGAACACTATGGGCAGATAAACTGAACGGACAATTCAGACCCGAGAGCATGTCGGGGATAATGGCCTTTGTTTGGGTTAACAGGGTAAATCAAAGGGGCACTACCCTGGCGATGTCATCAGGGTTACCTCTCCTTGGGCTTGGTTAATGGGAAGTGTAAGGTCTAGCCTCTGGAGGGTGACCCACATTAGCAGCCACCCTCAAACCTGTCCCATGGCAAGTAATAAGAAGTGACACCGCAGTGCAAAGAGCTGCATGACTGCCATCTAGTGGCTTTGATGAAAGTGTAAGGAGTGATTGTCCATTGTCCACTCTGCATCCCCTCCAGAGAAAGAACTGGCCACTACAGACGGACTGATTTCCCAATACGCTTTAATGAAGGAAACAAAAACAGATACATGAAGGATTTGATATTTCTCCTGGACTATCATTCCATAACAGAGTTTATGACTGTAAGCATGCAGGTTTGAGACTACAGGACAAAGCCGCTCGTCATTTGGAGATGCATACTGAAACCATTTCGATGTTTGTAAAACTCTTCAAAAAAGTCGTACAACCACACCAACATTTAATCTTTTCGGTTTTAATTACAGCTACAAGAACTAATACAATATAACAAACGTTCATACAGGAAATCCAAATAATTGAAACACACATGGCTCTCAGTTATGTTGGTGAAGAATAAATTTGATACCACTGATTAACAGATTAGGGAGGGCTTGAAAGTGGTATCTTATCAAAAGAAACAATAGATACAAAGCAAAATGCTTTGTATCTATCTTGAGAATAGCACAGAAAAGACCACCCGAGAACCGGAGCACTGAAATGGAATAAAACGTAATAAATACACAGTATAAAACTCAGTTCTACTCCTCAAATGTTGGTGTAATGTAAAGAGAAAACAAAAACAGAGCAGAGCCCTCTCCACTCACATTGGCCAAATAAAAATTGACAAACCAAACAAACTGAAGAATCCATTAAAAATCAATACCAGCCTTTTCATAGCGCATTATAAAAGAACCTGGTGGGATGGATGGCTGTCATTCATACATAGATAAATGAGAAGAAAAAAAAGTTACAAAGAAATAAGACATTCATCATACAGGTTAAAGTCAAAAGAAGCAAAACAAAGGGGCCCAACACACATTGGAATTTTTTCCATTAACAGGTGGCCTGCAGCCACCTAGTGGCTATAAGTAGTAATGTCACATGGATGTCAACCTTCACCAGTACAGTCGGAAATCACAGATGGGGACATCGCTCTCTTGCTTCCGATCAGAGACAAACCAATGCCCTCCACGATGACCAGAGGGCAGCTAATTAAACCTAAGTGCCAGCTCAGCTCTACGGGTCACATTCCTGTCAGCGCGCTGCTGGATAGTGATGATAGACGACTGTTTACAGGGGGAGGAAGCAGACAACGGATAGTCCTGATCACAGGTACAGTAGAGTTCAGGTGGGAGGGACCAGACTGAGTAGGTCCTTAGTCACTGTCAAACTTAATGGAGTTGACCGAGGTGGAGATGGCTCCGCCGCGGTAGCTCCCCCTCTTCTTCTTCGTCTTTTCATGGCGGAATGACTTGCCTTTAGTGAACCTGAGCACATCGTTGGCTTTCTGGCCCCAGTCCCCGTTGGCCCCGTACTGGAATAGCAGAGACAAATGAACATGTTGTGTGAGAGTCAATTATTGGATGACATCAGCAATCCTAGTGTGTAGTGCGGTTGTAAGAATGCTCACAGTGGTTACTGAGCTCACCTTTGCATCAAAAGAGTTGTCCTGCAGACGGGGATCCACCGCTACTTCTTCTTCTCTTATTCTACGGAATGGTACATTGGAGGCCTGAAAGAAAAGTCAATTCTGTCAAATGATGGCTCCTCCCCTTCAGGAAACTCAGGCTAAAACTAAGTTCCAGCGTAGCAGGCTTTACCTTCTTATTGGCTTTAGGAAACGTTTGTGGTGTGGTTGTTATTTTCTTGTTTTTCGGTGTCTTGACTTCCGTCTCTTCCTCTTCACCTTCTGATGATTCTTCATCTCTTTTTCTCTTTCCATTGGTACCTGCATACATTAGAGGAAGAAAGTTACTTGTGCTGCTCATTGAGTGGATCACAATCGCAAATCAGTCAACAATAGAAGTGTTCTATAAAGCCAAGCTGCATGAAATTGTACAACATTTGAAAGACCAGTAACACATTTCTTGTAATGACTATTTGAGGGATCCAGTGTGCCGCCATGTACTGTTTGTTTGGGACTCACATTTTGCTACAGGGGTGTTGGGTGCTGTGGCTGCTTTTTTTGGCGCTTCCTCCTCTGATGAACTGTCTGCAGAGCTGCTGCTTTCCTGAGGCTTAGAAGCTGGGGTCGTCTTGGGTGCGGCAGCAGGTGTAGCGGGTTTTACGGTACTTTTGCTGGCCGCTTCTTCCTCGTCAGAGCTGCCGTCACTGGATGAGGACTCTGCTGGATTTCCTGGGGTCTTTGGTGTTGCTACCTTGGGTGTTGCCATCTTTCCATTGGAGACTGCAGGCTTAGCAGGGGTGGACTTGGTCTTGGTCTCCGTCTCCGAGTCAGAGCTGTCCGAGCTGCTATCCTCAGCCTTCTTGGTTGGAGCTGCAGCTGCCTTTGTGGCTTTGGGCGTGCCAGCAGGGGCCACTACTGCTGGAGCTGGTTTCTTGACTGCAGGTTTCTTGACTGCAGGTTTGGCTGCCTCATTCTCAGAGTCTGAACTGTCAGAGTCAGAGCTGCCCTCTGCTGCTGCCCCAGGCTTTGCCGCAGGCTTTGTGACTGGGGTAGCAGATTTAGCTGCTGCTGGCTTGGCTTTCACTGGTTCTTCCTCGTCCTCAGAGGAGTCAGAGCTGCTTTCTGCTGCAGCAGGAGGCTTTGCCACAGGAGTAGCTGGTTTAGCTGCAGGTTTAGCTGCAGGCTTAGCCTTGACTGCTGCTTCATCTTCAGAAGAGGAGTCAGAGTCTGAGCTGCTTTCTGCTGCAGCAGCAGGCTTTGCCACAGGAGTAGCTGGTTTAACTGCAGGCTTAGCCTTGACTGCTGCTTCATCTTCAGAAGAGGAGTCAGAGTCTGAGCTGCTTTCTGCTGCAGCAGGCTTTGCCGCAGGAGTAGCAGGCTTTGAGGTAGGCTTAGCTGCAGCAGGTTTAGCCTTGACTGCTGGTTCTTCGTCTTCAGAAGAGTCAGAGCTGCTTTCTGCAGCAGCAGGCTTTGTTGCAGGAGTAGCAGGCTTTGATGCCGGCGTAGCTGGTTTAGCTGCAGGCTTAGCCTTGACTGCTGCTTCGTCTTCAGAAGAGGAGTCAGAGTCTGAGCTGCTTTCTGCTGCAGCAGCAGGCTTTGTTGCAGGAGTAGCAGGCTTTGATGCCGGTGTAGCTGGTTTAGCTGCAGGCTTAGCCTTGACTGCTTCTTCATCTTCAGAAGAGGAGTCTGAGCTGCTCTCTGCTGCAGCAGCAGACTTTGATGCAGGAGTAGCTGGTTTAGCTGCAGGTTTAGTCTTGACTGCTGCTTCATCTTCAGAAGAGGAGTCTGAGCTGCTTTCTGCTGCTGCAGGCTTTGCCGCAAGAGTAGCAGGCTTTGATGCAGGGGTAGCTGGTTTAGATGCAGGCTTAGCCTTGACTGCTGCTTCATCTTCAGAAGAGGAGTCAGAGTCTGAGCTGCTTTCTGGAGCAGGCTTTGCCGCAGGAGTAGCAGGCTTTGATGTAAGCTTAGCTGCAGCAGGTTTAGCCTTGACTGCTGGTTCTTCATCTTCAGAAGAGGAGTCAGAGCTGCTTTCTGCTGCTGCAGCAGCAGCAGCAGCAGCAGCAGCAGGCTTTGATGCCGGTGTAGCTGGTTTAGCTACTGCAGGTTTAGCCTTGACTGCTGGTTCTTCGTCTTCAGAAGAGGAGTCAGAGCTGCTTTCTGCTGCAGGAGTAACAGGCTTTGATGCCGGTGTAGATGGTTTAGATGCTGGCTTAGCTTTCACAGGAGCCTCATCTTCAGAACTGCCATCTGAATAGACATAATATATTTTTTTATTTTATAAATAGACAGTAATGTACACTAAGTTGCCAGTTTATTGGGTACACCCAGCTAAATCTAATACTGTGTAAAACAACAGCCCTGCAACAACGTTCTACACCGTGTTCAGTCAAACAGTTACAACAAAAACTGAACATTTTATCCTTCATGACGCTAGAATTTATTGCAGGACTGTTGTAAGTAGACAGCATTAGTTTTAGCTAGTCGAAGCTACTAAACTGGAGTGTATGTAACAGAGCAGGGGTAAGAATGGAAATCATTTCAGAACCGACAGTGCTCATGATGAACTTTCATGATGAATACTAGCCTTGATCCCGCCACAAAATGGTTAAACAAGCAAAGAGATTTACATAAATTAAAGCAAATTCAAGGTATTACTAGAAATATAATCACATCTTCAGAAATGCCGAGCTCACATGCTCAAAATCTGGATTCTGTTACCTGAGCTCGAGGACTCGTCTTTTTTAGCTGGGGTAGTCTTGGCCGGTGCAGGTTTAGCTGCAGGTTTTTTTGCCGTCTCCTCCTCGTCTGAACTGGAATCCTCCTCTGAGGAGGATTCTTTAGCCGGTGTGACTTTAGCTGCAACAGGTTTAGCTGGAGCAGCTTTAGCAGGAGTCGCCTTCGCCACAGGCTTCTTCACATCCTCTTCGTCCTCTGAACTTGATGAGTCTTCCTCTTCAGCAGGTGCAGCCTTGGCTGCGGCAGGTTTCACTGGCACAGCTTTAGCTGGTGTGACTTTGGCTGGAGGCTTCTTTGCCACCTCTTCATCTGAGCTTGAATCTGGAAAGACACGGGCATGAGGAAAATGATTTGTCACATTTTCCATCGGATAACAAAAATGTACAGATGATTTGATGATACTGATTATTACCTGAGCTCTCAGAGCTGGACTCCTGCTTCTTTGCAGCAAGTTTGGGCACCACAGGTTTGGCAGCCGGGGTTTTTGCCGGTGCAGGTTTTGCTGAAGATTACAATGCTGTTAGACATGCCATTAAAAACATGGATACTTCAAGTTGGAAAAGGTGGGCCCCTCTTACCGGCTACTTTTTTCTCTTCTTCCTCATCACTGCTGTCTGACGAGTCGCTGTCCTTGGCCTTGCTGGCTGCTGGTGCCTTCTGGACTGAAGCAGGAGGTGGAACTGCACTGTATGCTCCTATCAAGACAAAGGAAACAGCGTCATAACATGGACCTCAGGGCCTCTGTACAATATTTTAGGCACTTAGAATTAGCTGTTGACGTCGTCTGGTCTTCATATAGGACAAACATGGTCGGCGGTCTTGGCCATGGATGTGAAGCACTCCAAAAACGGTGCTGGCAAGTTTAAATGTTTCAACTTTTTTTTTTTTTTTTTTTTTAAAGGAATCGCTAAGACTACTTCCCAGCAGGGGAAAAGCTAACAGGACAGACTCCGACTCTATATCCTGTATGAAAAAATCTTTAACTATGTTTCCATGTAGCGCTGTTTAACACGAGCATGTCAGTAACTAATGAAAGCTGTGCTCTCTTTGCAAGTGCAATCAAACCTACTCTAATGTTCAAAAAGCAGATGGATGAATAGAAGGGCAACGTGTGTGTGTGTGTGTGTGTGTGTGCGTGCGTGCGTGCGAGACTACGCTACAACAACAAAAATGAAAGGATATGCCGCAGCAACAATCTAACAGTATACTTTATCTCAATAACAAACTGAACTTGTCCTTTTTGGCTCCTGCACATTGCGTATAGGGGCAGCCAGAGGATATAAGGGTATGAAAAAGGCATAACAACATACCTGCTTTGGGTTTTTTGCTGGGCGGAGCCTCGTCTTCAGATGAAGAGTCTTCACTGCTCGATTTAGCAGCAGCAGCCTTTACTGGGGCAGGTTTAGCTGGAGCCTATCAGGACAGTTGGCGTAAGTATAGCGTCTTACTAGGTATATACACAAACATGTATGCATATATAAACATATCTTATACAATCACAATCAAAACTATTAAAATCCATGTAATGATATTTAGATATGACCAGACTCTTTTTGCATACCTTGGCTGGTTCTTCATCTTCAGAATCTGAGGAACTATCTTCGCTGCTCGCCTGCTTTTTCTGAGCTGCAACTTTAGCAGGAACCGCTGGTTTGGGTGCTGTGACGGCGCCAGCCTTGGGTTCTAATAATCAGAGGTAAATTAGATAAAACACATTTCATTATCAGCTCAATTTTAGTTCACAATTCAAGGCGGTTGCAATACACAATATTAATGATGTCTGGCTCTAAACTCACTTGGTGTAGGGGCTTTGGCGGGCTGCTCATCCTCAGAATCTGAGTCTTCACTGCTAGAGCTGCTGTCTTTCTTCCTTGCTGCAACAGGCGACTTCACAGGAGCCTTTGTGCAGAAACAAAATTTGTTAGCATAAATGCACAAGCATAGCCTTTCACCAATGACTAGATCAGGGATGATTCTTTAATTTGGATGATTCCTCCTACTTTTGCAGGTGTCTTTGCTGGAGCCTTCTCTTCAGAGTCACTGGAGTCTTCACTGCTGCTGGATGCAGCTTTACTAGCTGCTGCTGCTTTAACAGGCACCACCTTGGCCGCTAAAACAAACAGAAATGTAATCTGATGATGTGGTACAACATTTCAGAATGGCACATTACTGACACAATTCGACCAGATTTATCAGTTCTCCGTGTCAAACATATTGACATTACCTGCAGGGGCTGCCTTGGTTGGTTTTGCAACAGCTTCTTCATCCTCGCTGCTCGACTCCTCGCTGCTGGAGCTCTCTGCACTGGTTTTTGCTTTCTTGGCTGACGGACCGCTTGCAGCTTCACCCTTGTTAGGAGGCGCCTTTCGTTTCTTGGCTTCAGGCGACCTAGGAAGAACCAATGTTATATTAAAGCTCACATTTTATTTTCGCCCGGTTTCCCCTCGACAACAGAACAGAAGAGCGACAGAGTGTATTGATGTCAACTAGAGACAGATCCTGGAGCTGCTGCTAAGGGAGCAAATAAATCCTAGGACACTGGGACAGCAGCAGTGGGGATTCTATACATTAATTCATAACATACAGCAAAAAATGCATGACTGGCATCACCATAAATGTACTAGTGTTAACCAAATGACAAACTGTTGTCCATACGTCAGATGTTAAATTAGCTATTTACTTGTTTTTAAATTATATACGACTATATTTTCTACTTAATTGTAAGCTTGATGAACCAACAGAGTCTATCACAAATTCAAAAGTTTGCGGATCATTTAAGTTTCGCCGCATAATGTCACCAGTTTTAGCACTACTCTAACAGGGAAAACTGTGCTTATGTTTGCACATTTGACAAAACAGTGTTCAGTATGCTTTAAGGTCGATTTGTGCTCTGGAGGGATTCTGAGCGTAGACAACAGATCTGGTTAGCCGTGGCAGCATTTGATTGATGGGGGGGGGGGGTACCTACAACGCTGGTGGGCCATATTTTATATGTATATTGATATTAGTAAAAACGTAATAAGCTTGACTGAGGGACAAAAAAGGCCATAAGTAACTCACTTCACCCAGAAGTTGTAGATGTTGAGGAGGCTCTCGTCGTTTGGATCTTGTTGAGTCTGTAGAGAAACACGTGAAGCACCAACTTAGTCCAACAATTCCAGAAGTTTCAAGGTTTACGTAATTTAACAATCAGTTGCAATTTCCCACAATGCAAACCACCCACTGTATGATTTGCATTTACAATTTAACAGATGCGAACGTTAATATTTGCGAATAAACAAGTGGTAGATGAAACACAACTTGTGCACGTGCCCCTACACGTGTAAATGTAACCAGTGGCTGCACGGTCACTGTACGTTACACAGCAATCGTTGTACTTTTACTCCTCGTGCAGCAACTTCACGTCAAAGCTATAGACAGGCAACACGACACACTGACTGCCAACCACACACGGCGGGCCGCTTACCACTTTAGTCTGCTTCAGAAACTGCTGAGCCGCCTTTGTGAACTTGTTCTCCAGCAGAAACGAATATACGCATTTGTAAAGATCACTCGGCTTCGAGTTTTGCTCCGCCATCTTCACCACGCTCCTGGAAGGAAAGAAAGTGAACGGAACCTGTGAGCATGTGCGTAGGCGCCTATTGATGACGTTACCATGTGCTTTAAAAGCGTACACGACTTTGGTTTTTGAATAAGAGTTTGAGGCATTTGAACCTATGTTTTGAAGCCTTTTTACATGGTTTGGACACAATTCTTTAATTTCATCTCCGGTTCACGTTGTGCATTTATACAAGTTACAGCTCTGGTTTTTAGCACCAGGAAGTCTCGTGACACCTCATTAGCAATCTCAATTTCCTCCCAGGATTTTTTTTATTTTTTACGTTTTAAATAAAAGCATATTCGTTTAGTGGGAGTTTATTAGTAGTACCACATGAATACTCTCTTATTTTCCAGATTTGATTAGTCATTTTGTTATCAACATAGACGCAGACTTTATACGTCATCACCAAAGACCTTCCCCGTCCCTCGTGTCATAACATGGTCGCCTTTAGCTGGGTAATCTGGCAATGACACAGACCCACTGTCAGCTGAATTAAACGTGCGAATCGAGGATTTCTTCGCCGAAGCCATGCCTCGCTACGAACTGGCCCTGATCCTGAAGGCGATGCAGCGGCCGGGGACGTCGGCTGCTCTCCGGCGGACAGTGGAGACTTTGATGGAGCGCGGCGCGGTGGTGAGGGACCTGGAGAACCTGGGGGAGAGACTGTTACCCTACACGATAACCAAACACAATCAGAGGCACAGCCGAGGGGGATACTTTCTGGTCGATTTCTACGCAGCCCCCAGCATCCTCACAGGCTTACTGGACCATCTGCACCGCGATGTGGACGTGGTGAGGCCCACTGTGCTGAAGAAGGACGCCCAGGTTCCCAGCAGTAACTGCTGTGGTCCCCAACAGTGATCGAATGTAAGGAATGGTTGATATGTGGGTTAAAGCCAAGTGCATCGGTGCTAACCATGTGTCTGTTTAAAAATGAAACCCACAGCTGGTGCAGGAGTGGCCTTTTCACTCACACTAGTTTGCACAAGTTGCCAACAGGTTGGGATTATTGTGTCATAAGTGTTCCATGCATGGATGTAGTGCTGCAATTAGATCATATTTCCATTATTTATTAACATGCTTAATCAATGCTAAAATAATTTCTTCAGTAAAATGTCAAACACAATGATGCCTATCACAGGTTAAGATGGAGCTCAATGTGATTCCTAAAGTAAAAAGCTTCAGTTTTCAATCTATATTATGAAACCAAGAAGATCAAACAAGGAAAGGAAATAAGGAAATATCGATATGCTTGAGTATCGCAATATTTTTGGTGATATGGTATCGATTCTCAAAATGGTATCGTTTCCATGCAAAAATTCACAGCAGACAGTAGCTCAGAGGGGGTTCACCGGGAGGAATTCTGGGAATCCCTGATGAGGTCTTCAAGCTAGCTTTTGTCAGGTCGGTCTCATCTTCCAACAGTTCACACATCACGCTTTAACGTGGATTTGCGAGCACCGAGCCAAAGCAGACTTGCCTCTGATCTGGGGCTTTGATCGGGGAGCTCCAAAAAATAGTGTGTGAAGAGAAAGTCAGAGCTTAAATGTGTGTAGTGTGAACTAGGCATTACAGTATCACTACATTGAATATTAACCCATGTATAATGATACTTATCGCGAGAGTTTTGCCAATAAACAGCCAAAGTCTGCATGTATTAGTTGACAAACACCAAGGTCATGAATTTTCTGTCAGTGGACTAGCCAATTAATGTACTAATCATTTTAGTACAACCTGGCTAACAAGGAACAATGGATAGAAAGGGCCCAAAACCATGCACACACACACACTTATTTTCTCGGCAGCTTTACGGCTCCATTATGGGCGATATGAGGCAGCAGGGCCGTCCCTAAAGTAAATGGATATCTATGGATAGCCATACTGTTTTTATCAACTAATAGGTTAGTGGAATTAATCTAAAAATCTGTAGAACATGTTCAAGTATTAGGACATGAAAGACACATGCTTGTCTCTGCTCAAGGGTACCTTCGGGAATAACTAAATTGCTTATGTAAAGAGAACATGCACTACAGTGTAAGATGTAGTGCAGTTGGCCTCCTTGTAGTTAACAATAGTGAATAAAGAAGAAATCCCCAGATAAAATAGATCAGTATACGCTAATTAACAAGATGCAGTACAGAAGTGCCAAAAATATGTGAATTTCTAAATGTTGTCGCCTTTACATAGTTTGTCAAATATAAAGCACTTTTTATTCTACTGTAAAATGTAATGCTCCACATATCTGTGTCACTATTCTTTATGAATCAGCTGTAGTGGATTTGTATCAAAATGTTATTGGTATGTGTTTATGATCAAAATCCAGTATCATTCAGAGTAATCTTATAATGACTTCATTAAATGTGTTCATGCAGTCAATGTCCTTTACCTTCAGTTCATGGAGATGATGCTGTGCTGACTGTGCTGTAACTTATTTGTTCCCTTTGTTTTCCAGGTTTCCACAGCTCATATCCAGACCGTGTACAGTGTGATGCTTCCCTATTTGATCTTTTCCATTGGTGTTGGCCTACATTTCGAAGTTACGTCATAATAAACTACTTTTTTTTTTCTATCTCATTTGCAAGTTTTCTTGACTTTTTGTTAAAACATGTTAGGCGTGTGCACCACATGGTGTTAAACAATGTGATAGCAGTTTCAGTTCCTTTTTTCATTCGCCGAGACAGTGCAGTTCTGAATTCCTGTGGTTGAGTAGCATTTTGGACTTGGATCATTGCCCTCTGAGAACACACTGTAAGTAATAAACAGCTGCCACTGAGCTTCCAAGCCTGGGTATTTTCTCCTCACTGGATCAGATTAAACAACCCCCCATTCATTTTAAGAGACCAAGGTTACCAGGGTTTTTCCGGGACTTTCTGGGCGTGTTTATCTTTGTTAGTTAGCTGGAATGGCAATTGTGTAAATCCACCTTTGCTTGGCCGTGTCTACCCCCACCACAGTCGTCGCACACCATGCATTTATGGAGTGGGGACAATTTGTATTGACGATTTTGATTCAGTAGGTAGAAATTAGCATTGACTTGTGTTGTCTTACAAATACCTTTCTATTTAGATACTGCAGGAAAACGTTTTTTTTTATCAACTATACAGCCACCACTGGAAAAACCCTAATGTTTAGTATAGTAACACAAGCTGTCTGATAATAACCCCTGGGTTTATATTAAACATCTATCAAACATTTACTAATAAACATCTCACTTGTTTTACGCACCTAGTAAAACAAGTGAGATGTTTAAATACGATTTAGATCTTTAGAAACTTGTGTGATCGCATCAGGCAGTCACATGTCTCGGTGAGCAGTCAGCTGACAGTGAGACGTCATAAAAGCAGATCCGCGGGCCTCACCGTCTGCATTGCAGTATTCACAGTTCACTGGCGTACTTCATCCACTACAGAGAGACGAGCCGGAAAACAGCGGAGTCATGCTGCTCCTAACTCTACTTTTCGTGTCTTCAGGTAACGTCAACACGAAGGGAAATGTTTTGTGCTAAGTCGGTGGTACTGTTCAGACAGCGGTCAATGCGCTGTAAAGTGTGTCTGGTTGTGTAACTACGGAGCTCACGCGAAGTGCGTTTCAACACGAGAACACGGAAGCCTTTCAAGCCGCTTTTGTAAACACTAACAAATCGGACAACGTTAACTTGAACAGAAAGCGCTGCTTTGTACTGAAGACATGTTATTTAAGATGCAGACGTCGGGTGTTTGTCCTCATTAAATGATTACACCAATGTTACATCTATAGACGAGGTCTGTTCTATGAATCTTGGCGTTTTCCGTTTGAGGTTTTGAGGCGTAATTGTTGGCCCGCTCGCTAACGTTAGCCAGATAACGCTAGTTAACTGGTTAGGTAAACATGTATTCCACGTTGGTCTGTATTTAGATATTTGACTGATATTAAATACGTATTTGTTGTTTATAAAAGTATGTAGGAACATCCCCATACATCTAGCTACATCAGTAGACGTAGCTAACACATTCGGGATCGTGTGTGTGTGTGTGTGTGTGTGTGTGTGTGTGTGTGTGTGTGTGTCGGTATAGGCTAATATTTTATCAATAATAAATATTATTTTATATCTTTGTAGGGGCTGATACTTTCCAGCTTCCCTGCTTTGACCAGACAATGAATGTACCTTTTTTTTTTTCCCTTTTTTTTTTTTTAATGTTGACCCTTTGTCTGGTTTCACGAGGAAGTTCAGATAGGATTCTCTAAACCAGCCACTTTCATTTCAGCTTTTTAGTAAAGGGTAAATGCAATTTTAAAAGTTATTTTTGTTCCTCACGATTTTCTTTGTAACCAGTATCTGTCTCCACGTGCACGTCTGGCACCAAGAGCTAAGCTATTTGTACTTTATGTTCCGACGAAACCGGGACAGTGAAAGAAACGGTTGCCGAAGTTATTGCTGCCATGAAGCTATGCATAACATGAAGCTATGCACAACATGAAGCTATGCACAACATGAAGCTATGCACAACATGAAGCTATGCACAACATGAAGCTATGCATAACATGAAGCTATGCACAACATGAAGCTATGCATAACATGGCTTTTCATATGATAAATGCTGACTTGGCCCAGCGGTATTTGAAGTAAAGATCTGAAATGATTGTTTTTGTTCTTATCAAAACGCATACTGTGGTTTCTTGCAGTATTGATTCCTTCAAGTCGTGGTATTTGTGCTTTGTGTATTTTGTGCTTATCTTAAATCTGACTTCTGGTTAAAGAATATTTTTTTCATTTAATGTCGTCTTTGCTCTTACACATTATTGCATGTCGTAAGATTAGCGTTCACTTATGTTGTTCAACCAGTATTATGTTGACTTCCTTTAACTGAAGTGGCCGCTACACTGAAACTCTTTCTCAGACTGTTGTTGAACAAAGTAATCTGAATCCTATGTTAAGCCCTCTGTGCTTCAATGCGACATGTGACGTTGATTCACTGTCATTTTGATGAGTTTTCTGTTTCAGAATGATGGTCACAGGAAGTGAGTCAAACATAGGCCTGAACATGTTGCAGCTTCTTTTTTTATTTTTATTTTTTGTACTACCTTTCTCTAACAAATAACTTGTTTTCCTGCTGAGTTTCATTACATGAAGCCGAGACGTATTTCTCTCGCTGTGTATTGCCTTGTTAAATGTTTACTGCTGTGCAGAGACGTCCTCCTTGTAGTCTGTCTGCTTGGGAACAGTTTGTTATTCAGTCTGACTGCTCATGTGACCCAGTGGAGGGTGGGAGGGCCCTGCCTGTACAGAGCAGGAGGGCTCTCCTAGTGGTGTAACTGGGTTATATGAAGGTTTGTTTGACCTCCGTTCCCAAATCATGGTTGTTATCACCAAAGGCTATTCCGTGGACTCTGCAACTTTTGCATGCTGCTTTTATGTCATGTTAAAGATGTGTTCATTTTAACAGTATTCTACTTATAATTCTAATCTATGAGAAATGGAGATTATCTGTATCTAGCTCTGTTTCTCAAGCAGGGTTTAAGCGTAGTAGTGTAAACGGGAAATGATGCCGCAAACTATTAGGTTCTTTCCCATATCACTTTATCGCTTCAGTAAAATGGAGAACTGAGAACATTAACCTCCTCTTTAATTATTATTATTTTTTTGCATTGAGCCACTAATGCCCCTTTCAGCTCTCATGGTATTTCTTTCTGACTGACTGGTTGGTTGGTGGGAAACGGTGTCAGATTGAGAAGTATATGCTAATGCAACGTAACGGTTAATGAGCTAATGGGATTTACTGTGTTTTTCCGTGATTGCAGTTATAAAACAGTTTCAAGAGTATTTACCCACAATCCTCAGTGTTTGAAGTAGTTCTATCTTCACAGAGCAAGCCCACTGATATAATTGATGCTGAGTCGGTTTTCAATGCATTTGAGCTCTTCAATGCAGTAGTTTGTGCTCATCAGACTTGGTAGCTTTGAGCCTGGTGAAGTCGTCAGAGCTTAAAGTGAACTTTGATAAAATAAATTCCCCGCCTCTTCTCATCTGCAACATATTGTAAAACTCAGCTGACCAGGGTTTGGTTGACATTTTTGTCTTCCCTTTCTACAGGGTGTTTTTGAAAATCAAACCTGCCGTTACAAAGTTGAAAGTGAATTCTTAAGAAGTTCCCCCCCTTTTTTTTTTTTTTTTTATTAAATAATGTTTTGAGGAAGTATGTTGGCCTTGATTCGTCCCACTGGCTTCCCCAGCAAGATGGTTTTAAAAACCTCAAACCAGTAGGTGCAGACAGTGGTTTCTAAAGAAAGAAACTGAATTTTAAGTCTACAGCATAAAAGACTATTTCTGCTTGTGCCTTGTTTACCTCCTTTAAGTAGTAATATGATATCCAGGAATATGGTTTTGACACGTGTCTGCTTCTTCTGAAAGGTATGACATTTGACTGAATTTTTTTTTTGGTCTCTTTTGCAGTTGCAGCAACCCCTCTGCTGGGCACTGAGCAGTGTGCTCGTGGCCCCCTCTACTGGTGTCAGAATGTAAAGACGGCATCTCTGTGCGGAGCGGTGACTCACTGCCGGCAGAATGTCTGGAACAAGCCTCAGATGGTGAGCTCTTTCTTTCAAATAAAGGGACGATGCCATTCATATTCTTTTGTTTGTTCTAAAATGATATAGAAATGTTTCACCAACAGATGGCACACGCTAGTCTTAAACTTTCACACATTCCTTATTTGTGTTGGATATTATTTACACATGACAAACCCAATTGTCTGGTTTCAGAGAACCGTGCCATGTGACTTGTGTAAAGAGGTGTTGGTGGTGGTGGAGCAGATACTGAAGGACAATGGCACTGAGGTAAGATTTAAAAAAACAAACAAATCACCTGTGTTGAGAAAACCTTTTGATAAGAAAATGAGTTGTCAGCAAATTTACCAAGACTTGCACTCCTTTGGAGGACTGATGTGGGAATTGATGTCATTGCAGGCTGAGGTTCTTGGGTACCTGGAGAAGGCCTGCCAGCTCATCCCTGAGAAAAGTTTCTCTGCCGAGTGCAAGGAGATGGTGGACGACTACTACCCCATCATCATCGGAATCATCAAAGGAGAACTGGTGAGCACAGTCGACCCGTTTGTCCAAGTCGTGGCCTGTTTTCAATTTGAATATAAATGGGAAAACCTGCGGGTGAAGGTCCAAGGGTTGTAACAATTAACCGAAACGATTTAGGCACATCACAAGGTGCGTTTTTATATGGTTTGCATTTACATCTGTGATGTTTTAGATAAAACTTGTTTTGCCAGAAGTCTCGTTAAAGCTTATTGGAGATCAGTTCATCGTTCGGCCTCTTTTAGGACTCTCGGTAAATGGTCCATCTGCCCCTCGGTGTCAAAACCGAAAAGAGAAGTGGCTGTTAGCAAAGCGCAGTGAGCTGAATAAGGGCTATTGATGGGGGAAGTGAGTCAAAGTCTAAATGGGAACAGAGTAGTCATTGTGTAATACTCAACCTCATGACTGGGAGCTTTGGGTGTTGCTTTCTTTGTTTCAACTCTCACCTGCTGCAACTGTGAATAAAAGAGATGGTTCTTTACAGATAATATTAAAAGCCTAATTTTGGTATATTGCTACGTTTTTGTATTATACAGTTTTTTTTTTTTTACACATCGTCTTTGTTTCGTTTGCCACATTGTGAAATGAATAGAGTATTGATCAATTTTATTTTAAAAATGATTTACTTTTGTTAACATGTATACAAGACTTCCAGTTGTTGAAGTAACTTGAAGTTGTGTGTCTTTAGGAGGATCCCAGTGAGGTGTGTGGTGCCATCGGGCTGTGTCAGTCCCAGCAGGCAGCCCTGGCTAAGGCTCTTGCCAAGGAGCCGCTCGTGTCCAATGAAATCCCTCAGGTGGACCTCTCCATGCAAGTGGCCCCCTTCCTCCTCAATGTGCCCGGGCTCCTCTATCCTCAGGAGGACCAAAAGCAAGAGGCCCCCAAACAAGAGAGTCCAAAGCAGGTACACAGTTTAACTGCCTTCAACTATCTCCACCTGTTGTTGAGTATTGTCTTAATTTGGCCCTGACTCTTACCTTCCCTGTAGCAAAGTGATGACGTGTGCCAGGACTGCGTCAAGTTCCTGACTGATGCTCAAGCTGAAGCAAAGGCCAACTCCTCATTTGTCAGCTCGCTCATTGAGAATATTCAGAACCAGTGTGACCTGCTTGGAGCAGGCATAGCTGAGATGGTGAGAGCCCTTTACAAGTGAAGGAGGTTTGATTAAATGCATGTTTTTCTTTGTCAAACAAAGAAAATCCCCAAACTGTTTTTTCCTCATTGCAGTGCAAGCAGTATGTCGGCCAGTATGGTGAACTTGTTGTGGAGCAGCTCATGTCCATGGTGAGTGTCCTCCTAATGCACTTAGCTGATTTCAAAAGAAAGGAAAACCTTTTTGTGTTTGTTTATTTAATCTACAGTTTAACATGATTGGTGAATATATTCTAATATTTAATGACGAGCTTAATCATCAACACTAACGAGTCTGATCATTTGTCATTTTGCTGGTGCTAAGTCTATGTTCAGTCTTGCAGCACCACCTGGCCTGCTGACCTCAATTTATCCACATCTTTAAATCTTTTTTTATTTCTGTTTTCTTTTTTTCCCCTCGTGTTCCTCCTTTTACTTTTCTCCTCTCCATTAATGTTGTCCTGCTCTGTTTTTCTCCTGCTCTGGGCTTTGTGTGCTGCTCCCCAGGAACAGGTAGGTCTTTCCGTGTTCCGCCTGTGGTCTCTTAACCTTTTTAGCTCTTGCTGCTTGTGCTGTCCGCTCCTAGTGCTACTCACCTGACCCTGTAGCGATGCATGTAAATGATAAATGTCATTAGAAGGGAGACTACTTTATTTAACCTGAACCCCGTGCTTGTGTGGCTAATGTCTTGATACCTAAATGCCTGTTGGAACACGACAGTGAAGGACCACATTAAGTATGTGAAAACTAAGTCACGACATCTAAGCAGAGTGATTCACTGGTCTTTACTAACATTGACGTAGTTAGCCCCCTTTGTCCAGTATGGGTGTGTGGCTTTGTTTGATGCTGGCTAAAGTAAGCAGAGTTGGATTTATTTTTTGTAAAATAGAAACTCGTGGATATTGCATGGGTAGCAATGTTGTGGAATGGTATGCAGATTACAGACGCATGACTTGCAGACTTTTTTGTAGACCTTTCTCCATGTGTTCAGAAGTAACGATCCCTTTGTGATCTCAGGAACCCAAGGACATCTGTGTCCACGCTGGCTTCTGTACTGCTACGAAGAAGTCCATTCCCATGCTGATGCTGCAGGCGGCCAAGACTGTACCTGCTGCCAAGACTGTACATGCTGCCAAGCTTTTCCCTGCCACCAAGATCGAGTCTGCCACTGACAAGTCTGCTAAGGTAAGTCATGGTGGACGCCCGACTGCTGACTCCTGCCAGTACTTCATAATGACACAAGATGGAACCGTATTGTACATGCAGATTAGACGGTGTCTTCTGTGTTTCAGCCCATGGTGCGAGTCCGTGAGTCCCCACAGTGTTCCATCTGCAAGTTTGTGATGAAGGAGTTGGAGGATCAATTGGTGGATCAGAAAACAGAGGTGGGGATTTGCGCTGCTAGATGTATCCAGTATGGCCATAAAACGACAGTAAACGTACTGTTGGTGCAGTGAGTTAGACTCTGCTCTGGTGTCGAGCTGATCCATTTGTCTCTGTCTCAGGAGGAGGTGGTTCATGCTGTGGAGAAGGTGTGCACATACCTGCCCTCCTCTCTGAGTGCCCAGTGTAAGGACCTGATTGAGACCTACGGCCAGGCCATCATTGAGCTTCTGGTGCAGCAGGCTGACCCAAAGACCATCTGCATAGTGCTGGCACTCTGCAATGATGCTAGCCGTGCTTTTGTCCGTAAGTTTGCAGTTTGTTTTTCCTTTCTTCTCTATAAAGAATATAAACCATTGTCCTGTTTGAGGCAGTTTCATGCTAGAATCTGGCAACATAATGTGCTCTATTTTAACTGACACCGGCAAAAAACAATTGACAGCAAAGCTGGCCTCGTATAAGGCAGTATGTGTGATGTCTTATTGTATTGTTTTTATTTACATCTGGGGGCCAAAGATGTACTTCCACATATGGATATTAACGGTGATTTCTGTTCTAATTCTCTCCAGCTGCACTTGACCAGACTCTCTTTAAGACTGGTGGCTACTGCGACGTATGCAAGATGGCCGTGAGTTACATCGATGGCATTCTGGAGAAGAATGCAACAGAGGCACAGATTGAGGAGGCTGTGAGGAAAGTATGCAGCTTCCTGCCCAAGTCTTTCCAGACCGAGGTGATTAGTTGTAGCACTACTAGTTTGATCTCCTTACCTTGTGTACCTTTTTTACCTATCCTCCTTGTAAACTCTTGTCTTTGTCAACAGTGTGACCAGATGATTCAAGAGTATGAACCAGTGATGATCCAACTGCTTCTCCAGATGCTCGATCCAGACTTTGTGTGCATGGTAAACTACATTCATTCAGAACTAAATAACCGTAATAAGAACACTTTATCGTTAAGCAGTTTCTTGGTTGTGCCCAGGAAACATGAGTACTCACTTATTTCTGTCATAAGTTGTTGGTAACAAATGGTAAATGTAGATATTTAGCTTGCATGTTGCCAAGTCTAGTATCTGAGGGGTGTGTGTGTGTGTGTGTGTGTGTGTGTGTGTGTGTGTGTGTGTGTGTGTGTGTGTGTGTGTGTGTGTGTGTGTGTGTGTGTGTGTGTGTGTGTGTGTGTGTGTGTGTGTGTGTGTGTGTGTGTGTGTGTGTGTGTGTGTGTGTGTGTGTGTGTGTGTGTGTGTGTGTGTAACAGAAAGTGGGAGCCTGTCCTGAAGCTGTGCGCAGGCTGCTGGGAACAGAGCAGTGCAGCTGGGGACCTACATTCTGGTGCAAGAACATGGAGACAGCATCTCGATGCAATGTGAGTAGTTCAGTCGTATTTTGACACCTAAAGAGAGGCATTCTTAAGCCTGTTCTTTTTCTTTTTTTTTTTAACTGAATCGCCTGCCACTACTGATTCTTTAAACCTGGATATGTACATTCTTTATATCAAGGCTTGTCTAACCACTTGTTTCTGTCTTTTAGGCTGTGGATCACTGCAGACGCCATGTGTGGGTATAGAGGAAGCACAAACTGACCTGTAGGGAATTAAAAGAGAAATTACTGTAGTGCTGCGTCCCACTTTTAATTTTTGTCCCACTTATTGTTTTTAATGACTGCAGTTTGTTTAAATTAACTTTGATATTTTGAATGATGTCATGGTGGAAAGGGACTGGACTTTTGTTTTTCTGGGGGGGTGTGGCAAGGGAGGAGTGATGTCTGCAGCTCAGCCTTTTACTGCTTCGCTAAGCAAAAGTCCCAAAGCTTCACTGTCAGGCTTTGCAGACTTGCATCATACTTAACAATGTTGCTTGCTGAGTGTGGCGTATGTAAGGACACCGATTGTATCATTTTAAACGAGCAGCAGAGTGCTGCTGTCCTGATTGGTCTTTAGTGCTATTCCCCCTCACTTTTTTTGTTTTGTTTTTTTGATTCCTTCTCACTGGCGTAATTGAACGCAAATGGGAGAAACCGCTCTGTGTGTGTGTAAAGAATATCCAGCAGTACATACTAGCAGTATGTCTGATCCCTAAACAAATTATTTTGTAGAGAGAAAATGTGTTTCTGTATTAAGACTATATGGAGATAATCGATCCGAGTGTACTCTCCTCCCATTGTTTGCACTGTTCCTACTGTTTGTAAATCACTGTTTCTAACGTACAGAGAGCGCCTCCTCATTCGATTGTCTGCCTCACATCGTGAGCCAGCTGTCAGTCGATCTGTACATTTTTAACAATTAAAGTGATCTCAATCCACTTGGTTTCATTTCTTTTTCCCTTTGCTGTAAACCGACCATAACTCTACATTCTTATCAAGCTTGCCATTAAAAACCTACGGGCTCCTTTATTTGAGTGTTCACTTTTGCAGACCAGGGGGATTTTGTGCAACCTCAGCAGCCAGTCATGTCGCTGTCTCTTTAATAAAATAAAATAAAAAAACTTTCCAAGATTACGCTTTACTCTTGATATACAACAATAATGTTCTTAGCTGATAATCTGCAACTTGCATATATACACAGCTGACCATTTGGGAATCTGTGTTAATCAATTTAGGAGAATACAGTAGGATGACTTGAGAATTAAACAATGGGAATATATATATATATATTTTTTAATGGCGAGCAGCAATGTAGTATATTAAGTACAAAAATGGGTATTTTGATCTCAAGTTGCAGACAAAATAAACTAAAAGGCCATTGAAAAAGCTAAATATTTAATGTGGACAAAGGTTGTGTTTAAGATGGAACATGAAATATTTAAAGGTGGCTACTTTCCTTCACTAATGGACTGCAGCCTTTTAGAAATGACAAAACAAACTTGTTACAGGAAATGTTCAGTTTATAAAGTCTGGTTAAGTTACAAGGTTTACAAACAACACACATCAACCACATGTTCATCAATCAGCAGCATGTAGCAGTATCATGTACCAGCTGCTCACTCAGCTGTAATGCTTCTTTTCCATTTGCATATTTTATTACAGTGGAACTAAAACAGCACTTTCTGTATAACTGATGTACCACAAATTGAATCCCTTAAACAAAATTTTTGGTTCCGTTTTGCAATATGAAAATTTGGTTAATATGTCCCTTATGGACTGTGCTCCTAAGGGCCACATCAGTGTAAACAATACATATTAATGTGAGGCTTTATGGTTAAGAGGCTTATCGGTCCTTTCCCTTCATGGCAGACAACTGGCTTTACTGGTGCACTGAGCGTCAGGGCTTTGACTCCACTGGCCAGCGATTGTCTGCCCTATAGCTCAACTATACGACTGTAAATTACTAGGTTATTGCTCAACAGCCTGGTCAGATGTAGTGCACAATAAGCACAGAGAATGCCGATCCCACAGCCAGTCCCAGAGTGAGAAAGAAGGACATGACCACTCCTGTGGCCTCTGCCAGCTCTCTGGGTACGACCTTAGGGCCATAGATCATTGGCAGAGTGCCCAGGTAGCCATTGGTGAGGCCCAGCAGGCAGTTAAAGACCACGGGGTACACGTCGTTGGCGAACAGCACAGTGTGGAGGTGGTCCCTTGGCTGGTAGTTGCAGAACATCAGAAGTGGCACCATGACGGAGCGACACAGCACCAGCACTGGCAGGACTCGACTGGTGGGACCAGGGACCTGCAGCCAGGCTGTGGCCTGTCTGCCACAGAAGTCCGCTACATTGTACAGGAGGAAGCTGGTGAGGGGCACAAAATAAGTGGTCGCCCAGGGGCTGCCGCTGTCTTTGTTGACGGACTGGATTCCAGAAGACACTGCGGGGAACACCATGATGGAGACGCAGAAGACGTAGAAGACGCTCACGCCGAGCACCCACGTCTTCCTGAGGATGGGCTGCAGTGGTGGGACGGAGACTCTGCTCCCTGTGCCTGCTGCTCCCCCCTCACTCATCACCCCTGAACTGGTGCACACTGCTGCCTGCATGTAGTATCTAGAGAGAAGAGGAGCAGAACGCAGCAAGTGACTCGTACAACTAAAATCTCGAAGAAAGGCGAGTTGACAGCCAGGCAGAGTTTGTGGTGTTGGAGTGCAGAGCTCCTAGCTCAGTGTTTTAAGATATTCAATGTCAGGGCTGCGTATTTAGATGATTTCGACAATGTGGAGGAGGTCTTTGGATTTTCTATGACGCTATGCTCACAGAGGAAAAGTAAGGGGGATAAAGAGTGGGACCTTTTGCTGCCTCAAAGATAAAGAATAACGTTTTATTTCTCTACAGGGTCCTTTCCATAATGTCATAAACGTATAATAATTATCAGAGCCTGTCAGTGGCAAAAACGAGCACTTTCAGTGAATGAAACGTTACATTGACGCTGCACATTTGCCCTTGCAGCTTGTTTTCACGGCTGACGATTATAGCGTTATCCCTCAATACAGGACCCACTTAAAGAAATTGTTGTCCCCATTAATCACTTGGACACGAAAACATGTGAAATAACTTAGTTACCTTTTAATCTTTAAAATGCCTATTTAATGTCAGTCCAACTGGCGTTAAATGCAGCATTAAATAAAGACTAAAAAAAGATTTGTTTATTGTGTCTATTGCTAGTGACCTTAATCAAACAGCATCTGCAAATTCAAAATGCACAAACCCAATAACTGGAATAGGTAATAATAATTGTAATAAATAATCTTAAGTAATTTGACTCCACTATGTGTAGGATTTGAACACTTCTAACGTTGGCACCATCTGGTGGTGGTGGGAGGAATGACACTGTGGCACATATAATGCACACTCCTTAACTGTGACCTATAGTATTCAGATTCAGATGAATGTAAATTTTACAGGATACGGGAAAGGTGTAATCATAACCTATATTTCTAATATTAGAATGCAGGGTGATGGGTGTATCTGTATAGGAACCATAACACCTTTGGCTGCTACTGACCTTGAATATGCCAGCTTTGGCAGCAGCAGATATGCGATGATGCAGAGCAGGATGAAGACGTCGGCTGTCAGGAAATAGGCCAGAGCGCTGTCCGTCACATCCTTCGCCACTGCCAGGTCCACTATCGATGCTACTGCACTCAACGTGCCTCCCATGCCCTGGCCTGAGACAAGAAAGGACCTCCGCTCATGTATTGTGCAGTCATTAAAAATAATGTGACATAAATCACATTATTTAATCAGTAAACCCTTAATGAAGCTGCTGAATAGTGCATATTTAAGACATTTGTACAATGGTAATGTATACATGCAAAGACAATATGACCTGAATGAGAGCCATACCTGATATAAGAGCCTGAGAAATCCTCATGGGGAAATGCCCACTGATCCCGAACACGCTGCCAGAGAAGAGGTTGGACGCTCCACTGACTACAGCCACACTGGCCAGCGTGCCGATGAAGAAATTCGTCCTGCAGTCCGACACGTCCACCTTTACCAGCACCGTGGTCACCACAAACACCAGCAGGATGATGAAAAGAGAGGACAGGATCCGCACGTTTGAAGATAACCTACCAGCGCCACACACACAGAGATGTACAGGGACAAGGCAGGAGTTCATCAACGATCGGTCGATCAACTTAAACACAAACAGAAGCACATGTTTGGTGCTGTGGGACAAATGTGAGACGGTAAACCATTAATTATCCACACATGTGTTCTGCTGCAGGGGTGCTGTTCAAAATGACAATCTACAAGGCCCTTGATGGAACAATTGTGACACTGTTAACATCCAGACACAAAGAACCATGTGAAAGGAATGTACTTTAGTGTGAGTGTGTGTGTGTGTGTGTGTGTGTGTGTGTGTGTGTGTGTGTGTGTGTGTATTAACCTGTTAACTAGGACATAGTTGAGTATCAGACACAGCACAGAGGGCACCGTGGAGGCAATGGCCAGATAGCTTTCAAAGTATTCCTGTAAATAGTGAAAAGACAAAACATTTGAATTTGCTTGAATAGAAGACCACTCACTCACATAGTGTCCCACACAACATGCACAACATGTAACAATCCAGCACATTTTCTTCCTTATCTCTGCCCTGGTTCCTGTCAAATAAAATCAAACATTAATCTCACAATAGCAGAAATCTATAGAATTCATCCATTCTTGAAACAAAGGAAGCAGATCTTCCTCCCCCCCTCTAGGCCTTCGTCTTAGTTACCCTCAACGAGCGTCTTGGCGTTTCTAATTGTGTTGCAATGGATTCCTTTCACACATGTGACAGGACACTCAGTCCTCACGTCTGTCACAGGACCGTGCCAGTTCTATAAAAAGCATGCAGAATTGCACAAATGCGCACCTTCCTGTGTGCACGATGAACATAATAGTCGTAGTTGTATTTGTACTCACGCCGAGGTCTGAACGTTGCTCCTCATCGCCACCTTGATGAGTGCCGTTGCTCAGTTTGTAGAGCCAGTAGTGTTTGGCTGTGATGAAGAAGTTCCAGGGCAGCAGGGAGCCGATGCCCATCAGAAAGAAGATGATATACACCAAGCAGTACGAGTCATCTGGACTGTAGCGCATGGCCAGGGGCACTGAGGAATGTTTGGGCAGGAGTGATACAGAGGAACTCTGGTCCTCGCTCTCCTCATCCTCAGACGCATGGTGGTTGCCAAGAGCAGTCGGAACATAGGAGGAGTTCAGATTGGGCAGCAAGGGCTCTGTGTCGTCCATTTTCACGGATACTCTCAAAGTAAAGATGAAAGAGAATAGGGAAGATTGTGGTAGTAAAAGACTACGAAGACAGGAAGTGTTAAAAATAAAGCTGTGAAGAAGAGGAAGAAAAAAAACAAGTTAATAAAATCCCTGTGAAATACAAATGGTTTTGTAATAAGTGGGCTTGTGTGATGCTTACGTTTACTTGTGCTTGTCCAGAAAGGAAAAGACACACTATTTGTTGTGGAGCCATAGTCTATGGAGAGATCTCTGTGTTGCAGCTGGAAGAGACCATTCCAATTGTCCAGATCCTGACATGCTGCAATGCAAATAGTCACGTTTAACTCCGAGGATTATCATTCACTGGAATCAGTACTATTTGGCAGCAGTGTGTGAACGTGAACCCACTGCTCTCCTACAGCAGGGATCTGTTCTGGGCCGGCATAACTGGAGTCAGGGCTTGGCAATTCCGACGAACGGAGGCATTCTTCAAGTTAAATGCTTCATCGCATACATTCAAGTAATTCAGCATTTACCACGAATAATGTCTTACATGGCATGTGATCGTGATAAATACAGTTTCATCTCACACCTGCACGGGTCCCATTTCTGCCACAGACAGAAACGGACTTTCACCAGCACCACTTGCTGCACAATGGGATGTTGTTACTGAAACTATTTAAGGAGGTTAAAGGAAGGCTGACACGACAAAACAAAGCTGACCTTGCATCCTAAAAGCATCACGTGAGCCACTAATAAGGAACCAATAATCACATGATGAAAACCAAGTTCACGGACGTCATTCCACACTGGGCAGTTAATTCAGAAGCATGCCTCGGGTCACTGCGGGCAGCAGGTTTCACCAAAATGTTATCACTATTAATTGCGAAATGATTCTGCGCATTCTGCTGCGGTCTTCGTTGTTGAGGTCTTCAGGCTAATAGACATCAGGTCAAGTTTTATTTGTTACGTGCGGACACGGCTGTAAACAAGCAAACTGTAGTTTAGCTAAATCTGAATCCCAGCCTTGTACAAGTTATCTACAGACGTTGGCTAACCAACTCGACCCGTGCCTAATGTTGGGCTCGTTAAATAAAAGATAAACATACCTCAGAGTTGGACCTCACTGACAGCTGCTCCTGTGTTTTCTACAAGTGTTAGACTGACACAAACATCCATAGCACAGCAAACTTCATTTCTGGTCAGCTGACAGCAGCAGCAACCACAATACCCTTTCCGGCACGAATCCTTCAGACTAAAAGCTCTCTCTTCACAAATCTATACCAGATTGATTTAAAAAACGTATATTCGAGCCAATAACAACGCAACTTGCGTTTACACGATACTCATTCTAGCCCAGGCCCGAGCTTTATTTTTAAAAAGTATATTAAAATAGACACAAATCTTAAAAATAATTAACGCTATTATTCGGAAAGCCAACCCACATACCGGAAATTTGGTTCTTTTCCGGTTGTAAAATAAAAGCACCTATTTACAAATGTACCTTATTCCTATGTTCTTATGTTAGACACCAGAGGTATACTTTTTGTCATAATCAAAATAACTTTGCATGCTTTATTCTATCATCCAATGTTTCATTACTTTGTCAATCAATTTCTCCGTAGTTACTTTAAATAACATTGATGCTGCCTATGCAGTTTTAATAAATGGAACTATTTATTGAGCTCGAGTTCACCACGGGTCCCACTTTTAAGTGTTACACCTTATCAGCTTTTCCCCCGGTTTTTTACCCGTTTTTACCACATAAACTTGGTTAAAGCCAGCTGCTTGAATTATGCCCTCCTGAATATGCATGTTTAGATTTGCCAAGGCCATGTGGACAAGGTGTCTTGCAATTTTTAACATAATTTTAAATGCAGTCCAGTATTTATTGACTATTTCTCAAGCTTTGAGGTACAAAGTGGTCAAAATTTCTGATACATCCAGTCGTCTTTGCTGTTATTCAATAACCTCCCGAAACGAATCCATGCTTTAATTTGTGAATTTTCTGAATTTACAGCCCCCATTGTACTGACCTTTGATAGGATTGTCATTATTGCTGATTCAAATAATCTCTCTAATTCCGTGACCGTTGAATCAAAAACCATGCAAGACAATTAGTCATAGAGTATGCCATGGAAGTCTTAGAGTAGTATATCACAAAAAAGTCATAGTATAGTATGACTATAACATTCTTTAAAAAGTAATTTTATAGCATGTCAAAATAAGTCATACTACAGTATTTCAATAAATTCATAAAAAGTCATAGTATAGCATGTCAAAAAAAGTCACTGTATTGTATGTTGAAAAAAATGTACAGTACACAAAATCAAAAAAGTCATAAAAAAATAGTCACAGTACATGATGTCGAAAAAAGTAATAAGAAAGTCATAGCATGTCAAAAAAGTCATGAAAAAGTCATAGTACATAGTATGTAAAAAAAGAAAAAGAAAGTGTATATATATATATATATATATATATATATATATATATATATATATATATATATATATATATATATATATATATATATATATATATATATATATATATAAAACAATGAAAACTTTTGTTCCAGCTTTTCAGTGTAGCAACTCTTAGCTACCCTGGTCTCCCTCGTCAGTGTGTTTCTGGTCTGGTTGTACAGACCATGCCGAAATAAGTCATGACGTCAAGTCGTAGTATAGCATGTCGAAAAGTAGTCACAGTACATAATGTCGAAAAAAGTCATAGTACATACAGTATGTCGAAAAACGTCATAAAGTCATAGAAAAGTAATAGTATAACATGTTAAAAAATGTCATATAAAAGTCATAGTATTGAAATAAGTCACAGTCCATGATGTTGGAAAAAGTTTTAATTAAGTCATAGTACACGATAAGACAAAAAGTAATTAAAACATTCTGTTTCTATTAATATCTCCGCGGTATTACAGCACAGAAATGGTTCAGATGTTGTCGGAATCTGTAGACTCTCTCTGTAAATTAGCTCTCATCCTATATTACAGTTAAATTAGCTCTAATCCTATACAAAGCCTTTACTAATAGGACAACCAGTAGAGAGGACAATACACTTCTGATTTGTTATTGTTGCTGTCACAGAGATGACAGTTGTGACTGTCATCTTTTTCTTTTATTTATTTAAACCCACAATAAGATATCCATGTACATGATTTCTGTATGAGTTTGTGTATATTCTGATGTGTAAAATTGGTCAATCTTCTAAGTTTGCTTTGAGTTGACCGAATCAGTCGCTTTTAGCAGTGGAGCTGCTCACCGGTGACTGAAGAGCACGTTGGCAGTAATTCACAGTAAATAACTTCCCTCTGGAAAATATTTTTTAAACCTTGCAGAAGCAAGCACTGAAGTGCATTTAAATGATGATGTATTCAATTACTGACGTACGTAGTGAAGTGCATTTAAATGGTGATGCGTTCACTTACTGACGTACGTAGTGAAGTGCATTTAAATGTTGATGTGTTCACTTACTGACAAACAAATTGAAGAACATTAGAACGGTTTTCAGTGCGTAACACTGAAAATGTGCACAAACGCACAGAACATGTACGCATGCACTGAAAATGTTGAAACTAGCTCTAAAAATTATTTATTTTATTCAACAAATATCTGGATGGACTTTAGATAGAAACGTTTTCTTGTTTAATAAAGGATCCGAGTGAAGTTTGATATTCTTTATTATTAAAGTAGTAAAACTGATCAATAACTGAGTTATGATTTGTCTCTTTCTGCTACATTGACTCATAAAGATTGTTTATTTATTTTGAAGATTATTGATATAAACATCACGTTGGTGTCAATAAAGACATTTTAATTTAATTGAATTTATTATTGTTTTAATTAACTTAACTTAACCTTTTAAATGAATTAAATTACATGTTTAATTTAGTTTGATTTAATTCAATTTAATCAATTAATTCAATTAGATTTTACTTTAAAAAGAAACTTAGAATTATTCAGACTTCTCAGTCTGTTTCTTTTTTTTATTTTTGAAAAAAATATTATTTAGCAGGTAAATTGATGATCTTGTTGTAATACTCATTTTGGCCACAAGAGGCTGAAGTGCTCCTCTACCGCATGTTCTAAATACGACTAAAATAATTCATGTTTTCTTCCAGGTGAGTTTTTATTGACACAACTTGCTAAAGCAAATCATTTATTCATTAGTTTTAGTTAAACAAAAATGACCCGCCAAAAATTCAAGTTAAAATGTTATTTTTCCACCTGGGGATGAAAGTTTTATCTTACTTTATCTCAACATAAAAAGTTGGTATCTTCTTAAGTTGCAGTTTTTGCTCTAATGTTGCCCAATAATACAGACAGAAAATCCTCAGAGATCATTTCACCTACAACATGCGGCATTCTGGGAAACGTAGTAAACCCTTCTCACATGATGGCGAGCTATGATGTAATCCTGTGAGTGCCTTGCTCAGAGGCACAGCTGAGGCTCTGATGTAGTTTAGGGACGGACAGTGTCACATTTCTCACTTTTAGAAGATATTTAAAATATTATTGTTGTTCAGAGGAAAAATTGTTTCCATATGGCATTGTGATACCATCGATTGTTTTAATAGTTATGATTATTATTTTAATTTCACTGAGGATGAGGAAGATCAGGCTGCAGATGAAATTTTATTCTTCCAGAGTTTAATATATTTGATTGTTTTTACTGTTTTTATATTTTATTGTTTTTACAAGCTTCACGGGTCAAAACTTCTGTTAGAGACTAAACAAGAACAGGACGGAGTTTATTTATCCCTCATATTTTTAAATACATTTTTATTTATTTTAATATTTCAAAATAAAAGAACTGTTTTTATTTCAATCTAAATTTTATACTGAAATGTACTGTATATATTAAAACTGTCCCGATGTTAA
Source organism: Cebidichthys violaceus (assembly GCF_023349555.1). Classification (NCBI taxonomy): domain Eukaryota; kingdom Metazoa; phylum Chordata; class Actinopteri; order Perciformes; family Stichaeidae; genus Cebidichthys; species Cebidichthys violaceus. Next base: position 9,544,414 of record NW_027176263.1, read on the forward strand.
TCAATCATGTCGATCAATCTGTATGTAAAATTATTTTACTTCTGACACTTTAAGTAATTTTGATGCTCATACTTTATTTTGAATGCAGTATTTTTTTTTATAGTATTGCTGCTTTTTACTTTTGATCTTAAAACTTTAATACTACAATAAATACTTTGTGTTCACCTCATTCACTGTTTTTTAATGAAAGATCAAAAATTCATTTAAAAAGGCATAGTATATACTATGTAAAAAAGTCAAAGTAAATTATGCCATCAAAAAATCATGGTAAGGTCACAGTTTATTATATAGTGTAGTATATCATAAACATCATAGACATTTTTGTCACAAGAAAAGTTATAGTATTGTAGGTCATCCAAAAGTTATAGTACAGTATGCCATACATACGTATTAGCACAGAATGTAATACAAATTCCAACACATGTAAATGTATTGTAAGTCATAAAAAAGTCATGCCATTAAAGTTAGTAGCAACAACTTCTTGAAACGAAACAAAGATAAAACTGAAATACTCTTATTTGGTCCCTATTGTCACTACCTAGCTCAAAAGTATGTGACAAAAGAGTCTAATTGTAGATAATGCAAAATACTTTGTTGAGTAACTTCAGTAAAGAATAAAACGGGGTATGTCTGTCAGTAAGTCAGTCTGTAGGCAAATGTCTGTTAATTTGAGCGGTGAGGAGGGTGTGCATGAGTATCAAACACAATGCACAAAACAAATGACATTCTCAGTAGGCAGGCCAGGGGAAGAGATCGAGAAGATCTTGCAGGTTTACTTTATAGACTCCTGAGTTCAGCCTGCTCAGGTGTGCTGCATGGGGTGATGAGGTCTCAGCTCCAGCCAACAACAAGGACAAGATAGGGCAAATCCTAAGGCCGTCACACTAAGCTGAAGAATAAGAAGAAGGCCCCCAAAATGAAATCAGAAGATAGACGCCGGGGGCTTTGTTCTTGATAGAGAGTTACATTTGCCCTAACACATCAAGAACATGACCAACACAGCTTTTTTCACTCACAAAAACATTGCCTTCCTATCCTATAAAGATGCTGAAAAAAACATTTATGCTTTTATAAAAAATGTAATGAATATAAATTATGGAATACCCGACCAAGAGCTACACGAGTTCTGTGTACATTTTGAAATGACAGCTTTTTTAATTCAGCTTCTAATTAATGTAATTTTGACAACTTCTCTCATTTTCATTAATCTTAATGGTCTGTCTTTTTTTTAGATTTTACACAATAAGCAAACTAACTGTAACTTTCCTAAAATAATAATTACGCTTCTAATTTCAAATAAAATGTACAACATTATGTTTTTAGAGATACATTTATATTTCTGAGTAATTTCCAGTGATTAAATCAATCAATGATGATAAAACTAGTGCAGTGTAATGTAAGAAATATCATCTTACCGGTAATTGCAATAAATTATTATTTGTAGAATGTCCTTAATCAAGCTTTAAATACAATACTATCATACAATTTTAAGTGCTTAATACAGCAACCCTAACCTTCAGATATCACATGCAAATCATTACACCATCAACAGACTACTGTGTGGCTTTGAAGTATTAATACTCTATGTTTTTGTAGACACATTATTACATGATTATTAGTTATTACTACAATAGTACTACTGTTAACGTAATACGCTTGTTAATAGGTAATGAATCCACTAATTTCAAATTCATTTTTGTTATTTTGGGCAGTGTAAAACCAACAGGATGGCATGGTCAGGAGCATTGACATTACAATCACCCGTGCCCTTTACGATCCTCAACCCACCCTTCCTTGAGTGACAGCATATACACATTCTATGTCATAGAAAAAGAGAGAGAAAGAACTTGAATACTAAAATAAACATCAATACAAAAAAATACAATATAGTAACAATAAGAACAATGATTATATTAAAATGAATGTGTGTACTAGCTTTTGTTGAGAAGTGTGGGTTACCCATCATATTTACCAGGTGAGGGCACCAAAGGACAGCATATCCAGTAGCGTGTTACTGCACCTCTCTGGAATGTGAAAACAATTACAATACCAAGAAGAAAAAAGACTTGAAGTTCTCTACGGTCAAACATGACACCAGGTGGTTTTGTGTCATTGACTGGAGTAAAAACATGCAGACTCTTGGTTGTCAGTGAGACATGAGTGGACACCACTGTACTAAACTAGTCATTATCAAATGAATCACTGTCTGAATGTAAAGGGTTCTCCAACTCACAGCTGTTGAACTGCTGTTTTCTGCTGGCAACAACAGATCTAATTGTGCAGACTCAAAAAATACTATTATCATTTCATAATGCAGAATAATATCTGTTGTAAACGCTGTATGTCATGCAAGTGTCTGCATTTACTGGCACATGTTCTCAAAATAGTTTTTACACGCCTTCAAAATAATAATATGCTCACTGACGATTTATTCCCTCAAAAGTAACAAAAACGTCCTGTATAGATGTTACGGGGTGGGTTGAAGCTACAGTCTGCTTTTTAATGTCCTATCATTGTATGCATTGCAAAAGGTTCAATTAAGTCATGCACTGAAGGGTGGCATATCAGTCCTTAATTAGCAGTGCATCTAATGAAACAGGTGCAAACTGTTGCCCGCCATTAAGACAATACTGCAGTGCACTCTCACTAGAGATGACTCATTTGGATATTTGCTCGCAATATAAGAGTCTAATCTGTCAAATCCCTACACATCCTGCACTCGTAAAGAGAATAAATAAAAAAACACAAGGTTAGAATGCTCGGTCCAAGCGCCCAGAGTCAATCCTTAAAGGACACTATTAGTGCCTCTAAAACCTTGTTAATTTGAAGGCCGGACAGCCTGCCTGTTAAAAGCTTTCAAAGCTAAATGGACCTAAAGGGAATTTTCCAATGAGGTGTGAGGAAAAGAGGGACAGGTTGAGTAGCTCTCTATGTGCTGTGAAAATGGGGTGTAATTAATAAAAACACATGACATTTTTTTTCCTGCCAAGAAATTCCAAAGAAGCCTGCAATTTGCTCTATGGATTTTGTGAAAGTTGCTCGTATTAACTTTGATTTTGCATGTTTTCATTCAATAACAACAACAACACAGACTATTGTTAAACTAAGAAATATAATTTATTGCATAAAAATTATATTTAGTTACAGGTAAGAAGGCTAGACGTTTATTTACAATTGATACTTTACAGAGATAAAATAAAGTCACTGAATCCATTTAGTTTTTTTCATAAAAATGTCTGACTTCTTGAACAAAGGCTAAATATTTCTCTTTTATTGGAGCAAAGAAGATTCCAGTCCGGCTCCAGCATAAATTATCCAGAGCAATAGCCAAAGATCCAACAGATACTCAAGAAATCTGGACGAATAAACACTGTAGTCTACAGCTAGCCAGTCTCTGTAACAAGATTTGAGGAAAGAAAAATAGTCCTGCAATGTTCAGGGATCCAAAGTTCTGAACTGGTTGTATTCAGTTATTTCCTCACAGACAAAGACCTGCAGGGCACGAGTTCATGGTATTAGTCACAACTTGTTTGTAGCCATTGTACCGCACTTTGTTTTCTTCTACCATATGGGCTTTTTCAATAGTAACTTTCTTGGTCAGTGATCCAATCCTTCCGATCCAGTTGAAGAATTCCCACACATACCACTGTAACCAAAAATGTTAAACCACTCTAGAATACAAAATCAAAACCCTGTCAATGCCCTAATCTGAAAAAATAGAATTACTCTTCCAGGAAACAAAAGAAGTCAAAATGCTTCACTTTTCTTTTGTACTTGCATAGCACTTACAAAGAGAAATGACAGCTCTTAAGTGTGTGCACACACTGTACGTGCACACCCACCTGCCCACACGTACCCACACACTCAGTTACACTCACTCACACACATACACACACACACACACACACACACACACACACACACACACACACACACACACACACACACACACACACGCACGCTTGTGTTTTCAGTTCATTCACACAAAACAGTGACATGACTCACTGCTGTAGAGGGGGGATACTGCCTGTGTTTTGGTTTTTGTGGTTTCAATGATACAAACACTTTTTTTGCTTTGAGGGAGAAAAAGACTCAAAAACACACAGAACTTAAGTATTAACAAAGATAAAAGATGAAAGTATTTCAATTTCTGTCTAACAATAACTGACAGAACAATATTGATAATGCAAAAAGCTTGAGGACCCTGACCACAAAGCAGGCGGCTTAGTAAATAGGTTAACAATATGTTATAAAAATGAGACAAGGGAGGCATAATGAGTTACAGGGCGATGGATAGACAGATGGACACATAGATAAGTGGTGGACAGAGAATAGATTGAAACATAATGTATTAGTGTTGAGGTCAATTTTATGATCCCTTGGTGCCTAGTTGATTCAAGGAAAGGCTAATCTACTCTGTAATATTCATCTCTGAACAATGGAAAACTGTCCTCAGTTACAGCAAAGCAATATGCCTAAGAAATACAGCATACAGTATTTTCACCTGGACATTTGACCGCCTCTAATCATGTTTTACAGAATACATTTTACATTTTGAAATAGATGCACCGTATTAAAAATAACAAACACACACAGTTTTGTTATTCACAACTGAGACATCCACTATGCACATAACTCTCCCATTTGGCCTGCTCTACTAGAGTTAAAAAAACAAAACACAGCAGCTCAGCAGCCTAACTAAGCACCAATGATAGAACAGGTTCTGTATGATCGTAACAGCAATGACAATGAAATAAAAAAATCCACAAATATGGATAATAACTTATAGAGCGTTCCCCAAAGGAAACTTTTAAGGGATGACCAGAAAGCTCTTCTGCAGTTTATTCTCAACAGATCGGAGGAGTGTGGCAGAGCGATAGAAGAAAGAGGAACCCCCCCTGTGAGTTGGAATGATATGCCAAGGCTTTGAGGCATTTGTTGGTACAATATAAAGAGTCCGTCGGTTAAGTTATCCGTAAATTCTTAAATGAACGTCACAATTCACCCTCCTACCACGAAGAGGAGGCAGCTCTTTTTAAAGCACAAAGCGACATGCTCAAGCCCTCAGACCTTGAGGGTTCAGACCTCATGGGATTTGTCGACAGTCCAAGCGGTTGGACAAGAAATCCTAGTCTGATTCAGAGTCTGTTAATGACCAGTTTGTCTGTGTGCGAGTGTGTGTGTGTGTGTTGGAGTGTGTCTATAGCCTGAGGAGGTTTTAGACAGGTTGGTGCTGCCTGTCATTTACTGCACATACAGAATGACAATGGAGAAAACAAAAGCCCCTGCCATGAGGTGAGATGGTGTTATATCATGCACTTTCATGCTGCAACTGAAACATGGCTAGTCCCGTGTTAGCATTTGTCTGTTTGTGTTATTGTGCGTGCTTTAGTATTGAATACATACATTTTGTTTGTTTGTCCCAAAGCTTTTGTTATTTATATACAAAAATAGCATAATTTTCAATCTTTGAAGAAGACAGTCAACACAACATATGACATGACTGCAAAATGGAAAACCTCAAATTGGTTTTCCATCTTGTAGATGCAACATTGCTTTGGAGGATTCAGGCAGAATCAGATTAGCAGTTACCATAGGAATGGGTTACGGTGGGTATGTTGCTACAGTGGCTGATCGGGGGTCAGTGAAAAGGAAGATGAGGCAGAGGTAATACATTGCATGTGGAGGAACCAAAATGCTCTGTGGGCTTATGGTTTGTGCATATTTATCGGCAGGTATTCTTATTTTCATCACGGTGGAGAGAAGAAAAAAAAAGTCTGGCTTGCTCTCTTGTTCCTTGACCAATCAACAATCCCCATCTGTTGTCATGACAACTAGCACCTCACTTTTGCCCATTTCTTCCAGCGCAGTCGCCAGAGAGACCAGGTCTGCGTCAGCCTGGTGACAAGCTTCCCATAAGTCCAGTAGAACACCTGTGGGGCTGGGCTTTGTTGCAAAGTAGTTCAAGTACCTGAGGGAAAGAAAGACAAGGCAAGTTGTAAGAGGAGTAAAGGAAGCTCTCCATTATTGATTATAGACATTTTTAAGTCATTAATACTGTATGTGGCAAATACTGCTGGTACCACTTGTTTTTGACAGTCCAAAATCAATGCCCCAGTAACTACCATATTTTACAAATCAGGATTAGCTAATTATCAATTGGAAATATCTTCTCAATTTATTCTTATTATGCAATGTATAACATGCACGGCTAAATCATATCCCTGAAATTAATATTCGAGTCTTGTTTTCCAGATTCTAATCAGTAAGACAAGGGTATAACCCGATGTTTTTCACAGTTGCCTGTCTACATTAAAACAAAAACATAACCCCATACATCTAACCTCAGACAGAGAAAAGCTTCAAGCCTTCTTATACACAAATCTGAGTTATCACTTGACAGTAGGAACTAGGAACCTGAGTATCAACACTGGACTCGTGCATGACCAAGCTGCCTTTCACACATACATGTGAGACAGATCTGACCTGTCAAAGCCCAGACTGCGTGCCAGGAGTCTCCAGTCACATCCTCGAGCACTGGGTGCATCCAAACTGGCACAGATCTTCTGGCGGATGGAGTCAGGCAAGCGAAAGGCATAGGGTCCCACTTGAGAGGAAGGCAGGCAGGTGCCTCCTGAGGGGAGGGGTGAGTGCGGGGGTAGAGTCTGGATTGACAGAGAAGGTGGGAAGCATTGAGACCAACCTCTGTATTTTGTTTTTGGCAAAACTGTGTGGCTTTCATTGCAATTTGGTCTGCGTTTGCATTATCTAGGTTGTGACCATTACCTCCTGAATATCCGTATGAAGCTGGAATATCTGTCCCTCCCCTTCCACCTGTCGGACACAGATCTTACAGGTGAGCTGTGACACAGCCAGGCTTCCTCTCTCTAGGCTGAAGGTGCAGTGCAGGGGTCTCTGACTGCCGCTCCAGATGTGATAGAATGGGATCTCCTGTTAACATAGACAAATGTCAAAAAGGAAAGCTGAAAAAACATGGTCTCTGCAATGTGATACAAGTTCTTTTGTCCTGAGCAGCACAATCAGGAAAGATCTAGAAGACAGTTTCCATTCGAGGAAAGCGCAATATGCTTTATATCAATATCGGGTGTTTCCACCAACTGGTTCTAGTTGCCAGAAGACAATTTATTTCCTCAGCGAACTGTCCATAAATTAGGACCAGTATCAGATTTCTTTTTTCAGAGGGGGTTCAGACTGCAATCTAGTTGCAGCTGTGAATGCAGCATAGAGCTTGTTTACAACAGAAGTGACTAGTCGACTAGCTGTGCTTCTTAAGAAGCCCATTCACTAGTGAATCTTAGGCGTTAAGTGATACTGACAATTCATCAATAGTTTTATGGATCTACATCCTTCAAGCTGCTGCTGATTTGTGCTCTGTAGGCATGAACATGATCTATAGACACTATGCATATCAACAGGCTGTTATCTAGTGTCTGCTGCTTTTTCAGTGTCTCACCTGATACTTTGCCAGAAGTTTGCTTCTCCAGTGAGTGTGAGGAATGTCGTGGATGGACAGGCGCAGGTTGTGATAGCTGTCTTTGAACAGCAGAGGCTTAGGATCCTCAAGCAAAACTCCTCCTAGACTCCTCTCCAAATCCAGCACCTCCTGAAGAGAGGAAGAGAGAAGAAGGGCTTCAGAACACATTCATGTCATCATGGGTTCATCAGTCTAACACATTTCAAAACAGGTTTTAATAAAATGCTTAATTAAAATGCATTGTGCATTCTCTAAGTTGAGATCTCCAAATGGAAATGTGTGAGAGCTAACAGTCTGAAAGCTGTTTGAACTTTAGCAGCCAGAAATCATGTAGTGTGATGCCAGTGAAATGCACACAGCACGCTCATGTTTACTACCCCGGCTGGTGTGTGAACACTTTATACATAAGGGACTGAGAGAGGGAAAATATCTAACGTTAGCGAGTCCAAATTTCTCTGGATGGAATGCGCACTTGCTGTTTACTTGGGGTTTGTATTGTGCTGTACTATTTAGAGTTGTTGTTTCTAGTGGGTGAGGGAAATTGAATGTAATACCAGAATTTGATTTGGGCAAATAGGGTGGTAATTTAGTTTTGATTTTGATTTTGTGAATATTTGAAAAAGTGTGTTAAATGTTCTTTATGACCAAACAAAGCTCTATTTTAGCTGTACGTTACAACTAAAGCTGACTTGATAGATGTATTTATATTTTTAAAAACATCTTGAAATAAATTACCAGTAAAGCACTTATTAATACTCACACCAAAAGTGCAGTATTGCCAAATTGACTCACACGTCAAAGAAATTAACAAACAGAAATGCAATGTGACCAAAGGAAAAAAGCAAGAAGAAGGAAAAAAAAGAAGAGAGGTGAAGAGACAAATGCAGACATTTTAACAGAATGACAAACACACAAGCAGCACCTTGAATGCATGTGGGGTGTCATGGATGCAGTAGATACGAAGGCTGTAGTCCAGGGAGAGGCAGGGTGCTCGAGGGGCGAACAGTGCCAACTGCAGGCGTTTGCAGGCGGGCTGCGGAGGGCAGGACTGGCCCACAAGACCGTATGTTCCCAGCTGCTCCATGAGAACGTGACAACACTCCTCCTCCAGCTGCAAGTAGCACGGAGAAGACAAAGTCTCCTCTCCTACTGTCAGCACCTCCTGAAAACAGATGCAAGTAGTGTTCAATGATGCAACCTCGTCCAACGAGCTGCCCGTTATATTGTACCAGTCGGAGGCTGTCTCACCTCCCATGCCCCCTGGTGAGTCTGTGTCTTGAGTGTGAGGGTCCAGTCAGGTGTAGGTGTGTCTAGCTGGGCACAGTGCGGCAAAGTAAGAACCACAGGACGATTCAGCAGCATACCGGATGGGCCACAGCTCACCACGGGACTTAGTACAGTCTGACTTCCCTCAGAGGGTAGCCTGTAAATGTCACACACACACATACACACACACACGCACACGCGCACACACACACACACACACACACACACACACACACACACACACACACACACACACACACACACACACACACAGAGGGAGAACACTCGGTGTTTGCAACAGTTGCCAAAACATCACACTACATCTATAAAAGAACATCACGGCCATGACACGGTTTGGAACATGCTGGTATTGACGTACATGAGAAAAATTGAATGTGAAACTTCCAGAAAATTGGCAAAAAAAATGAATCCACTCCAGTTTCAGTGTAGAAGTTACGACAAGTTGATACATTTTTTTATCCTCAGAAAAAAAATGATAGAACTTTCAAAGAAACTTCAAGTGGTTTGCAGTAGGTGAGCCATGCATGGGAAAAAAATTCTGATTGAGGTGAGCATGAGGTCTGTTCTGCCTTGTGGTTGTGAAAGAGATGAATGAAATAGAGGATTGAAGATGAAGGGCACTCACGTCGTTTTGTCCCACTTGTTGATAATAAGGTACATCTCATAGAACTTCCCCTGGGGTATTGTGCCAGGGGGGATCAGCAGACTCACACCTAAAAGAGAAGATGTCATGACTTATCTTATCCTATGGGTCATACACACTGGGTGTGAACCAATGACATGACAATATATATTACCTGTGTTAGGGATGGTAAGGCGTCCTCCCAGATTACCCAGGGTGGCGCTGGTGCTCAGCCCAGGCTCTCTGGAGAGGGTGTGGCTGTGGTAATCCCGCTCTCTACCCATAGTGCCCACTGACTTCAGGCTGAGGATCTCCCCATCGCCTAAACACATGTCCGCGGGGAGCTCCAGCGAGGAAAGAGTGGAGCCATTATACACCTTGATTTTGAGACTTGGCAATGGGTCCAGCAGGGGAGAGGTGGTCATGGGGATTTTGTGGGGGCTGTCATTGACCCCATGCTGCAAGGAGAAGAGCGGCCCACGGAAAGCCCCCGCTGTGGCTGTCAGATCCGGTGGAGCTGAGGGATGCAGAGGGTGAGGGTTATCTGTGGACACAGGAGAAGAGAGGAGCTGTTCTCTTATCAACAGAAATGACACAGGCTGGGCGGAAAGTGCTAAAAGTGACGAGAGTGAAATGGATTAATGTTTCTAATTAATATTTAATGGCAAGAACAAGGGAAGGGTAACCGTGACAAATGCTTGAAATGTAAAAAAAATTGTAATGCAGTAAAAGAATAGAGAATTGACTAAGCGAGAGGAGATAATGGTATAAAGAGAATTCATTTATGGGATGATATAAATAGCGGTGTGTTAATGAACTGAATTGTGAACAAGTGCTTCAATGAAGATGAGTAAAAACAAGAAAAGTTAGGGAAACAAACACCATGATAGAAAGGAAATTGTGTGTGAATGTGTACTGGATGTGTGTGTGTGTGTGTGTGTGTGTGTGTGTGTGTTTGGACCTACCCTGTCTGGGAGGCTTGTAGTTGCCAGGGTGGAAGGCGGCAGTGAGAGCAGACGACGAATCGGTGATGTCTCCATGGAGATGGCGGCATCTGCGGCGATATGCGAGCACTCCCACGCATAACACCAGAATCACACACAGCAGTAGGGCCCCCACCAGACCAGCATAGACTGCGACACCCATACCTGGGGGCAGTGCTGAAAAAGGGATAGAGAGGTAGACGGTCAAGACACCATACAGGCACACGTGGAGACAAACGGATACAAATGAAAGGGAGACAAGAGGGAAGAAAACACAATTTACACAGAATATATCATCTAATTCACTACATATCAGTTGTAGCAGAAAGAAGTGTAAGTAAGTTATCGTAGTCTAAGTAAGTGCTGAAACACCTGGAAGTTTGAGTTGGTCTTTGGGATTCTGTGACACTTCTGAATATACCAATACTGATTTTTCCTGACTTTTTTTTTACATGATTACTTGAAATATAACTATTAGATTATTCGCTGATTATAATCAATGGTTGCAGCCAATTTATTTTACATGGACAGTCTACAATACTGACATTCTCACATATGTACATTGAAGTAGATATTGGTCACTGTGATTGTTCCTCCTGTCCATACTAATCATACTAAGGAGATCCCTCCTTAGTATGATTCCAATATAAGTGAAGGGGGGACTATATCCACTGTCCTTGTTCCGTGTAAAAAAAGAATTAGATGATGCTAATGTGACGCTTCAGCAGTCTGACATCAAATCAATGTATATCTTAAGTTACACTATTTTTAGTGCTTAATTCCTTTTCTGTGTTGCTTTCAAACTATCACAGCTCAGCAAGGAAACACTGTCCGGGAAATAAAAAGCAGATAATTAAGCCCTAAAACTGTAACTGTAGAAAATAATAGGAATCCTATTTAGGTATATCAGGTATCATTAGGGCCATGATGTGACTGATCCACATTAAATACAGTTACTTTGTCAATGTCATTAAAAAAATCACTGTTTCTACAAGTCATTGACTGATTTAGGCTTGCAGCGCATTGCCTTATAAAAATGAAGCCAATGAGTTCCATGCAGTCAGGTATATGAATTTAAAAGTTGGGAGAAAGAGAGCATTGGTATCAAGAGAGAAAAAGTTGGATTGGTACATCCCTAGAAAATATTCAATGCATGCGACTAAGTCAGATTGTTGAAGCCTCATTTTAGCTCCAGTTGAACTTTAAAATGCATTTCTACACAGACACAGGACTTAGAATTTTGTCCGTCATCTGTTTCATAGGGAGGGGATAACTTCACAGCCAGTATGGACAGGAAAAATAATCACAGTGACTGATAACTCTTTAAGTATACTTGTGTGTGTGTGTGTGTGTGTTGCTTTAAGATAGACTTGTAAAAAACAACTATTCTATACATCTGGCAGTATGTATGCCTGCTAGGATATACCCAGTGTTCAATTTGATTCTAGCTAAAGCTAAATTTTTTTTGTTAGGAATCATTGAGGAAAGCAGCAATAATAAACAGCTCCTCCTAGCCTGCAGGGGGGCGCATCTGACAACTAAAGTCTGCATGGATCGAACTGGTCGGGGATGGGTGGTTGGCCACAACTTCACCTGCTCCCTGTTGGGCTCCCTATCTTTTCTCCTGCTGAGTGATTGGCTGTGACTGGTCAGCAGGCCCACCACAGCCCAACACTAGCAGAGTCATACCCAACTCAGACACGTGAGCCATTCACACCCCAGCAGAAAAGAGGAACAGACAATGACCAAGGTTGGCGGGAGACAAAAAAAAGAGTTAACAAGAAGAGGAGGCAGAATAAACAGAGGAGGAGAGAGCTAGAGGAAAGGCAATTTGGAAAAAGGGATAGGAAGGAGTAAGATAAGGTTGTGATTTGTTGAGGGGACAGACGGATTATAAGTGTGGTGATGAGGAGAGGGGAGATAAGGATAGCGGTGCTTTAGGAAAAGGCCCATGTTAAAAGAGCAGCAGAGAGTGAGGAAGAAGTTGTAGGAAACAGACACCACAGAGCAGCAGTGAGAGTAGAAGAAAGGGTGGAGGAGAGGAAAGCCGGAGGCAGACGGGCTGGCAGAGGAGAGCTCCCGTGCTCACGTGGCGCGATGGAACCGAATCTGACAGCCATCCGCACTTATTACCAGAAACGGAACAATAGCGAATTAGGTGCATTACCGTGGCTACTCTCCCCTGAGCCCACGTCACATTGAGCTAGAGGAATTACCATCAGTTAGAATGTAAACTATATCACAGATTAACTGAAAGTCAGACATAAATCGACTGTTTTTTATCCAGCAAGTGCTATGCTTCCACCTCATAGCCTATGGATTAAGGGGGCTCAGCTTAGAGGCATGTCAGTTTGCTTCCTTCATAACAGAGCTTGTAGATTTGTTTTTAACATGTTGGGTTAAAGCCAGATTAACTGTTTTGGGGGCAATTTGTTGAATTACACCAACAACTATTAATCTTTTTGCTGTTATCTTTTTTTTCCGTTCAATTTCAGTGAACTGTTATCAGAATCAAAATCAGGATCAGAATCAGCATCAGAAACTGTTTATTGCCAAGTACGTTACACATACAAGGAATTTGGCTAGGTGAATAGTGCATAACAATAAACACAGTGCAATAGTATGAGTAAAATATGAAAAAGTACAATAAAATATAGTAAACAAACAAACAAACAAGAGTAAGTTAAAAAAAAAAGTAAAAAAAGAAGAGAAAGTTATGTAACCATGATAACATGGATCCAGCTAAGAAACCTATGTTACATAAAATATGTTCAACATAAAAGACAAGACGGGGTTACAACACTCATAAGAAGGCTTGACAAGAAGGTAAGGCGTGTCTTCACTGAACTCAATCTGAGATGACAACAAGGTGTGGATAGACAAAACACTGCACACACTCAGCTTCACGTGCTAACACAGATGTTAGGACTCCTCATCTGTATTAGCACACGGACACACACACACACACACACACACACACACACACACACACACACACACACACACACACACACGGTACAAACACAAACAATATGGTATGAAATGAAACAGTGAAAGAATGAAGTCATGGGAAGGTGAACTTACGATGGCTTGCATGTTCAATAGAAATCTTTTTATCTGTTTGAACAGGAGAAATAAAAACAAGTGAAGAAGAAAAGAAAAAAACATAAAAATGGATGGACTAGTTGTTATGCAAATGAAAGATACAATAACATAATACAAAGCAGAAACGGGAAAGTAAACAATAGCTCATCAATATGAAAATAAAAATGTAAACATAAAAGGCGTACTGCAAGAAAGAAAATGCATGACAATATGCGGCATTGTGGAATGAAGTTCAATATAATTGTTTATATAAATAATTAGAAATGACTGTGAAAGAGATTAGGATCATTTGGATGAGTGACAAAGTTAAAGACAGGCTTCAAAATGAACAAGGGCGCTGGTGTTGTATGGTACATGAGGGAGAAAATGCAGATTAAAACCGTCTCTTTATACACCCCACAGGGTGTGTTATCACCTTCATCATATGAAAAAAATAAATAAACTATCCTGACAGGAACAATCTTTTCCGAAGTAACCACCAATTTGAATCATCCCTGAGTGGTTTGATGAATGTCAAAACCGTCTTTCGCCACTTATTAGATCTCAAACCAAATAACCTTCTCTCCCAAGGATCATCAAAACACCAAATGGTTCCCTCCGACTTTTACATTCATTCAGCAGCAATTAAAACCTACTAGGAGGCAGCAGAGATGATGGTTTGTGGCGTCTCAGAGCATTTTACATTTATGACTGGGGTATTTCGCTGGTCCTCAAAGGGATTGACTATGAGTGAGTCATTAGAAGCAGCCATTGTTTGATTGACTAAAGAATGGTCGGAACGCAAAGAGTCATGATGTCATGAGGACAATTCGTGGCCGCAGAATAATGATATTAATGTGCTGGAAAAGTAAATAAGTCAGTAACCTGCAGTGAGCCAAGCGACACATTTACAGATTTGCAACAGCTTCCCGATTCCCCCCTCTTCCAGAGCCACTTGAGTGCATGTTTTCCTGACAGCCTCCTGAGAATGCTCCGCTCTGACAAATCAGACAGTGTATTTGTCTAATCTGGCTGCTCCATAGAAGCCTGTTTATGTCAAGGCTTGCATGCATGTCTGATAGAGTTGAAGCACTGTGTGCAAATGATCCCCCCCCCCCCCCCCCCCCCCCCCTCTCATTACACATGCTTTTACAAGGGTTGTCTGCATGCTTGGGCGTGTGTTGGTTTTGTGCATGTATATGTTTTTAGTACTTGAATGTATTTCACTGCCTCTGTCGATGTGCGTCTCAGAGACTCTAATGCGCTGTCAGCTGGATTCCTCCCAGCTCATCACGGGCTGCACATTGGGTGTCAGTGTGAGTCTAACTCACTCTCATATGCTCTTCCCTGTGCTAATTTTTCGACTTGGTCGTGTCATGCTCACATCCCACTCCATGTGCTCCGTTAGCCTCCGCTTGCGTCTTCTCTCTTTCTTTCTCTCTCTCTCTCTCTCTCTCTCTCTCTCTCTCTCTCTCTCTCTCTCTCTCTCTCTCTCTCTCTCCATCTGTGCTCTTTAGATGTGGATCACTTGACTTCTCTCTTTGTGAACCAAAATTTTGCCTCATGAAACATCTGTCTGGATTTAGCTGTTTTGTTTTTTCATTTCTCTCTCTCTCTCTCTCTCTCTCTCTCTCTCTCTCTCTCTCTCTCTCGACATCATTGGCGCTTTCACCATGCTGCATTGTCAAATCACCTTGGGAATGCAGTTCTACACAAAATAGTTTTGAAATTCAATACACCTTATGAAACTGTGAGCCATGACAAAAAATATCACCGCCTGCAACACTCACGATTATCAATAAAACAACCACCTGAAGCAACAAATTTGCCATTAGGGAGTTGACCCTTATAGATACCGGTTTCTTTTAGATATTAGACAGTTGAACTATGTGCACTAATTAACTAAGTTCTTAGTTAATCAGTGGCTGATCTGCAATAACTGAAGAATTAGGATATATCACAAATGAATATTTGCCAAATATTTACTAACTTTTGACATTTAACAACCACCCCAGTTCAAACATATTGCTCAGGTGACTTACTGCGTGTACACAACCCCTCAGTGCAGTTTTTGCTTTCCATCATGCTGCCACTGCAGTGCTTTCCTCCGTTTCTAGGTGGGGGGGCTTGGCACTCGCGACTGCGCCAGTGGGTGCACTCTGTCCCACAGGCGGACCACTTTGCCCACTCTGTCCATCCTCCATCCACTGGAATGAGACAGCAGAGAAGTGAGTCATTTTACAGCTAACCAACAGCTAAATACTTCCATCACTGCAGGTAGAGGGGAATCGGGCATGACTGTATAATGTGGCGCGATGCATATATAATGGCTGGATGTGCATAATTTTGTAATTTGCAAAATGCATTCGATGGTATGTTTTTAAATTACTTTGGAGTCATGGTGGTCTGACGCACGGGTGGCAGCAATAAGTGGCAGAATGGTATGTGACAGTAAATCAGATAGCAGAAATCAGATGTTCCTGATTTACTTTTCATGATGAAATCAAAGCAGCTACATGACCAAATATTATTCTGTCCTTGTTGGAAAAAATTGTTTTTATGTTGAAAAAATGTGGGGGTTAATAACAGCCTGGTTTTTCCAGCATCTTATATTCTGAAAGTTTTAAAATCCATCCCGGCACTTCTTGCAAAATACCCCATTTGGGAAATTCCCTGATATTTCAGTGCTTGACTACTTTGCCTGAAGATGTTATAAATAATACTGATGAGTATGTCATCGTCACCTGGGCAAAGTGTGGTGCAGGTCACTCTCTGGAAGGGTGGGCCTTCACAGAAGGCTCCTCCGTTCAGAGGGGCCGGATTGGTGCAGCTGCGTGTTCGTCGCTGCCAGCCCCGCCCACACCGAGCGTTACACTCTGACCATTCAGTCCAAGAAGACCAACCTCCGCTTACTGACAGAGACAGACAGGCAAGTCTGGCAGTTAATACCTTGGTCATCTTTCACAATAATCAGAATATAAACCCATCAATCCATTATCCAACTACCAACCACTTTTATAGGTTTTATATATACAGAAAATAGTTCCTATTGATAGAGTATGGTGGTTTCCAAATTATATTTCATTTTTAATTTTCACCATTGTCTTATGTAAAAGTGCAAGATCCATAAAGTTCATTCAGTTATTTAATGTTTACATTTTGAACTAATAAAATATCTCATTTTGCAAGTCGCTTATTATCACTTAACATAGTGCATCACTAAACCAATCTGAACAGCAACACATGGATGAATTTGATTACTATGTTAAGTCATGATTCATAAACCAATGCCCCCAAAATAGGAGAAGGAAAAAAATGTGTGCGTTACCATAAACAATAAGAGTAGCCGTGCTGCTGCGTCTTTTGGCCACCACGTTACGAGCCACACAGGTGTAGTTGGCTGTGTCTGAGAGTCTGGCCTGTTTGATGATCAGATCATGATCGATCGTAATCAGGAAGTTGGAGTCCTGCGATGGATCAATGACATCCTCGTTCTTCAACCAGTCCACCTGTAGAGAGGCAGGCACGCACACAAATACTCAGGCTATTTAGACAAAGTGATGAAATGAATGCAAATAGAAAAAGTAACCACAGCAGCCCACATTTTAGTTGAAAAACTTAAAAAACTAAAAACGTCTGTACTCTCGAACCTCCATGTTAAAGCAATTTTGAATGATGGATTATTTTAATTCCTTTGGCAGATAACGCTCCATATAAATTATTGCACAAATCAACACGTTGTGTATGCATAAACATGAGTCAGCACACCGCACACAGAACCATTCAGACAACACTATAAAGTATTTAGCCTTCACAACACGCTTCAGTGCTGCAAAACACTGTCAATATTTGATAATTTTTAGTTTGTTCATGAAAAATGAACAAACTAATTTGTTCATTTTTGAGGCTTCTTTTGTCCAAACTCACTTATATTTTTGAGACATCCTCTTTACTAATGGACATAATATCCTAGCGAACAACCACACGCAATAACTTTATCATAAAACACATGGTAAAATTCTTTTTACGTCACACAATAACGTGTTATTTAGCCACTCTAATGAACAATTCAGCCTGGCAGAACATAAATGTTTACTTGAATAATAAAAATCTAAATTTATAATTTATTTGTTTTCTCTTTTTAATATATTGTTGCACTACTGTTTTATGAGAGACATAAAACTGTTTGATATACCGGCGTGCAGTTAAAGCAGCTTAATGTTAAAAAATGACACAATGGTGAATTTAAGCAGAGTCTTTTTACCATCATATTATTACTGATCCACGTCGCTGGATAGACTTAAATCTCCCAAACTCAAATGCCCTGTACTATACTGCCTTTTGTATCATGTTTATGTTGCTCTATAACTTATTATTTAGAGCTCAGCTTTCTTGCCTCCCTTGAGATACAGAGCTATTTAAAATACAAATGATCTCGCACTATTACCCTTCAGTATCATAAACACAAATGTAACCTCTGAAGTGATAGAAAAGCAATGGGAGTGGGGGTGGGGAGGTAGAGTTCTACCTCGGCGGCGGGCATGCCTTCCGGGGGGCGACACTGAAGCAACACCTCCTGTTCGAGTCGCACCTCCCTCCCCAGTGGCTCCTGCTCAAAGTTCTTCCTCAGGTCTACAGGGGGCGACACAGATGTAGTCAGCAGTTAGTGAAGGCTGCCCACACACACACACACACACACACACACACACACACACACACACACACACACACACACCAGGCAAAGCCCTCAAAAAGCCTCTGTCACTGTGTCTTGTTTTTTTCCCTTCATACCCTCATAAACATGCACACTGTCAATCACGCTATGCCACCCATTTCCACGAGGGACTAAGATGGGTAGCTACAGCAAATTTATTTGCATATATACTTAAGCTGACACATTTGACAAGCAAAAAGTCGGAAACACTTGCCCTTCTACTAGCTCCCTCCCTTCCTTGCACAAGCACGCACGTGCACACACACACACACACACACACACACACACACACACACACACACACACACACACACACACACACACAGCGTTGGTACCGACATGCAATGCGAACGTAGGCACGGTTGCTCTTGGTGGTTCCGGCCGAGCTCCAGGCCACACACTGGCACCAGTAGTCCTCCAACCCAAACAGCTCCTCCACCTGAGTCCTCGACACCGAGATGTCCACCTCCCGCACCACCAGACCTGAGCAGGCAGAGACAGAGAGAGACAGAGAGAGAGATATTAGTGGGGCATATTTTTCACGGCGCATATAAATAATGCATTGGCTGCAGGCCAAATGCAGTTAACGTGCACATAAAGTCCTATGGGAACTAATAGATTATGTATTTGAAAATGATGTTTGTATTGAGTATGATGTTTATGTCTGTGAAATACAAGGTGACGTTACTATGTGTGTTTGTGTAGTTGTGTTTACAGTACACTTATCTGTTAGTGTGTGTGTGTGTGTGTGTGTGTGTGTGTGTGTGAGAATTACCCGTGATCTGGTCCAGGCTCTCTCTGGTGACGTGATCGTTTTGATTGACCCATTCTCCGTTACATTTGAAGTAGATCTGGGTGGCTGGTGATGCCCGGCACCGTAGCTGGACTGGCCGGTTCTTTACGATGAAAGCGTCCTCCGGTTCCAGCAGGAATTCTGGGAGAGGTTCTGCTGGTGCCGACGGGAAGGAGTCGGGGAGAACCTCGGCCTCACTGTAGTCGCTGCTCTCTGAAAACACAGAACACAGAAGTGATTTAGATGCAATGCAATGGAAAGGCCTGACTTATAGTGTCTGCCTGCTGGAGGCGTACTCGAGCAGTGCAGCCCCATCAGTATTTTGATGGCTGCTCTGTGGCTGACCCTGTGCTTTGATCCAACTGTTGAGGAGGTAAGAAATAAACAAAATGACAAATGTATCCCTCAGGGATCAATAACACCAAACACCTGAAGGGAATATATGTGTGTATGATACCTTGTCTCAATCCAGCTTTCAACAACAAATCTGTCACCAGTGTTTCATGGCATACATTAAGGCAACAATTTTAGTGTATTTCAAGGTGATGACAGTTTGCACTGTAAATGGAACGGCACAGTGCCATTTTCGCCTCCTTGTATTGCCAGTAATCTGGTCAATGCAGGCCTCCTGCTCTGGTCTCTCTGGGAGAGTCCATGCCTCTCAGCTGGGGAGGAGAGCTGCTGACCTTCCGCAGACCGGTCCTGTTGATCGCACATTATCCCCTGACATTCTCAATGTGACAAATTCCTCCTGGCACATGCTGCCAAGAGCTTCTCCTGGCAGGAAGGACACAATATTGCCGACCTCTTTGCTCTGACGTGTTTCTTGAATAATCATGGTTAGATCCCAGGCAGTATATCAATGCTGGAATGTCATCGGCTACGATACTAGTTTGCACAACAGTAGATGGATTTAAGTATATGTACTGATGACGTTCCTATGTACTACCTTGTTTGACATGAATTGTCAAACAAATCACATCTCCAGCTGTTGATCCTCAAATAGGGCTGCAGGATGGCAGATGATATGATGCAAGCTTACTCCGTGCCATAACTCCATTTGTCCATCCACTGAATTCTATCCTTGTGTGTTTGAGCAAAACACCGAAGCACTGGCAGACTGGCGAAAACCGTGTCACGTGACAGGATTGCAGTATAGCCTCTGGCATGAAGAATAACCTGACCACCGTATAGCTATAATGGTCTGCCTGGAACCTGACATGTATAGCACACATACAGCACACAAACACTACTATACACTTCATTAAAGTAGGTTTCAAAAGCCGATGCCAGAAACGTTATTTTTATGCAATGTCTAAACATCATCTACTATCAAAATCTCATCATCACTTTCTGACATTCCCTTTCGGGTAATACAAGTTCTTATAAATTGTTAATGGATCCGACCTTCCAATACAAAACTTTGCTCCGCTTATGAAAATGAGCTGAATTCAATAAGCATTAAATGGAAGACAGAAGCAGACTGCGGAAGATTGACAGGGTTGGCTCCAGTCAGTAGATGCTCTAAAGGTATGGGGATATACAGCCCAGTGCACTTTCTTCCCCTGACTTACACACACTTGAGGGCATAACTTGTGTTGCTACAGTTTTTAAATCTTATTCTCTACATTCAGACAATACAGACAGAAGTGGGAGGGCAAATGCGGCTACTTTTCCACAATGAGACTTAAAGCAGACAAATTTGCAGTGTTCCGTTTTCAAAATGTATCAAGCCCAACTTGATCAGTTATTCCACAACCAGGGAACAAGAGAAACTACTTAGAAAGATACCATCTCCTATTTTAAGAAAGGGAGCGCTTCCCCACCCCCATCCCACTGTTTCCCCTTGACAGACTGTCTGAAACATTAAGGGAAAGCACAGAGGAACACTGAGCATGAAGGAAGTGGGAGAGAAAGTTGTGGCGTGATTCAAACCAAAGCCAACAGGGACTTGTGGGATTCAAGAGGCTGTACCATCTTCAGACAAAAGGATGGGACCATCTTTTGACCCAAATCTTCTCCACCACAAAAGGGCCGGTCTGAACAAAAAAAGCCGAAGCAGCACAGCTCATTGCCTGGTAGTGCTCTGGCCACAGGACAGGCAGAAAGGGCAACAGCTGCTCCAGGCCCAACAGCCATCCAGGATGGACCCGTCATCCTTAATCTGTCTCTTTCCATTCTGTCTCTACCGCAAACACATCCTTGTTCTTCTCCAATGACTTCTTCTGGAAGGACCTTGCACCAACTACATTTGTTCCCGAACCGGTGACCCCAAACTGAACCCTCACCACTCCAGGTTTTACTCCACCTAAACCCTAGTGCTGTATCGTAAAAGAGGGAATGATAATTCTGGGGATGGGTGGGTAAGTGTGATCAGAAATATAAAAAAAACAAGATTACTGGTACATGTAGCTATGTTAATAAGTAATGATATAACCAATCAGAATGACAGATGACATTTGCAATATTTTCATTGACCAAATCTGCTTATTTTTTACTTGCAAATGTACTTCTCCATGGTCACACAATGAATGTTGTGCATTTCCAGGTCACGGTTGTACTGTATTGTATTGTATTGTACACAATACAATACATCTATATTGTATATAGATGTATTGTACACACAACGATTTTGTCGACTGATCGTTTTAATCTGTAAATGAGTTACTACACAAAGAATCATGCAAAAGAACCACTTTATATCTTGCGTTTACCAGAGGTGTGCTCATAAGTTTCTTGAAAATAATTAATACAGCATTAAAAAGCTTTTAAAAATTACAAATTGACAATAAAAATATCTTAATCAACTAAGATAGAGTCCACAGATCGAATAAAAGGGGACAGCCCTAATTCAAATGTACAAACACTTAATATCACAAAATCACACCTGAATTGTGGAAACACAAAGTTTGTGATATACAATTTTCTGTTCACACACTGTCCCCACGCACAAGGAAAACACACGAGCATGCGCACACACACACACACACACACACACACACACACACACACACACACACACACACACACACACACACTGCTGCTCCTACAGGTTACACCCTGGGAGGTGTCCACACATGCAATTAAGCATGTACAATACTATAATATAACTAAAAATGCAGGCAAAGACAAACAAATGTGGATAGAGAAAATTAACACATCTCAAAGTGATACTTAACCATGAACATAAATCACATACATCACTGTGTGTCTCTCACAGTCCTCTCCTCTCTGATTTCTCTCCCCACATCTCCTTGCTCTCCTCTTACTAAGCTGTCGCCTCCAGTATTTCAGACTTTGAATTCACAGTCAATAACCAATTGTGTTGCGCCTCCCCGCCCCTCACCCCCGCTCTTTCCCTTTGTCCGGCATTGATCGCTTGGTGTTCAAACATTGGCTGAAAAACACAGCCTGTCACTCTTCAGGGACGATGAGAGGGGGACGGGGAGAGAGAGAGAGAGAGAGAGAGAGAGAGAGAGAGAGAGAGCAAGAGGAAGGCAGAGGAATAACGGCAGCAGAGACAGACAAACATACAGAGACAGTGGTTCAGACGGAGACAGAATGGGAGGAGAGCCCTGCACACTATGCAGCGTGTGTGTGTCTGTGTGTGTTCTAGAGCCTGCAGTGAGGCACAGTTTAATTAAAACACTTTTGTATGACAGAGGTAGGAGACAGACAGACAGCTTCTTTCTCTCCCCCTGTCTCTCTCTTGGATAATGGAGCTGGGGGTTTAAAGTGGAACCTGTGTTTTTGGGCCAGCATACAAACATCCATCAGAGCTCAGCAGCCGGCAATTTGTGCAGAATGGAGGAAGACAAGAACTCCTCGCCGTGCATCACAGCAAGTCTTTTATTACTCTAATGACAGACAGCAGACAGCTAGAAAGCAAAGACAGGCTTCTGGGTATTATTTTCCAGAACACAAGATCGCAGGACACACGCACGTAGACCCAGACACCAGATGACAACCTATGCTTATACAGTACATTCTCACCCACTCTTATTCATGTATGCTAAAGTCATATATAGTGTAGCTGAAGGAGAACCCTCCTTCGGTGAGTGTGTGGCGGAGTGCAGAGCTGCAGTTCAATGTAACTGAGAGTCGGAGTGACAGTGGCGGTGCGAGGCCACACGAGAAGGCAGGAGAGCGTAGGAGAGAGATAGAGGGAATCTGGATAGAGGTGACAAGATGGGAAAACAGGAAGGTTGGCCAAAGATAGGTCAAGAGACACTAAGAGACAAGTGGAGACGATGGAGACAACAGAGCACACAAACACACAATACTGGACTGCCATAATAACTGGCAAGAAAAATGAATCACAGCAATGTCTGTCTTTGTCTCAACCTGACGTGGAAACTTGTTCTTTCTGCCCTCTGTCTTTCTCCACCCTCTCTTTTCTCTCTCTCTCTCTCTCACACACACACACACACACACACAACTGTAATTTTCTTAGCCCCAGCGCCTCTAGCCAAAGTGGAATCTAAAGTGTCAGTACTTTATCATTACCTTTACAGAGTTAATCATTACTGTCCTCTCCAGTGCCTTCGCTATCGGAAGAAGAATACTTCGAAGCAGCCTAACAACAGAACAACACCATAAAAGACATTGGGTCAGGTTGTGTTTGGAAAGATCAGGAATCTTTCTTTTCTTAGGTGTCCCATAAGGTCAAAAACAAAACAAACAACAGCACAATGTCGCACCTCCTCCCTTCTGCTTTTCAGTTTGGTGTCTGACATTGGAGTGCTTTTATTCTGGCCCTCCCCTGACTCCAGTCCTCCTTCCCTCCTCCCTGCTGGATTCAAAGCACTTTGTGCAGCTCCACTAGACTTCAAATGACATCCTACAGCCTTAAACACAAACACACATGCACAGAGAAAAGACTATAGCCCACAGCGATGAGGCTCAACCGGTTCGCTGAGCCCATTAAGGACAAACAGCTGTGAGAACAGATAGTCAAATATGATAACACTGCTGGTGACGGAGGAAACAAGGCCAATAAATAGAGTGATCAGCAGACATTATGTAGCATTGATGGGCTGAGCATATCCATCATCCTCACCCTATCAACCTCATTATCATCATTCTTGTGAGGAAGCCCTAAGGTAGAGTCACACATGGCACGCAAAGGCAGGTCGAAAGAGACAGAGATGGATGGGGGGAGACAGTCTCTCCTTGCCTTCCTTAAAGGACAATTACATTGAGTGATTGATATTCAGACTGACCTCATCCTCATCAGCCTGAAAACTACTCGCTACAGGAGGATAGAGAAAAGAAGAAAAAAAACATCGGGGAGGGAAAATGATGAAGTGAGGAGACGTGGAGACTGGAAAAAAGCAAGTGTCTGGATTTGGATGATGGGTTGGATGGAAAAATCACTGAATGTGTGAGTGGGACAGTCTTCATGTGTGTGTGTGTGTGTGTGTGTGTGTGTGTCTTCAGGCATTGCATGAGGCAACATGGGTGCAGGTTGGAGCGACACAGCATCACTTCTCACATCAACAAAGGCAGACGAGGTGTGAGAACTCAAGCAGTTAACCCATCTGACTGAACACACACACACACACACACACACACACACACACACACACACTCGCACAAACACTTACTGTATAACCAGCCCTTTTGAGCAAATATGGGGGGGGGGGTTTGGTCATCTTTTAATAGGACATGTTGATGATTCACTATTGACTAAAAGACACCATTACTTTCATTTCATCACGGTTGCTGTGAGGCAACAGGAGGCAGGAAGCAGAAATTGACGTCCCGCTAGGAGTGACACAGATCCAACTCCGTGTGCTCGCTCATAAAGCCCTCCACACGTTGGCTTTGAAAGTTCTTGTTTGGATATTTTGATACAACCACCAAGATGTGCACCTGCGGCGGCTCCACGCTGCTCTGCAGACTGTTTCTTTGTAGACTCACCATGGTGACTCTAACTAACAGACTTCATGTCTCACACAGTCAGGCACACACATTCCTCTTCATGTCCTCCTTGATGCTTACCTTCTTTTTCTGCCAGTAGCTCTTTGTGTTTTTTAACCCCTCTAACAAGTAAAATGACAAGGTATTTAGAATATCAAAAGCAAGGGCTGATATTAAATAAATACACTGACTTGCCATTTTGCCAAGAGTCAGATCAAAATAACAATGTTAGTTTTGTCTTGTGTGCCTTGCATAGCAACAGGTCCAAGATGTGTTAGCATAGCCTAGCTTAAAACAAACACTGGAAACAAGAGAAAGCAGCTTGGCTACCTCCATCATAAGACTTTCTCAGAACTTACACATTATATATTGTGTAATTTACAGCTAGTTACACATTTGAAGCTTTTTCTTGAAGAACTACTGCTGCAATCCCACATTTATTTTGTTATTTAAAAGAGTGATTAGCTAGCAAGCACCCCAGGTAGTGCTGTGAAAATGAATACTTTGTCAATACACAGCCCAATATAAATAGATCCTTATAAGTCATAAAGTCATATTCTAAAAATATTTGTTATATACAACATGAAAAATAAACCAGCTTTTTGGGGTCTTGTTTTGACTTCACTATATGTTTCTTAAGTGTGTACTATGAGAGGCTAACACGTCTTGAACCACTTGTTTTGTTGGACATACAGGGGAAATTGTTGACTTGTTAACTCACCACTAACTTTGGACACAACAGAAAAAATAAATAAATATATATATATATATATATATATATATATATATATATATATGTGTGTGTATAAACTGTATATATAGTTGACAACATTTCGTTAATATATATATATATATTAACCAAATTTTGTCAACAGAATCACATAATATGCGTAAATAATCATGATTGTTACAGGAGCTTGTGAGCGGCAATTTGTTGGAAGTTCATCATAGATGAGGAAATGTCACAACTTTGATTGGTTCCAACATGCGACTGAAGGTGTCTGCAGGGTGGTTATTTCTGTGGAGTGTAAAACCTCCTCTTTTCCTCAGGATACAAGGGTGAGCATGTAATTGCTAGATCAATGGGCAAGTGCAAGCAAATGCAAGTAAGTAAGAAAGATGGAAGATCTGTGTGAGCCAGAGAAAGAAAGAGGGATAGAAAAGGTATATGTATATGTATGTGTGTGTGTGTGTGTGTGTGTGTGTGTGTGTGTGTGTGTGTGTGTGTGTAAGTGTGAGAAAGAGACAGAGAGAGAGAGGTGACAGGAGGCTGGAAAGCAGATTGGCAGAGGGAGAAGGCCGAGCAGGTGATGGAGATGCAGAGTGACAGAAATGCTTCGCTTGTCCATCCAGCATGTCCGGGTGGCAGGAGTAGAGAGAGCAAGCATGAGGACATGATAACGCACGTATACGTGCACATGTGCTCACACAGCAAATGCATTGGTTTGCGAGACCTCATTCACAGATGTTCTTGTAAATAGAGTGGTATCACACACTCTTAGCTGCAGGGTGTGTTGACCTACAACCCACTAATTGTAAAGTAAGTTTGACCTCCCCTTTCTTAAAGGACTCACCTTCTGTCTTTCCTATAAGCCATTGGTGGTTGGTTATAATGACACTTAATCAGCTCTCTTGGAGGGTATGCCAGGGGTGAAACCGACAGACCGACTCACATACACATAAACACACACACACACACACACACACACACACACACGTAAACATGTTATCTAACTATGTGGTAAATAAGGCAGTAAATGACGCCCAATGACAGTCAGCAGTGTTTTTTTTACTGATAACTGGCTGTTTCACATGGACCCACACTACATTCAAAGTGTGTGTGCGAGAGGAAGGGCAGGCGTGTTTGTAACATTGTAACAGACTATGGATTAAATATATCCCACGGTGTCAGCAAGGGACAGCCTCCTCTAAGTGAGATTCTGTGACTGTATTTTTGAATGTGTGGGAGAGTGTGACTGCGAGAGTGGGAACGCTAAGAGGATTTGCGCTTGTGTTGTAGCTGTGATCCCACTGCTGCTACTGGTGCTTTTGAATAGACGGGGGGGTGGGGGGTGTCTATGTTGTGGCTGAAAGTGTGCTCTATCACAGCTAGGGGGCGCCACCCCCCGTAGAGCTCATTAATCATAGTCCATCAAAGAGTGGCCCTGTGCTGTTTGTGTGTGCCCTGATGACCACCTACTGCATGGGAACACAGACGTACACAAGCGGCACTATCAATCACTGGGGGGGGGGGGGGGGAGGAGGAGACAGGGAGACAGAGGAAGGGTGGGAGGGAGAGGAGACAGAGTGGGTGAGACAACGTTGTTTTCCTATTATCCTCTCGAAATTACAGACCAATGTCACAACTATTACTTGGAGGTCAAACTCATATGGTAGAATGAGACTCTGTGTGCGTGTGTGTAGACATAAGTGTATGTGTTGAGTGCAAGGCGCCACTGCTTGTCTGCTCCACCACTGCTCAGCTGCTTGATGAGAGTTGCGCAGATCTACCCAGAGTGGCTGGTTGCCATGGTGGGTATTCACATGGAGCCGGCTCCTCCAGAGGCCCGTATTCTACACAGCCATTAACTATGGTGCACACACTGCAGCTACACACACAAACACACACACACTGTCTCTCCATCGCTCTTTCTTTTGTCACCTCACTTCCTCCATTTGGAAGTCTTGTCGAAAATGTGTCCTTCTCCGTCACCGATTGTCTCACAGTGACTGTGTGTGTGGGAATCTGTGCGTGTGCGCAAGTACGTATAGTGAATAGGTGAGCAGTACAGTGGGTTGAGTGTTTGGAAGCTGGGGCTGTTTAAATGGCAGTAATTACATGAGAAGATGAGCTGCATTCCTTCCTGAGGGCAGGCTGATTACAGGCCTCTCCTCTCTGGGCCCCTGTAATTACCCACTCTACCCTGCCCCCCCCACCCCCACCCTCCACCCCACTGTACTTGCATCGGCTCTGCCTCGGTGGGGCTACAGGCGAGTTCACCGCACCCCCCTCTGTCCTCTGATCCACCTCTCTTCCAACTTCCGCAACACTCCACCTCCCTGTCCCCTCAACAGGTCACTCTTCTGTCCTCTCTCATTGCTCCTCGAACTGATTGCTAGTCACACACGCATACACAGACTGTTAGACACTTAGAGACCACTCAGAGGACAAATAGCAGATGTGGCATCATGCACATAGTGCCTTCATTTTTGACAAATTGTCTCTTATTACGAGACATTGAATTCTATCATGAATCTTTTCTTTGAATATCCAAAGAAGAGACAGGATTCTGCATTATGCATATAGAGCATATATATAGATACTGTATCTATATCTATATATATGTATGTATAAAGGGCGGGGTTGTCAAATGCCATTCAATCTGTATTGATGGCCACTCCTTGAGACAAGACTTGACAGTTTCTGCCTTACAGGTAAATTCCTTTTGCGCAGATGACCTCAAACATACACAAACCTCAACAAAATCAGTGGGTCCACCCAAGTCAGTCAGGGATTCGGTTAAAACTGGAGACACTCAGACAGTCAAATTACACGTCCTTCACCCAAACACAAAACAATTGTTGCACCAACCAACATTCTGAGTGCCTCCTACCCTTTCATTTGTGCTAAAGCACATATTCAGCAGGGAACTTATTTACAGTTTGTCATTTAAGCTCACAGAATTTCAAGACGCTCTGTTGTTTAAATAAATGTAGTTCTTGTTTGAGATCTTGAGATATTGTGGTACCGTCACGTGTCAATATGTTAAGTCTGGCATGAACTGTGATGTGAGAAGAATCGGCAAAAGGTGTCACAACATGTGTGTGTGTTTTATTACTTGATATGACAACTCGGCTCCTTGGTGACAGGAAGATGGCCGGATCAAACTTCCTGAACAAATCACATCAGACACCCTGAGTAGGTGATAATGAAGAGGGAGGAGAGTGTTGGGGGTGGGTTTAAAGAGCAGGAGAACAAGAGAACAAAAACATCACGGTGGGGATGGATGTATAAAGAATGAGAAGTCTTGATCTCTTCAAGCATTATAAAGACATAGAGCAGGAGGAAGGGAGACAGAAATAGAGATAGTCTGGGAGAGAACTTCAGAGAAAGGTCAAGAAAATGGGAGAGAAGGAGAGCTAAGTACAGGTGACCTCGCTAATGTAAGGTGATGATGGAGGGAGAGGGGGAGGAGGAGGGAGGAAAAGAGGGAGATTAATGACAAGGCTGTAAGTGGGTAGCGAAACTAGATGGGAAGGAAGGAAGGAAGGAAGGAAGGAGAGAGAATATGTGGATGGAAGGAGCAGGGGAGAAAGAGATTGAGAGAGACACAGAAACACCCCCTGGGTGCAGATCAAGTGCAACTCTTGATTGGTCCAAGTGTGTGTGAGTGTGTGTGTGTACTGTGGGCATTGGCTATGGTTGCCACGACTGCCAGTGCTATTAGAGATGCCTGCTGCTGTAATGTGTTGTGACAGGGGCTGATTATTGTGACTAACTGCTTTGGCAGGAGAGCTCCTCTGTCATGCTAATGACCAGATGAGGAGATGAGCCGGATTGACAGCGGATCGACGGGCCACGCACATGATTTCTCATACAACTCACACACAGAAACAGAGGGTTGGATGGTATATACCAAGACACGAGCAGACCTCCCTGTCATAAAACTGTACAGCGCACGACACGCTGATGCAGACATCCCTGCTCACAAGTAACTAGTTACCAAGTCAGTGTGACAGAGGTGACAACACATGGACAAACAAAGTGAGAAAAAAAAAATATGATCACACCCCACACAAACACAGCTGGGTTGGCGTCACTCTGTTCCTACATTGCGTCCCCTTGCATCAGAGAAATCCCTAGATATGCAGTACACAACAAGCAACATGCTGTAGGCTAGCCTCTGTGTGAGTGTGCGCATGTGTGTGCGCGTGTGTATGTGTGTGTGTGTGTGTGTGTGTGTGAGGGAGAGAGTGAGAGAGATATGGTTTGTGAGCTTTATAAATTTGACCCAAAAAAATTGCAAAATGTGCCGTTCGGTACATTTGAAATGATGCAAGCGCTTTACTATTTAAAAAAAACAACCTACGAGCAAAAAGATTAACAAAACTTAACTCAGGATTGATGATTAAAT
Organism: Cebidichthys violaceus; assembly: GCF_023349555.1. Taxonomy (NCBI): domain Eukaryota; kingdom Metazoa; phylum Chordata; class Actinopteri; order Perciformes; family Stichaeidae; genus Cebidichthys; species Cebidichthys violaceus. The sequence goes on from NW_027176263.1 coordinate 9,574,449, forward strand.
ACTGACAATAATATCAAATTGTTAATTAAATTAATAAAAAAAGTTTTGGATAACATTGTAAACAGGGACTCTTTAAATATAGATGATTTTAACAGGATATTATTAAATAAAAATGAGAATGATAGACATAGAAAGAGACGGATAGCGAGGAGAGACAGAGGTAGACAAGGAACAGAAAAGATTAGGGCACTAATAGGCTGAAAATCCATGTTGGAGCAGATGGATGACGAGAGGTGATGTGGCGATAGCAGAGGAGGACAAATGGAGAGGTAGAAGATAGAGATGAGATTCAATCTCACCATGCAGAATGTTGGGGTCTTGTAAGCAAAAGTAGTCCTGTGCAGAAGCTAATGGTTGTTTTATCGCTTTGATCTTTTCCCCTCACTCCCTTTATACCTCGCTTCATCATTCTCTCAAAATAAATTTCCCTTCCTGCCTCGTTTCGGACATACTTACTCAAATCTGGCCGAAGGAGGAAAGGCAAAAGAAGCAATATCCATCCAAACCTCTTGTTTCAGTGACCTAAATTTGGATCTACCCAGCCACTATTCCATACATTTTCAAAAACCTTTTGCAATTTTCTAATAGTTATTGTGGTACAGCAAGCAAGAGAAAAAAAAGCCTAAACCCAGAGAAAGTAAAACATCAGAAGGAAATGTGCAGCTCGAGATAGGAAGTGGAAAACACAACGCACTATTTGACTAACAGGTAATCTCAGCGTAGTGCACCATCAAACATATAAGTAATAACTAAAGCACAAGCATCTCGCAGACTATCACTTTAGGCCAGGACAACTTTTCCATATCTGCAGATCTGCCGCTGCTAACAGATTGTGAAACTGTGAGAACTGATAACTCTGCATTGCACAAAGGGACTGGCAACATCGCTGCAACATTATCGGCAACCTGGAAGTCCTGTGTGCATCTCTGCGTGATTTTACGGATGTAAATCTCGTTATGCTTTAGGTCAAAATGTTGGTTTATTCCTCCTGTGTGATGAGTCAGCACTCGCGCATCAATCATTCATGACGCTTTGGTTCCTGTCTGATGTCAAAGTTTTTCCATTGCTCTTTACCGCAGCTTCGGGAATCGTGTCCTTGACCCGGGGACAGGATGGTGACTGAGCTGGAATGGAAAAGAGGACATCCCAAACCCTCGGGCCTGGACCAGTAGGTCTGGACTGGCAGGAATGGCGGTGATGGAGTGCAGTGATGAAGAGAGCATGACGAAAATCCCCTCGGCACGGACAAACAAAATAGGCGGCAGTGAATGAGAGAGAAAACGTGCTTGTGTATTTGTGCATAAGCTGCAACAGGGAGAGATGGATGGACGGAAGGAGAGTCAGAGTGTCACCCGCCAGACGCCGAGGGCCAACACAAACTGATGGCAACACTGAGTGGTCAGAGTGTGTGACACTGTGACAATAACGATGAGAGACTCTTTCCCAATCTCTCTGGCTTCTTCTCCTCCTCTCCCACTCTCCTCCTTGTGTCACCCCCTGCAGCGTGCTGGTGCTTTGATCCACACCCTGACCATGTGTCCTTCTCTGGCCTGGGTCAAATCGGATCGGCAAGCAAAGTCTCGTGGTCCTTCAAACCCCACTCATGTGGAACTCCTCAGAAGTTTTTTACACGTTTAGTGGCAACATATTTAAGAAGTCTTCAAAAGAAAATGTGGGATATTGTAGGTTAGTACTGTTATTAAAGAAAAAGATAAAGTAAGAAATTCGTGGAAAGCTTTTTGGGCTTGTGGTGTAGCAAAATGACTGAGATAGATCCATGTTGTGCGCAGAAGAAGAAGTGTAAGCAAGCTCCAGCACATTATCATTTATTTAACGAGACTAAAAGAGTCCAGCCATGCTAGCGACTCTGTGAAACTATATTTAGGCATAGCAGTACCTTGAGCTAAATGCTAACATCAGCTTGTAAACATGCTCACGATGACAATGCTAACATTCTGATGTTAAGCAGGTAAAATGTTTACCAGGTTCCCCTTCTTTGTTTAGCATGCTAGTATTGTAGCGCCAACGAACAAACAGACTGACAGTAATCCCTTAACAAGGATTGGGACAATAATGGCCTAAAGGTTTTACAAGTTGGCTATAGTACCTGGACTAGACAAGAGGCGAAATCTGGTTGGGGCAGGCCTACTCATGTGTCATTACCCAACTGGTTCAATGGAGCTGCTCCGTGGACAGCAGATCGGATTGTGGGTTTATTGGGCAGCTTCCAGGTATGAATATTTGTAGATGTGATTAAATACAATAAACCTATATAGGTTTAGTAAAAATACGCCTTTTTTCTGTTTCTTGTGTCGCCATTTTGTTTTCCCTACATGAAAAATTAAAATGCCTTGAAATCAAATGATCAAAATTATCAAAAGTGTAATTATCATATTTATGGTCCTTACTCTGGATCTATGCCAGTGGAGAGAGGGGGCACATGGCTGTGGCTCCTGTGGACAGCAGGGCATTAACTCTCTGTCCCAGATCCTGATGGCCCTGGTCCATTGAACCTCTCACAAACCCGAGCCAGCCCAGAGTCACGACTCCTAATTTTGCCAAAAGCATTGTTTTGTGCACACTATACATTTTTTCCTGACCTGTGCACTAGTGTACATTTTCAGTACAGTCCTTTGTGTGTGTGTGTGTGGCCAGGGTCGTCACTCAGCTCTCTCGTCCTCTCTCTTCGGCTTCACCCAGCTGAAGCCATGGCAGCAGTGCTGGTTAAGAGGTTTGTGTATCCCATTAGGATGATGAAGAGGCCTTTCATCAGTACACTCCCTCCGGCCAGGCGCTGACAGGAGCTTTACCTCGACAAGCCTCTCAAACACACCGCTCGACGTGAGACAGCACCCAGCGAAGAGGTCCGCAGGCGGTACACATACTCACTGACAACACTCACAACTTCACACACACACACACACACACACACACACACACACACACACACACACACACACACACACGCTCTGATCAGAGACAAAAAGGGAAGACTGGGCCATTTTTGTTGCTAACTTTTCACTGTCAATCTTACATCCATTTCTAACATGAGCCAACAGGGTTTAGTGTACGAGGAGGGGAGACAAGAGAAGGCTGGAGAGGAATAAAAGTCTTGACTAATTCTGACTCGGTGCTCCGCTCTATTTTTAATCAGTGCCACACGAAGACTAATAGTGTAACAGCCGTGCAGGGCTCTGTCCAGATGGGCAAAGTCATTTTTCAAGAGGAGGAGAGCGGGAAGAAGAGGACAGAACGTGAGGACAGAACGTGAGGACAGAAGAGGGAAAAAAAGAGACAGGAATAGAGGGGGAGAAGACAAAGACGGAGAGAGAGTACAAGGCAGAGAGGAAAAGAGGGAGTGAGAGAGACAGAGATTGATAAAGACAGAGAGGGAGAGAGACAGGGAGGCAGAGAAGCCACAGGAGCCAAGATGACCTGGATTCATAGGACCAGTATTGATTATTGACAATGAAAAACCAAAGAAAGAGCTTTGCGTAGAGACTAGATAAATGAACTCACACGCAAAGACCTGGAAAGACAGAACTGGGTGAAAGTGATAAACAAAACGTACACACCCAGAATCTGACTAGCCGCTTTGCCTTAAATCTGACAAGGTGGAAGCAAGTTGCTGCATAAAATCCATCGCTATGATAGATAATACATGCTGACAGACAAAAGAAAGTGTGACAGGTAGGGACTGGAGCAGTGTGTGTGTGTAAGCTGAATCCACACACACAAACAGCATATGGGACGCTACATGATCTGATTAGATTTTATTCTGTGTGGGATTTACAGGGCAATCTATGGAAGTGTGTATATATGACGTATTGGGTTTTGAAACCACACACACACACACACACACACACACACACACACACACACACACACACACACACACACACACACACACGCATACAGACAACACAGAGGCCCATCTCCCCATTTTGCAGTCTGGATTATTCCGCTTCACGTAGATTAACTTTGTATAATCGCTTTGAGAATTCTGAGCTTAAAGCACTGACGCCATCCAAAGAAGCGCCATCAAAGACTCATAGTACACTCAAGTGAATCACAGGTAGCACATACACTGGTGCCAAACAGTACGCTCTCCTTCGCTCCGCATTCATGTGGTAATTAGGATGTGAGGTGGACACTTTTATCCAAAGAGTCTTACAGTTCCAGCGCTTATGCTTCTATCCACCTTCAAAAACAGCTACCCGTGCGCTTCAATGATGAGCAACGACTCATTCGGAAGCTGGATTCACTAAAATACTGTCCATTGTCTGGGTTGAGAAGAGAAGCTAGTTGATAGCAATGATAGTTCTTTGGTGAAAACTTTGAAGAAGATTTAGATGGTTGACAATCAACATTAGCCGTAATCCTGCGCTTAACATTATTAATTTCTTTTAGATAGCAATTCTAAAAATAGCCGACTGAAAATAGCGTTAAAATGCATTCACTCGGCACTTAACAATAATTAATATAATAGCTTAGCTTACCGTTTATTTAGCTGTGGCCTGTTTGTTTTTGTTTGTGTCCCAGCTGTTTTGTTGCTGCTCCTGTTTAATTCTCAGAGGCTGATAATGACCGGTATTAGCGACCTCTTACACATGGTCATTTGGTCCATTGTTGATACAAAAATGTGGTATCAACAGGTTTAAATAGTAAGAGTTTCACAATCGTATATAGAGTTCAAAGTATGGAGGTGTTGTAACAGTAAGAAACCCTTAACCTTCTCATATCTTCCCTGAGATATTTCTTGGTTCAACCTTCCTAATACTGATGGCGCATGGAGAAACAGCAGTGCAGGCCTTGAATGGCCGCACTGTGCTGGAAACCGTAAGAATAGAACTGCTTGACCCTCATATGGCTGCGGTCACTTGGGTCATTTGTGAAGCACAATGGCAGGCTGAAAACATAAAGGTGTTTATAATCTTCCCGACAATTTACAATCTATTCAGCATGACTGACTTCACAACTTCCATTTTCCAAAACAACAAAGCACCAGCTTTTAGTGTGTGTGAGTGTAGAGGACGTGCAGGAGAGCATATAGGTGGGTGGTGTTTGGGTGGCTGACCAGATTACAGACAAGATATGAGATACACAACGCTATTTGGTTAACTACATCATATGCACAACAATAATGCTGAAGCTTTTTGAATAGTTAACATGCCAGCACCAGACCAAAAAGCAAACAGCAAATGATTGATGTGAACGAAATGAGACTCTGTGTCCAGCTTCTCTGCAAATACTCTTATATTATTCCAGACGCAACCGCTTTATCAACCCTACAGCATACCAAAGCTAGTTAATAACATTAAGTATTCATGTTGAGGTTTCTGCAATGATAGCTCACACTAGTGCCCTCATAACATCAACATCTAACATTTCAATTTATACAGTGCTAATCGGTAGCTCAGAGGTCAAAGCCCTCTGTTAACTCCATATCCCAGGCTTCACTGCTCGACATTGTAACACCTTCGTGGTTCTGCTGCACTAATACCTCATGCTACACTATTGAAACACATGCTTATGAAAGGTCTCTCAGCCTTTGCCATGGCCTCACCTTACTGTGATCTCTCACCTCCACCTGTGATAAGCTCCTCACTGGCCCCACTTTGATCCAGAGAGAGCACAGCTATTCTGCACATGCTTCTCGAAAAACAACAGATTACAATCTCAATTTAATTACCCGACACAGAGGCGCGCTACTGTGTTTTCTTTCCTCCCCATGAAATATTATAGCATGCACAGCAAAACTACTCTAAAAGTACAAGCACATTAATATACATTACGCAGTCTCCAATCATTTTAATGGCTGTGGAGACGCTGAAAGCGGTCAGAGGAGAAAATAAAAAGGAGAGAGGAACAGAACAACACAGGGAAGCAAAGTGGACGGGATGAGGTGAAGGTACGACTTAAGGAGTGTGACGACGAAAAAGATAGAAAGTCATCTGAGCAGAAGAGGCAATTTTGGACAGTGTGAGATTCATCATGCCGTCTTGTCTTAGACACATCATGTTCTAAGATGGTCCATAAAACAAGGTGTGGAGATCAATACCATCCATTTACTGAGGTGCAGCTCATCTAATCATCTGGCGCTCTGCTGCCCAATGAAGGAGCTACGACACACATCTGGGCCTCTGGAGGAGAACAGAGTAATGAAAAGTACACTGCCGCCTGGTCTGTTCTCAAGTCCCCAACAGCTAGCACAAACACAGCCCCCGCACCTCCCCTGTCTCCCTTCCTTTATCTCCTTCCACCTCCACATATGAGCAATAAACCCAAGCGCCACTTCCTCGTCCCTCCGTCTCTCCGTCTCTCCTTCTTACGCACATGCCCAGGCTCTCATGCGTTCTGCTAAAGTTGCATATCGTGTGGTCCATTAGGAATCTGAGGGGTGTGAGGCACGGAGACCAAAATATCCACAGCACTCTGTTTCTCTCTCCAACTCATTGACTGAGTGCCTCGGGGTAACATCACAATAAGCGCTCTTCGGCCCTGGTCCCCAATGCAATTCTATAATTCATCTTAATTGAGAAAAACAAGCAAGCAAAGGGGAGCCCTGGAAGGAAATAAAGTGCAGGTTGTGTACAGTATTTCAGGGACCGGGGGACCTGGTGTATGTTTTGTGTAAGTGAATGGTGAATGCAGGTGTATTCAACCTTCTTTTTTTTAGGTGCAAATTTACCTATAAAGACATTTGTCGTGTAATGAGGTTGAAAACAAATTATGTAAGAAAGAACTACATACAAAGGAGAAGACATTATGTGATGATTCACTGTCATTTGGCTCAATTGCCACAAAGGTGAAATACATTGAGACATTTCAGACATGTTATTGAAAGATGTAGCAATATTTTACTCTTGCATCATTTACATAAAGTGATATTTACGGAAGAGGGAGAGGAAAGCACGAGAGGAAAGCACTGAAAATTAGACCCTCCGTGTTTCAAACATAATGAATGACAGGGAATGCATTTTTCTTTTCTGCACTCACTGTAATTTGAACAGATATACTACAATTTATTCAAGGGTCCTCTGGTTCAGATTCCCAGGCTTAGAGACAGGGCTAAAAGGCAGATGGTGTTTAAACACAATCTTGAAAATGCAGACTAAACATGACATCTGAATATCAAATTGTTGAACAACTTTCAGGACAATATGGCAGCTCAAACACAGATGGAGCCCCCAGCTTTAACTGCACATATACAGACTTCTGCTTCAGGTAATTAGCTGTGTTTTTTTGGTCTCTTTCTGAGTGTTGGAAGTTAAAAGCAAACTCTAACTGGTTGGCCAAGGCAAATCTCTAGTTTGAGTGTACTGTTCAACTTTACAATACCGTTGCTGTTCTAATGTAGGATCAATGCAGGATAAAATGCATGAAAGGGGGATTTTCACATTGGCTGCCACCATGCTGAGCCTGTACTCCCACAGTTCTTTTCGAAAATACATGTTTTTAAAATATGCAGCAATGTATCATTTGTGTTTGCTTTTATGTTTTCATCCATTTTCAGATCCTGCGCTATCTAGGGCAGTGGTCAGCAGTTTTAATCAATTTTCCAAAGACAGGAGCACTACAACAGTCGGGAAATCCCAGCAGGATAGTAGGGAATGGACATAGCAATAATAATAACACAAAATATAATCTGAATTATGCTCTAAAGAGATTAGGTCAGAATAATCCCCAGAATAAACACAAATGGGGAGGAGGGGAGGCCGCTTGTGATCAAATGCAGGGAGCTGCAGCGGCTGTGTGGATGTTTTTATTCCTGATGGTGGGATTTGTGTAAAGTTGTGTTTGATTTTGGGTGTAAGAGTGATGACGATGTTTATTTTGGGAAATGAGAGTATGTCTGAGGCTCAGAGAGTTGCTATTATTAAAGTAGAATAAAATGCTTTCTATTACCTGCTCAAACAAAGAGAAATTCCCTCAGTGTGATGGATTCCTGAACTTTTCAGTCACAAAGCCAAATTGCATTCATTTCCAAATGAGATGCAGATTTATTTAAACATGTCACCACCCAGTTAGACAAAGACCCATTAAAACCATTGTCCTTTTTATGGTGAAAATATATAGTTTAAACATTGTGTAAGCATATTGCCTTCCACCAGTCTCTCTGAAAAAGGGGCACAGCAGGGCAGTGTCAATATTCTCATTGCACAGCCAAACAGTAAATAAGTACCTCAACATCACTGTTTTCAGTATGGCAGGAAGTACAGGGCAAGGTTTTAGCTCATATAGCAGTGACACACTCATTCTCTGCCCCTAAAAGAGTGTGCAGGACTTTTGTGAAGTAAAAATTAAAGAAATAGTTTGACAATTTGTCATCATCTCACAGTGATGACAGGATTAAGTCAAAACATACAGCCAGGAAATTACAGTTCTAGCACTCAAACCCCTAACTTTTTGTGATTGGATTTCTGCTTGTGTACGGATTAAACAAGCGAGATATGACGTGTTAGTTAGTAAAATCTGATTCTTGACAAGAAAGCGAATATATGTATCTCCCAGAATGTTTCACTACTCATTTTATTCAGTCACCAGCAGATAAACGAACTGCGATTTTTGGTTGATTTGCTCGAGTTACTGCCGGATCTCTGCTGTGGCTTTCCTGGCGCTGACTCTGTGTGGCGCGGGTTAAGGGATCAGAGTGGACAGGGCCGGAGCAGACCTCGAGGTCACCGGCTGCCTTTCTGCTGAGCAGGCTATTGTCCAGCAGCTGCATGGCCGCACCACTCCGGGTCTATTCAGAGTCTATTCAGCAGCTTCGGCTAAGTGCAATAGAAGACCCCAGTCTATTGTCTGACGCCCAGTCTGTTTGAGCTGCACCAGAACGCTCACTTCATCTCCCAGTGAGTTCAGAGAAACAGTTAAGTCCCTTTGAATGGGGGCGGATTTACACAAGTAAAAAGACACGTTAAACACATTCAGGCCGACTCCATCTCTCAAACAGAGAGCTGCTTGACCTCAGTGACCTTTGCAGAATGTCAAACCACACTGTATGACCTTTGCTTGCTTCAACACAACACTCAAACATACATTTAGATACAGAGAAGCGGTGCTAACGGACGAGAGGAAAAAAAAATCTTATTTGTCAACTAGATTCATGACAAACAACCTATTAGTAGCAACACCTATTTTGTATTTCTGCAAGCATGTCATATTAGCAAGCGTTATTTGCATTTATCTTCTGTTGCGGGTAAAAAAATAAAAAAGCAATAGAAACATTATAATGTAAAAATGGTTAACAAGAGACCAGGGGCATTGCTAGCAAGTTAGCTATTCCCAAAGTATCGGGTAAGTGTATGATCATGCACACAAAATGGCCATATCACACTCACACAGTAAAAAAGCCATCTGGAGGCATCAGCACTTCTATGAGGAGAATTAAGTCAGAGTGCAATGACTTTCTCGTTTAAAGTGCCTCCAAAGAGCCCCATTATTACCTTCCCAGAATGCAAATGTGCTTTGGGCCAATTAGAGGTTGAGCCAATACCAATGTAAGCCCATAAAAATCCGCCCTTCCATAATCATTCAGCAATATGACTCATGGGTAAGATTGGAACACCGGCCTGTAAATGTGTCATGATTATGACTCTGTGCTTAAAATGAATGGAGGAGCTGTGTATTTCATTCCCACGGGGCTGGAACTGAGCCACGCATATGTTAGTGTCAGTGCTTCTAATGAAATAAATAGACTTGTGATAGTACTTATTAGGTCTCCATAAGTGGCAGGTAAAGACAAGGGCCCTGCGGTGGATCAAAGGTAGTTAAATGTCTCTTTTTAGATCTCCCCCTATCAAGAGGTATTTAGGGGGAGAGGGGGTTGTTTTTTTTTTGTTTTGTTTGTGGAGACAGACGCCCTCATCCAGGATCCCTCTGTGTAATTACACGCCACAGAAGACCTTCATTCCTCTCCTCTTCACAGAGAGAGATGAAAGACAAGAGAGACATTGGCATGTAATCGCTCCTCCGGCTGAAAGAGGTGGGGAGGGAGGTGAGGGACACAGAGAATAGAAGGACAAAAGGATGGTGAGTGGTGGAGGGGTTTTAATAAACCTCCTCTGTCGCTTGTTTACAGAGTCTCTCTCTCTCACACACACACACACATACACACACACACACACACACACACACACACACACACACACACACACACACACACACACACACACACAATCTTTGACTGAGACTTTCATTATTCTCAGAGTTGCCCGTTCTTTGCCTCAGGACAGATGTGTAAATTGTTGCGCTAATGTAAGGCCCACTGCTGAGCGCTTTAGAGGAAAGGAAATTTACACACTCCACACCACTGTATAACTGTCACTCACAAACTCACGGGAACATAAAGAGGGGTGACGCCATAATCAACAGCATCTCAGCACACATACTCTCCAGACCATGCGCACAAATGCATGCATGTACACACACCATGGTACTGACAGAGGCGTGGGTGGACATTGACACGCACACGTAAATGTTCTATTTCATTCTGCCATTCATCGTCTCCTAGCCTTAATAAAATACACTCCCTCACCTCATCACAAAGGGCTTGAGAGCAGTAGAGAAGTTACAATCTCTTGCTGTTCCACAATAAAACGTTTTTTTTCCATTACAGGCATTAAAGGGCACAGGGGGCAAAACACCAGAAAGGTAAAGTAAATGATCTCCCCGTGCCTCTGTGGCTAAGTTTAGGTGCTAATCTGAGGGTTCTTTGTGATGTTTTTAATAGTTTAGCAACAGCTGGTGTTTGAAACCAGCAAGGTGCTTATCATACAATTGAGAGTAATGTGAGGAAAAGGGATGATATGTGACAAAAGTCAAGAAATTAAACCAAGGACATCACAATAACACAAAATGCATCTTTGCTAGCGACTCGTAGCATACCAGGGGTTTTACTGGATTATCAATTAGTTGATCAACAGAAAAGTAAGGAACAGCAATTATGCTAATTTTGCTTTAACATTTGATTGTTCCAGTTTCTCAAAATTGACGTCATCGCACATTGAATATCTTTGGTTTTAGGCTGCTGGCTGGACAAAACAATCAATTTAAAAACAACACCTCAGGCTCTGTGAAATTGGAATGAGCCTTTTCCACTATCTTCCTGACATTTAACAGACTAATTGTAATGAAAAATAATCAAGATATGAATTAATAATGAAAACAATCATTAGTTACTGTATTCATACTGTTTTGAACGTATTTCTTCTGGTCACATCTCTGCCAAGGTTGCATGACACTAGGTGACTCACTACTTGTCTGTCTGTCTGTCTAAGTGTCTGTCTGTGCCGAGGTCTCTGAGGGTTTCAAACAACCCATCTGCCTAGGAATCTGCCAGTCCGTCCGTCTGTCTGGCTCGCCACAGGTACGTCTTTCTGTCCCTGCGTGATACATGTTTCTTTTATTAAGCTGTGGAAGAGGGGGGCAGGAGCTGGTTGCAGCGTGAAGGTTGAAGCTATAGACAGGGAGAGACACCGCTCAGTGTTTAATGACCCTCTATAACTATACCTATTCATCTCCCCCGGTAGAACAGCGAAATGCCATGGAAATGGTTCTCTGCTGAAGACAATGCATCGTGCTAAATCATAACTCCTCAGTCGGCACTAGTATGATTACATGAAACATGTTTCTAATGCTGCTTTTCGTGTATATAGACCTTCCTTTGACACAAATTGATTTAACACGGAAGTAGTTTACCATGATGACGTCAGACAGCACAAAAACAATAAAGTGGCATCCGCTGCATCGCTTCCACGTAAACTAATGAAGCTGAAACTTCAAGCTCACATGCAGTAGATCGATTAACATTTGTATGGCTTTCCTTTAAAACGTGTGAGCGGCGTTCTCTACCTGCTGCACCTACACGCACACACACACACACACACACACACACACACGCACATAAACACACACACCACCCCTTGTTGCCGAGTGCATTGGAGGCAAGTGAAGCTGAGCAAGAGCAGAGTCAGAGCAGAGACACCCAGAGTTAATGAAGCTTCACCAGTCAGCATGGCTGTCCATCTGCTTTCATAATCCCCATAAACAGCAGGCCATGGGCACTGCCCAACCAGCTACACACACAAACAGCATATCATCATCCTAAATATCTTACGTGAAGAATGAGGGCTGCATATGTGATGTATTTGTGTGTGTGCAGGATATGGTGCTGCAGGGGGGGTTTGGGGGCTGATGTGTCCATTATAATGCCTCTGTGCCTTAGCTCAGCACACCAGCTAATCTAAGCGGAGTGGCGGGAAGAGGTGAGCGTGAGGTCAGCTGTTGAGCCCATCTGGTCAGCAGCAGGTAAGAGGCTTGAGACACACACACCCGCTGACACACTTGATGTGTGTGTGAGCTCATACACTTAAATCTAACCTTAATTACATGCAGGTACATCTGCCACATTAGACCAGGCCTCACCCACTACTTCACACATGACGCCCATTTAAAACGATTCCCAACTCTACAGCGACCGACGCCTGGTGGCATTTTGTAGCGTACTTCGTGTACACCTGGCTCAGCGAACGAACCAGGAGGATAAACCAGGTTTCCTCCTGTGCAATCAGAGCGCCTGCCAGAGCGAGAGAGAGAGAGAGATGGGTGTGTGCGCAAGCTGTGTGCTGATTGAGATTGGGAGTGTGACCCCACTGTGACCCATGCAGAAAAGGGAGTAATACCTAAGTAATACGGCTGCCTTCCCATCAGCGCGCACCCATCGCACCCACACACACACTCACGGCAAACACACAAACCCGAGCCAAGAGGCGCCTGTCAGTCCTTGATTAAGACCTGCATCCAAGGCGAGAACAGAATCTTTACTGTGTGTTTGGAGGCTCCCAGTCAAAGCCTCTGGAGGAGAAGTAAGAATTAAGTCCGAGAGCTGAAGACGGGTGGAGGAATTAAAGAGTGGATGAGGGCAGATCTCATTCTTTTGCTCTTCTCTTTGCTACGGTTGTGATCCAAGAGTGTCTAAGCAGAAACAGGGATTATTGCCCCTACCGTGCGTGCTTGTATGTGTCATATGTTTCGGGGATGAAGCCAGATACTGCAAAGCAGACCTTTTCCATAAGCTCAATATTTAAAGCTCAAGCTGAAGCGAGGAGGGGAGAGAAGAGGAGCAGAAAAACAAGACAAGGAGACAAGGAAAGGAAAACAGGGAAAGAGCAGTAAAGGAGAAACCAGGAAAAGGAAAGGTCTGGATGTGCCCTTATTGACCTCTGATGAAGTGGCCAATCACTGCTCCATTACTGACGGGGGCAATGAGCTTGAGAGATAAACATGGTGCTTTACGACAGTCACTACATTAAATAACACAGCAACACACTGCTGACATACAGCCAATCACACAAGCCCACGCTCCACCCCACCCCACCCCACCCTTCACACACTCACAAATAACAAATACACTCATTAAGCATCATTCGCCTTGATTTAAAGCCCGAGGGAGAAGAAAAAAAAATCTGTAAGTTGTTTGAAAGTCCTGCTGTTGCCTAGCTGCCTGCCATGCAGACAGAAGGAGGCAGGATCATTTCCGTTCCCTCTCTCAGCCGGAGATATGCACACGTACGCTCAATACGCCATCTCTCTGGGGAGGTCTGTGTGTCATTCCCCTACTTTAGACACACCAGCTGCTCGATGTGTGCTCTGCAGTGTTAAGAGCCCCCTCCCGCCTCGCACAAGCCCCCAGTGGCACCAGCATCCCCTGACAACACAGGCATGACAAAGCTCCCTTCGTCGTCCCCCCCCTTTACCTACCCCACGACAATCCAAACACCCCCCACATTCATAAGTACCCTGCAGGCAGATGGGACCCTAATAAGTGTTACACTCAGAGAAATGGGATTCTTCACAGTGCCTTCTAAAGAGCAATTCCCAAACTCCGCCAGAAAGCTGGCTGGGGGAGAAAATGATGGAGTGAGAGAGATATGGATGACAGAGGTTGGTATATTCGAGACGATGAAGCTATAAATACACCTGATGAGACTATCAACTTGACTGAAGGAAGGGGAAGGGGAAGGGGAAATGGGGACAAGGGAAGGCAATTTATTAATGTGGATGTGGGGCAATGTAGCTTTATATGCCACATTCATAAAAGGAAGTCAGAATAATACTATCGCCTTCCCTAATGCAACACATTTTAACACACTTTAAGCTGACTTTTCCTCCAGTTAGCTGAGCCCACATGACACACTCTGATACAAACAGACACAAACACAAGCATTAACAGATTGTCTGCGGTCTAAGCTCTGAGTGGACTTGGCTCAACTGCCTTTTAAAGACAAAAAAAAAAATCCTCTGCTAAGAAGATGAGGGGAATCTACATGGTCTGAAAAACCTCCCTTTTTTAGACCAGGACACACACAGAGCACTGGACCACAGCACAGCCAATCAAGCGCTGACACTGCTTCTGGTCAATGGACCTCAGCACAACCACTTTTGCCAAGTGTGTGTGTGTGTGTGTGTGTGTGTGTGTGTGTGTGTGTTTGTGAATGCGTCGATCTTAGGGTAAGGAGGTTGCTCAGGATCTGGCAAGACCCCCCGTGGTGAATCCTGATCCTATTGGTCACGATGCCCAGAGTGCTGCTGAGATCTTAAATGAAAATTCCTGCACTCACTCTCTCACTCCTCCCAAGTGACCCAGCGGGTTTTCCACCATTATACAAATAAATGCTACCTCTTCATCAGAGGATGTGGCTCCGTTTTGCATATGTGGGAGTATGTGTGTGTGTGGGTGTGGGTGAGTGGGTGGGTGGGTGGTGTCCTTTTGATGTCAGATGTCACTGAGCATGTCTTAGCATATCAATCTTAATGAGATTCAGAGATTTTTAGGCTTCAACAGGCAGGTGTGATCTTAACCCATGCATGAGTGGTCATGCAAAAGTAACACACATCTGAAGAATCATGAGCACACACACTCATGCCAGTGAAGCTCCTGTTGAAGTTGAAGTGAACAAGCTTTGAATGTGTGTGTGTGTGTGTGTGTGTGTGTGTGTGTGTGTGTGTGTGTGTGTGCTGCTGCCCCCCTTTACCACATACAAAGAGGCAGAAAAAGCTCTGTGGAGTCTCCCATTCATCTAAAGCACAATGGAACCCCACAGAGGTTTTCTTCCTGTTTCCCTGTCTGCCCCACCCATCTCCCCCCACAGGGCAGGATGGAGGGGCAGGGGGTACCCTGTCCTACCGGCCCAGCAGCAACTCAGCTCCCATCTGCCACCGAAACTCTCCTTCCTCCACCCCCGGCACATCCATCCATCCCCCTCTCTCACTCCAGCTTTAACTTTTTTTACTGCACTCTCGGGGTATTTGAAGGTCTGAGCCAAAATCTTTGTGTTTTATTTGGAAAATATCGCCTTCAAAAGTCATCGACAGAGTAAAATACATTTTGCGATTACCATTTTGAAAAACTAGTTTGACCGTGGGTTAAACAGCTCTGTGAAAAAGAGTTTTAAACTTCAAACATCATTGGCTTTACATTTTTGGATTAAATTGAAACATTCAAGCATTTTATTAATGTTTTATGTAAGAATACACAGCTAGGAGAGAACATCTGGTTTGAGTTCAACAAGACATTTTTTAACCAGAATCCAAGGAGGCATTACATGAAATATTAAACAGCTTTACTTGATGATCATTTTGTACACTTTGAATGACATATAGTTTGAATTAATTGGCAGGCTCAGCGATATTGATTAGATCATTATTACGCCAGATTCTAAATACTTTGAGAACATATTGTCTTTGAAAAAGAAAATAACAGCCTGTGCCTAAAATCATATTCATCTCAAGTCTGCCAATCTCTGCCCGAAAACTTTCTTCTGCTGCCAATTCCTCTTTCCATTCTTTATAGTCAGCTCCTTCTTCCATTTACCTCACTATTTTGCCTCCTACAGAGCCCTTGCTGTTTGCTGCAGATTTATGGTCCGGTCTAACATGCACAGTATTGGCAAAGCATTAAACATGTCTACTCTTAATACTGTGAGCTCTCTCCATCGATAAGAGCCTTAATAAAAACATCCCCCAAGTGGATTTGTGTGTCTCTTTTTCACTTTCCTCCCTCCTCCTCCCTTCTCGACAATATCCGTCTCTCTTCTTGTGCTTTGCCAGCTTTAAACTGGTCCTGCTGCACATCCCTTGCCTTCCTCTCCTTCTTTTCCACCTATATCTTCCCACCCACACTCCACCTCATTCTCTGGCCCGTGCCAGAGGTTTAATGATGCTTGAATGCCACTGTTATGGAGGTTTCTTTTTCTCTCTTTTCTCATAAAGGATATTTAAAAGCCATGCTCTGAAATCAATCCATCTCAATGTGTCTGTCGCAGATTCATTTCTCTTCCATCTCCTCTTTCTGTTTTTCCTCTTAACTATCAAATGGATAACATTACCCTGCGTAACCCCTCTCCTTGTTTGGTTCCCACACACATCCTCTGCAACAGCTCTCGGCTGCAATTGGCACACTTGCTCAAACTGCCAGTCTTTTATATCATCTATAAATGCATATTGGTACCCTAAAAGCCTTCCCTACCCCCTGCAGCCATCCGGGTCAGTTATGCCAATGAGAGCTGAGCAGCTGTTCCCCTCCCACTTCTTTCTCCTTTGCTGTCTCTGATGTCAAGAATTTGAGCATCATAAGCACATTTTAAATATTAACAAAGACCACTTTGCACGTATGAATAATACAGCAGAGAGGGCAGCGGCTGGCCAGCGATCCCATCCCCTGCCGCCTGACGACCATAAAACTAATGCACTGCTCCGGGACAGAATGTGGCCTGGTCTGGTCTGCCAGCAGGACTTGCCTGAGGAACTAGTCTGGCCTGTGGCCTGGCCCAAAGAGAGCTGTCGGTCTGTTTATTTATCACGGTGCCTAACCACCTGTCCAAATCTCTGTAGATGCAACAGCCTGGCAGCACTTTTGTTATGACTAGATGTTTCAGAGACACTTTAATCTAATCTGACATTTCAATCTGTTGAGCGTCTTTGAAGCCAAATCTACTTTGGTGTCTGTTCGAGGTTAGCTTTGTTGTCACATTCCTTTCTTTTGATGCATCTAAAATTCATACTTTAGCCTTCAGAAAATTACAGATTTCGTCAGACCAAACTGTAGAACAGGGCAGCAAATATTTCAGCAGCCTGTTATTAGCTCACATGTAATATTAAAAGAGTCTTCTTTCAGCCGATGCACTGTTATCAAGAGCAAGAGGATTCCCACACCTAACGCGAATGAGACAGCACATCCTAGAGGAGTGTCACCATTAGTCCAGCCTCTATGGGAGTGTCTGACATGCTACGCTGCCTAATTCTGAACATTCAACTGCCTCTTCACTACCCTCAGCCCCGCTCTCCTCCTGTCTTGACCTCCCAGTCTGAACACTGGTCTCCTGCCCCCCCCCCCCGGGGGCTTACTGGGAACCTTATCGTCTTCATTTAATCCTGACGTCAAAAAGCAGTGTGTAAACACACTTCCCCTATGTCGGTTTTCTAACTCTGATGAAGTCATGTATAATGACACACACACAGAGAGAGGCAGCGGACAGCAGGGAAGTTACTCCAGACAAGTGTTCCTGGCAGTCTGGGTAATTAATGTGTATGTCAACACAGAAAGAGGAGCACCAAAGCAGAAATGTGAGCTCAGCAGATCCACAATGCAGGCAGAGACCGAGACAGGAGGGATCTGAGGGAAGGCGGCAGAGGAAAGGTATACACACAGTGGGGGAGAAGATAAATGCAATCTGTCCGTCCCATCATGCATTCCCTAAATATATCTCTGCCTTCCTCTCTCCCAGACAGAAACTTTCCTGGGGCACACTGAGCTATTGTCCCCTGTTGTCCCCCTCCTCCCAGGCTCTGCTCCCCTAACAGGACCTCATCGCAATCCTCAACCTCCAACTGTTTATATGAACGTTTCTCATTTCTCATGCAAGGATTTCAGAATGGTCCACAATTTTAATAAACGTAAGCTGCTTTTCTGCTCCGCCTGTTCAGGGAATAATACACACACGAGGACCTTGGGAGGTACGGCGGGGGGGTTTCTTATTGGCATTCAAAGAAATGGCCACAGACCTGGACAGACAGTCCAGATGATTACTGCTGTTATTAAGTAAAAAATGGACTTCCTCACAAGAGAGTCAGGTTTATTTTTGGAGAGGTCTTTTAGCAAAGCTTGTGTGGATTCTGTACTCATTGTTGGCCGCATTGTTCTTTTATTTTCCTACTGTAAACCGAGCTTAATCCACAATCCAATGAACCTTCAGATTTCTGCCTTGTATTTCAATCCTTTCTGGAGGGGATGAAAAGTCCAGGCTCGCCTACCAAAAGGCCACACTGAGTGAAGTCATTCATCTAACACTGGAGACAGGCAGTTTCACCTTGGTGTCCAGGTCCTGCCACTTCAGCTCGACAACAGTGACCGGCCCTGTGTACCAAATGATTTCATCTCCATGAGAGCTGCTGCAGTCTTTGAGGGCATTACCTCTGAGCAATCCACTGATTGAAGTCTGCTCTTCCCTGATCAAAGCCTGCTTGGCTGAGACTGAAATACTATGTCTAATAATAAATGATTAAAAAGGTGTCAATGGTTTATGATCAATGGGAGTATTCAGTATTTCAGACACAACATGTAATCCCAAGCATAAAAACAAGTTAGGAGTACATTTTTAGATCTTGCAATGGGAAAATACAAACATTAAAGAATCCCTGAAGGATTTCAAGTGCTCTGTCTTACTTTTCACAAGGCTTTTATTTTTATTTTTGGAGAGGCCAAGAAGGCATGGAGCAAAACCTTAATTACTCCCTGCGCACCGGGGGAGTTTTATTTTTCCGCTCCAAGTAGAAAAGAGAGCTCCGAGCTCGGGTGTACTGTAAAGCTGTAGACTTTGCTGTGGGGTAAAGAAAGTGCTGGTCAGCAGGCGACCCCAGACCCCTGCACTCTTATTGGTGCAGCTATACTCTGGAGTCCAAGGCATGTGTTTTATTTTAATTCAGGGCGTGAAGGTAATTATAGGATTGGACACAAATCGGAAATCTGAAGTTGTGTGTGTGCGCGCGCGCACAGATGTGAGCGTGTTTTGTCAATGTTGCGCAATGTCACATGTGTAGCCTACAGTGTTTCACAATGATTACACACTGATCTTTGAATAACAACTCCGTATTTTGCAATGATTAAACATTGATCCTTGAATAACAACTCACCAGTGCCAGACGCGACATATCCGCCGACCAAGAAGAGAAGAACCAGAAGACCGAGACCTTGGTCACGCTTCATCCGAACAGAGAGCATCTTTTCCGGATACGCCGTTGCGAAACGTCCCGGGATTTCCCACACAGCGTTACCTGCGGTGTTTCCGACACAAGTGGCTCTTGTCCAAAAAAGTCTCTCCTCCTGAAAAAGATTCCGCAGGAAAGAGCGAAACACCAAAGAGTCCAGTAATTGATGGATGTGGTTGTTTTGGTAAATAGTTCACTCTTTGACTGTTGTCGCAAAACAGACTGCAACGCTCAACACATTTCCGCCCGTAATCAAACTTTGAAGAGGTCCGTAGATATTAAGAAACAAATTCCTGGTAGCCAGCTGCACTTACTCTGCTTGCCTGGGAGCGATACGCGCAGTGGTGCCACAAAAGTCACCAAAAAGTTTGACGCATTGCTGCTCTGACTGGAGAGATAAATCAGGCGATAGAGAGTCCGATTCCCAGCAGAAGACAAACTTATTTTGCGACCATACAAAATAAGTACCACGGGGAGATGCTGTCAGGTTGCCGCGTCCACAGCTGACTGGACTCCCGAGTGTGTTCTGGGGGGGCCCTGGGTATCTTATCTTGTCTCGTCCCCGTCCGCAAGGTGTAAACAAGAACACGGGGATCAACGCGGAGCACAATGCCAGCCTCCGGACTACCAGTCCCCGCCTGGCCAATCACATACCATCCTCCTCCTCCTCTCAGAGTGAAGGCTGAACAAGTGAAGGTAAACTAGTGGCATGCGAGGAGGACATAGATGGGAGGGGAGAAAAAGAAAACCCGGACCCTAGAGCGCACAGTAGCACTCCGGATTCCGCGGCTTTGGTCTCACTGCAGACTTGTGAGGTTGTGAGTTTCTTTTATGAGAATCAATTAATAAACCTATTTATCCGTCTCTCTGTCCATCTATCGTTCTGTCTATATGTCTGTCTGTCTATCCATCCATCCATCCATCCATCTATCCATCTATCCATCCATCTATCCATCTATCCATCTATCCATCCATCTATCCATCTATCCATCCATCTATCCATCTATCCATCTATCTTTCGATCTATCTGTCTGCATATTTTCAAATCTAATAACTTTAATGCAATAACATAGATAATCCCCTTTCTTTGCTGCCCTACCTAATGTGAAGAGTCAGTGGGCAGCTTTCTTGAGTCTATAAAAGAAGTCCAGCAGGATTTTATGAGAGCATATTACTTCCTGTCAATCTATCCCTCCCGCATCCCGGGGTCATATTTTACTCCCGGTGGCCACAAGAGAGCACCCTTTCATACGTGAGCTTAACTCCAATGAGGATGACTCCTCGGCAGCCCTCTTGATTATCTAAGTCGTTTCCTGTATAAATGGATGGTGCCGATAGTGTTTAATTGGTGAGAGGATACCAAGGGGGGCATGCTGAAGAGGTGAGCATTGCTTTGGCTTTGAATCAGCTTTTAATGTTGTAAAGCAACAACAATTCAATTCAGATTCCAATCACAATGTGCAGAGCGGGTGTCTTATTTTTAATGTTGAAAGAATCTTTGGCTGCTGTTATTTTTTTTCCCTGAGATCACCTGCCATTTTTAACAGTGGCATCCTCTTTGAGTTTTTGAAGTTCAAGATTCTTTCTCATCTTTGTCTGTGGAGCCACAGTAACATTGACTGCTCAACAGCTAATTTACTCTTTAATTTATTATAAAGAAATCACCGTTGTTAATGCTTCTGGTAGCTGTAAACATGTCATTTCCTGTGCACTTGAGAAACCTTCACAACACTGATTTTTGGAAAAGCAACTTGCTTTCATTAACTCTGCATTTGATGTTCAAATGAAAAGAAAATCTAAATGAAAGAAATAAAATAAATAAATAAATGAAAGGGAGCATAACAAGTGTAAATGCATCCATACAGTGAAAGGGTTTAATGAAGATGCAAATGATGGGAATCATATGTTACAGTGTCAAACCAGTTGAACACCGGAGATATTTCTTTTATCACCACAATCATCAAATGAGGGTACATCTTTTGTAAGAATGGTGTTCACATAGAGATCAGAGACTTTGAGAATTATATGATAATTCCATGGTGAATCTGGAAACTTGATGTTTTTTTCTTTAATTTGTCACCCAAATATATAATATGTTTTAATGATTATTGATAAAAAAGGACAAAAACAGTCATTTATTTCTATGAAATGTTACAGACTATTACTTACAGCATAACATTACATGAAGAGCATCACTCTCTGGCTCATACTGAGTCTAACATTCATACCTTCTGTTGCTGAGTCACATTGATGATCAATGAGGGGACAGTTTATCCTTGCATGACTTGTATATAGAGATTGGATTAACACTTTATTGTAACCCGCTGAAGATAAATAAGATATACATAATAGTAAAATCTAACAAAGCCCAGAGTTTAAGGCATGGGGGTGAAGAGCAAGTATGTGTGCATGCTGCTAAGCCTAAAGTGAGGTCATTTTCTAAAATGTGACAGTATCTGGCAACAGAACAGCATCGCTGTACTTTTCCTTAAATCCAACTTCAAAGGTTATAATTTGCCTGGACAAGTGATGACTCCCAATGCCTCCCTCCTCCTCCGACAATTATGCTGTTTCCTGGAGCATAGAATATACACTCTGGTATATTTATTTATTCTCTAAGTCTTTATTGTGAATGGTGAGAGACGGAGAGCGAGAGAGGTATGAGGAGAGTGAAGGAGACGGGGACCGAGAGAGAGAGACACTGACAGAGACGGTGAGAGTGAGAGAGGTTATGCGTGAAATGGGGTTCGCAGGTTGTGTTTGAGACAGATTTGCCTCGTGGAGCTACAAATGCATTTTCTGTTTGCATGTCTGTGCATGCCGTAGTTTCTGATGGTGTTTCTGTGCCACTTTCACTGCTCTGTTCCTTCATTCACTAGCTCTGTGCTCTGCATTAATGAGTATATTGAGTATATACTTATGTGACAATATCCACCATCTTTTTCTAATCGCCTCACTTAGCAGTGATTATTATGGTATATGGAGCACTTCAGGGTGAAGAGCTCATTCAACAGTTTTTATGTGACTGGCTTTCTTGAAACGTATCCTACCTCGGTGAGGTCATGCAGGATGGTAACAGTTTACAAGCTATAGACAATTTGCCCTCTCTTCCTTCCCTCCAACACATCCACAATTATTTCCGAGATGATGACACTAGTCCTGATCGAGATGAAATGCGTAAAGTAGATGAGATCAGGCGGCAGCTGCAGGGATCGATGACAAAAAGCTGTGGTCAAGCCCTCCAGCCCTCAAAGAATATACAGGAAGTTGCATACACTGTACATATACAACATGTGACTAATAGCCTACAATCTTCACAGGAAATTAGGATTTTCTACAAAACGCAATGTTTGTTGTCGAAACTAGGAGCCAATCAGCTCATTGATCAAGCTACAGCCAGGCATTTCCAATCATGCCTTGGGTCTTGCAGTCGGTAAAGAGCAACTGCGGCACCTGGCTCTAAAATATATGGCCTCCTCGATCGCGTGAGGATATTGTTGCCTTTGTGCATGATGCCAGGGGAAGTCAGGATCAAGTTGGACACAAATCTAATTGGCATGCATTGGGAGGCAATCACTGGTGATTGATTCTGCGCCGGCCTGACTCATCTCGAATGAGCCTAACGCTGAACTTGCCATAACTAAGATATTACGGTATTGTGCCAGTCGCTAAGACTAATTGAAGATATACCTCAAGGGCATGCAAAGGAAAGCTGTAGAGGAAAGCTGCGGGGAAAGGAGAGCCATAATCGAGTTGGAACTCATATGCGGTGTACCACACAGAGGAAGAGACAATGAGAAAGCTAGAGCTATTATTAAGGCATAATAGTTTGTCCGCCGAGGTCTGTTTAGCACTGCTGACTCTCCGTTGCTTTGTGTTGCAGGCTTGACATAAAAAGGATCAAACTTCCTATCTCTGTAAAACAGAGGGGGTCTAAAAATAGGAGACATGCTCTAGAAGTTGCCGTGGAGATAATTGAATATTATTTTCAGGAATGATTAAGTTGACCTATCCAGTAGACTAATTATTTCTTGCAGACCAGAGGAGAACATGCTTAATAGAGTTGGTAGCTGTGAATAAAGCAAAATAAAGCATCCAATCTGCAGGCTTTCCGCTGACCAAGAAGACAACATCTGTGGAAAAATGAATAATATCCATCATTAGAGTTTGGCTTGGGGGATGTTCAGTATTTCAGAGTGGTGTCCTCTGACATTTTCTTTGGATCTATTTAAAGTTTCAGGTCATCCAAATCACATCATAAAAACTATCCAGAAAGTTTTGGTTCTAACTCACTGGTTCTACTGGTCTAATACTTTCCGGCAAATGGGTGACCCAGTCACAAGCCCGCATTCGCCCACTGAAAATGTGCATAACTGGCGGACTGTATACCGTGCTGACAGAATGCAGGATTCCAGTAAGTCGTAATCTGTGTTTTTATCAATAATGCTTAGTGCTCCAATGTAGTTAAACTTGACAGACCAAAGAACTCACCATTGTTTTTATTGCTGATGTTTACATTTCTTGTGTTGCAAATTTAAAAAAATGCACTACAGGAATAGTATTCGCACTACAAGAACAATATTTTTAGGGCCTACATAGGGCCAGATGATTACATGGGCCAAACCATCAGAATAAATAAAAAAAATATAGACAAATGAAGCTACCGTTGCTCTAAAAGACTGTTTTAAATTTACAGACTGGAATACGTTCAGTAATACCCAAGAGAATGACATCAATCTTGAGTAATATACATCAACTGTGACATTGTATATCAGCAAATGTGTTGATGATGTGGTGATCATACACTATGAAATCAATTCCCAAACCAGAAAGTCTGGATGAATGGAGAGGAGCGGGCACTATCCGGAACAAAAATAAAAAAACCTTTCATTCAGGTGACAAGGAAGCATACTGTACATGGCACTCACCTCCATTCTGATGAAGTGCTTTGAGAAACTGGTTCTCCATATCAAAAACAACATCCCAGCCAGCCTGGACCCTGACCAGTTTGCATGGAGAGCCAACAGATCCACAGTGGATGCCGTCTCCACTGCCCTCCACTCAGCCCTCACACATCTTGAAAACAACAACACCTACATAAGAATGTTGTTTGTTTATTTCAGCTCAGCCTTCAACACAATCTCCCCCATGAATTGAACTGATTGGTAGACTCAGCACTCTGGGCTTGAGTACCTAACTCTGCAACTGGTTATTAGACTTCCTCACAAACAGACCCCAGGCAGTTCAGATTGGCAGCCACACCTCCTTCACTCTGGTGTTGAACACCAGGAGCCCTTCAGGGCTGTGTGCTCAGCCCACTCCTGTTCACGCTGTACACCCACAGCTTCAACCCCACATAAGTAGAACTCTGTTGTGAATTTTGCAGATGACACTACCATTATCGGCTGGATTACAAACAATGAGACTTCATATCCAGAGGAAATGAAAAACTCTTGCAGAGTGGTGCTCCAAGAACAACCTACTGCTCAACATTAGTAAAACCAAGGAGCCGATTGTTGATTTTAGAAAAACATCCACACCAATGGAGCTGAGGTGGAGCAAGTTAGCAGTTGTAAGTTCCTAGGAATAAGCATCACAAACAACCTGACATGGTCATCACACATCTCCATCCTGGTGAAGAAAAGTCATAAACGGCTGCATCTCTGAAGGAAACTTAAGAAGGCAAAATTCTTGTGCCAAGTTGTTAACTTTTACAGAGGAGCAATAGAAAGCATTCTGACAGGAAACATTACAAACTGGCATGGGATGTGACCGTTCCAGGACTGGTCCATCTACAGCAGGTGATTAAAGCCGTCCTGAACATCATTGGTACCCATCTACTAAGCATCACTGATATTGGTGACAAGAGGTGCCTCCGAAGAGCTCAAAGGATATTAAAAGACAATACCAACCTAACCACAGCCTACTGGCATCTGGCAGGTGTTACTGAAGTATCAGCTGCTGTACCACCAGATTTCAGAGCAGCTTCTTTCCTCTTACTGTGAGACTCCTAACATCATCCTCCACATAATAATATATAGATACATTTTTTTTCGTATGTTTTCCTATGTAGCAAAATGGAACTAGTCCATGGCTAATCTTGCATACTGCTGCACCAAACTGCATAATATTTTGGGTGCTTATTTATGCCTGCATGCTCAACAACCTCTCTTGGTTGCAATGCCATCGTCTCAAAACAGCTTTTATTGCTTGTTTGATACTGCCACAGATTGACTTCTTCCTGCTCACTCACCACTCTTAACCGGCCTCCTGTTAGTAGGGGCCGCAAGTGATCACACAGCTTGTGAGTGCATTGCGTTATTCGGCCGCTGCTCTGGAGCCACAGATACAGTGGGGGAAAACTGTTTGTTCGCTTTTATTGGTTTGGATGGTGTGTTTGGCTGTGAGCTAACATCTAAAGAAACTACCAGTCCATTGCTGCCAATATCAGCTGAAAGCTAACAGAACTACACACACAGCTGACTACATCGCCACTGCTCAGCCGCTGCTCTGCGGCCAGAGACACAGTTATAACCTTTATATTGGCCATCAACCTCACATTAACACGAGTATTATTGTAAAAATAGACTTGAAGCCTATAGAAGTGATTTAAGTTATGCCAATGAGCTAACTGAGATGCACGCCAGTCTAGTCTGCAAGTGCAGACCTCTGCATGGATAAGAATGCGTATCTGTAGTGTGAGATGTTTGAGTAAAAAACACGTCTGATACACTTGCAGTCTAGACGGAGGGCTAGCCAATTGTGGGTTGTATTCATTCAGTCAAAAATACAGTGGACACGCCCGGCGTGCACCTTTCTTGTTAAATCTGTAAACTCTTTATCAAAAACTGACCTGTCCAATACTTAGTAGTACTAGTGCATGATGACACATGACCAGACAGAATGGATGTATGTTTGTGTGTCCCTGTCAGTGTGCGTTGACTTCACCTGTCCTCCACCATTGTAATCCCTCGGTACACCTGGGCCTTTGGGCTTCGGGGCTTTTAGCAGATTGCATGTGTCAGACTTAGGACAATTACATTGATTGTTGCCCTAGAAACTCTGCTCTCCCTCTGCTTCAGGGGACGAAAAATGTAATACAATTAAGCTGACGGAACAATGTAGAAAATGAAAGAATCTATTCGCAAGCTGCTTTTAACATGCATCAAACTCTAACACACTATACAGAAGCAGCACCATGACAAAACAAAACTAATTCAATTAAATTGTTTATATATATATAAAAATATCAGTTTTGTCACTGCCAATTGAAATCAAAACTTTTTACCCAAGTTTATTTAAACTAAAAAGAGCTTAATTAAATGTAGACCTGTTCTCTCTTCTTCATATGGGACCATAAAAGCGTATTTCTAAGTAAAGAATTCATCAGCTACACACATCTTATTGCAGTCGATTGCAGATGATTGCCCTGTTGGATTAACCTTCATATCCAAATTGTATTTGTTGATATTCAGGAAGATAGAAAGCTTAATGCTAATTTTATTCTCCGATGGTCACGATCAGATTGAGCTCTCCCGATAGTAAACAGCAGACCGAGGAGCAACACGATGGTTGTTTGCACTGAATACTCGTGCAAGAGTTTATAGACCAGTTGCTGAAGAGATTACAAATGTTTCATATCTCCACTCTGTTTAGATAAGGGCTGTAACTGTAATATGCAAAGCTGAGGGATCCTTCAGTAGAGAATGAGGGATGCAAGTTGAAAAACATGAATCATTGGAACATCAGCGCTTTCTCATTCAGTGGTGGAAGAAGTACTCAAATCCTTCGCTTTGGAACATTTTGAATATATGGCTGTCGCAGGACTGTAATTATCATTTTATTCAGCCCAAATGTAAATGATTGGACAACCTGCCTGCCTGTCTACCTACCTGCGCGCCTACCTGCACTCATTGAGTCACCGAGTCTTCCACAAACTGCTAGCTTGACAAATGTGAGTTCTAAAAATAGCCATGTTCATTGTTCACGTTCATTATGATATGTTTATCTTAATCTTTGGGGGAGTGGCTTTGGAGGGAGGCCTGAAGAGACGAACTGTTGATGTTGCCGACTTGGAAACTTCCTTGCTAGATTCAGGGACTTTTGGAGCATGTGCTGCTAGCTACTTTAATTAATGTTTTGAACAAAAATTCTGTCCAAATCTTACACATTGCACCTTTAAAAGGTATTATGCTACATTAATAGATTGTTAATACTGACGCAACAATCTGTAGGCAGTATTTTACTGTTGTAGCCAATTGAGATGGAGTTACATTTAACTACTACTTACTAGGGGTCGTGAGATGATTAATGGAGCAAGAAAGGAAAGAAGAAACACGGTCCTGCAACACAAACTTAGATTTGTTTTTTATTATTTATTCGAGAAGTTTAGAGAGGAAATGTCTCTTTGATGGAACTGCTAACAACTTATCTGAAAGGCATCTGAAATGTGAAGCCCCAACTTTTTAACAATGTATTGTAATTTATAAGTTTATCATGTAAAATAACTACTAACTATGGCTGTTACATAAATTAAGTAGAGTATAAAGTACAATATCTACCTCTACAATGTAGAGTAGTGGAGTAGAAGTGTAAAGTAGCATAAAATGGAAATACTTAATTAACGTACAAGAACCTCAAAAAGTACCAAGTCCTGTGCTTAGTTACTTACCACCACTGATCTCACCAGGCACATATGTGGTCCACTGTATGTGCGCTATTTTGCACATTCTAATTGTCTTACTGAGACACACTAACTAACTAACTAAAAAGTGTTGGTGTTTATACAGTACGAGTTGTTGGAGGCAAAGAGAGGGAAAGATGTGTGTAAATGGAAGTGTTGTGTGTTGATGAGCTGACATGAAAAGTGGGTGCAAACACTAATTAAAATCTGTTGGAAGTAGAAGCACCGGCAGCTATGAAGCTGACAATCAAATCATCAGCTATTAGAAACCAGAATGTTATTGTCATTTTCTATCAAACAGAATACATTTAGTTGATTGATAAGAGGGGAAAAACACATCCTGTGCTCTGAATCTAGCTCCAGTAAGCTTCACATGTGGGAGTTTCATACCCACTATGGGGCTTTGTCAGGTAATGTCTCAGTTTATTAGCCCTGATATGAACTATAAACCGAAATTTTGTTTATGACGAGGGGCGTCAGGGCATTGTTGAGTTATGATATTTCACGAGGGAAGCATTATATACACTTCATAATATTGGCTGCTCAGCACAGTCCCTATTCTAGTCCAGTCCAGACTTGTTTTTTTATGGTAGCATAGGGCTTTAGGACACTATAAGTCAGTGTTTTATCTGTGAGAGCAACATTATAGCTTAATTTCTGTATGTACTTGCGTGTATAAGCATGCACACAAGTGTGTTTATGTGTCTAGATTAATGACCACTGGCATAAGAAATGCCACTGACTAGCGTTTTACACAAACAACTAGTTTTGCGACGGTATAGGGAAACGCCTCGGGTTGGAAACATGACTTTTGCTGTCCTCTGTTACTCCCTCCATCCCTCCCTCTCTTCATCATCCATCGCTCCCTTTCACCTGTGCCACCTCACTAATGATTGCTCAGCGGCTGTGAGTCTACCATGCATCATTTACCAGGAGCTCCAGAGAGGCAGCAAGAGAGAGAGAGAGAGAGAGAGAGAGAGAGAGAGAGAGAGAGAGAGAGAGAGAGAGAGAGAGAGAAGTAAAGAGGGAAAAGAGAGCAAAAAAAAGAAATTTTCTATTCATGTAGATGGGAAGGCGGAAAGGGAGCAACAGTGATATTGAAAAGGAGAGAATGAGAATACGGAAACTGTCTAAAGGTGCAGACAGACAGATAGGCTGGAGGGAACCAGGAGGCCCATTTTATTAATCCCAGCCTTGATCTGGTGGGAAACGCTGACAGCTAAATTATACTCAAGAGTTGCCGCGACTACACTTCTGCCTGCCTCCGAGAATGGGTGGAGACAAAATAACCATGTCGGCTTAGTGTGTTATTTGTGATTAACATAATTGCGCAAACAGATTATTGTTATTGAGATGACGCAGAATATGGTTACCATGTTACATAACAAATGCTTGATATTTAGAGATGTGAGATTCACACAAAGAAATTATGGTTTGATTTGATAAGTTCACAACTTAATACAATTTCAATATAGCTGGAGTAAGGGCTGCCTAACAGTACATTTCTGGTTTCAATAACATTCAGAATCATCTTGGTGAATTTGAAATGAAACAATTGAGTTTCGCTGAACACATTTGAGTGGTTTCTTAGCAGCTATACAAAACAAAACAAAAGCAGTGCTTCACACAGTGCAAAAAAGGCAAGACATTGTGACAAAACACGGAAATATCAGCTGAAATATCACAGCAATGAAATGTTAATTGTTTTATAACAAATGCATGTTGCATTGTTTGATTCACCGCATGTGTGTCTAGTCTGGACAAGGCTCAGTCACATCCCATGATGCAATACGCCACAGCAGGGTGTCATCATGCCTTAGAGCACAATATCAGCCAGTCAAAATGATTTAATATTGCAATTTACCTTTCCAGGCATAAAGACAGTGAAGAGCCATCAGAGCAGAGTTTCTTTTCCCATTCCTCTCGCAAACTAAATGGACACTATTATTAGGTGTCTGACAAGACGGCCAATCAAGTTGATAATAATAGGTTGGATTTCTGCAGTCAAAGGACGTGTAACACAGGAGCTGACCCCATAGTACAGCCAGCCAGCGGTCATCCTATTAGCCTATAAAAAGCTCAGGTGTGGGCGCGCTTTGTTTGCCTGGACTTGGTCTCCAATCATACCAATATCACCTCGTTTCTGGAGGTGGGGAGGCAGACAACACTGGCTAGAAGGAAAATGGTTAGAAGGGAAATACTAGCACTAAATGACGAATATGTTTACACTCGAACATGATAATAAATGTCATGTTCACTATTAAATGAAATTCAGATTACATCGCTTTTACAGTGATAAGAATATAAGAAGATTGTACACTGAGGGCAGTGGCCTTTCCAAGAACTGCATTGGACATCAGTAAATGGGGATAATCAATATATTGTCAGGTTATCAGAGTAACCAGAGGCTAAGAGAACAATCATGAGTTTATCTTGTTTCCATGTAAGTTCTTTATCGCTGACCTTTGTGCTCCGGCAGTTGAGGTGTTTTTTTCTTTTCAAGGATGCAAATCCATCTGCGGATACCAGTCAAATCCATGCAAAGCAGTCTGTTGAGGTTGAATCCACAGAAGCCTCAAATCAGGGAGCGGAGCTTACACTGCATGGAATAAGGTCATATTGTTGTGACGAGCCAGAGAACAAAGTTTTTAGTCACTTAAACATATTTAACCAGTGATTTGACTGAAATATGACTCTGTTTACAGCTTTTCTGTTACAGTAGCTGATGACAAAGTAGTTTTTTTTGTGCAAAAGTGTTAAAATGCACAGTGCAGATAGCACAGAATTTTATTGACAAATAAACATCAAAATAAAAGCATGACATGTGAGCCACTTCTCATGCTGCATGGTGAGAATCACAAGGAGAAGATGCTGTAGCAAGAGATATAATATATCATCTTAAAATGACAGAAAATGTATCATTAAATCCTAGTTTTTGAAAAAACAAACAAAACAAACTGTAAAGAAATGACGGAGGAGACAGACAAAAGAACAAATAAGGCAGCACTACATGTAAGGGAGGTCATAACCCGAGATGAAATTAATGAGCAAGTATATCACACCTGCTGATAGGGAGGAGACAGGGGTTGAAAAGGTGGACACATGAGGCCGGAGACACACCTGCTCCTCTCATCCTCTACATGAGACCGTGGTAGTTAGTTGGACAAAACCTCCATCTCTATGAATTCTGACCTCGTTTGTAATGCAATCTTATGGAGTTCAAAGATGCCTAGAGAAAGTAATCCCACAATGTGTAAAGCAGCAGGGATGTAAACTTGAAACAGACCGGCAGTCCTTTTCCTGTCACATTTCCTGTGTTCAGGCTGTAAAGCAGCTCCTTCTGCGACTAAAAGAGACAAAGGAACAATCAAACACTGTGAGTAAGCGTGCTCCCGGGCTCCCACATTCCCTTTGGAGGGCACACCGCAGCCTTTCATCTCTGCTCCCCTCTCTGTATCTATCCTCTCATCTCTCTGCTTTATGTTCTGCTTTCTGAGCAGAGTTCAAGCACCGGGGACCAGTTTAGATACTGGAGGTTCCCACTGCAGTGCTCCACTGAACTAGAGCATATGGTGAAACATTAAAAGCTTTGCTCATTTACCCACCTTTTTTTTTAAGGTTAGCCCCACATTTATATGAATAGCCTCGCCTTCTTTTAATTAAAGCATATTAAGGGAAGTGTTGTTACCCTGAAAGTTAAGCTTTGAAACTGGGAGAGTACTGCATGGATGTAAAAAGAGAGCAAATGATGAAAACCAGAACATGATATTCCAGCGCTATGTGATGCAGCTTTCCAAATACACCGATGTGTGAATCAATACATGAAAAAAAAGCAAAATAAATGAAAGGAAGGAGGATGCACCTGGGTCGATAGACTTGCAGGTGATTGAGAGGAAATGGAGCCTTGTGTGCATGTGTGTGTGTGTGTGTGTGTGTGTGTGTGTGTGTGTGTGTGTGTGTGTGTGTGTGTGTGTGCACAATTTTTGGTTAAGCTTAAGATCTATATTGCATGGTTTTACTGCACATGTGTATTGAGAATGAGTCAGTCTTTCTTGTGGCTTGTCTCGTGGCTACTGATCTCTTGTTCGGTATCGACTCCGTTTGAGTCTTCTGCAGGAAGTATTTTTCAGGAGAACGGGGAGAGCTCTTTGCTGCAAACAGGCCTTTAAGTCCATCAATAAAGAGAAAGAGCGCCCAGTAGAGAACCGGCCCAGTGGAATCCACAAACACCTAAAACAACAAAGAACAGTGTTAGAGACAAAAGCAAAAATCCACCTTTCACATCCCAAAAGAATTACAAACAAAGTGAAACACATGCTTAATCAATCATTTTCATTATGAATTGGATGCATAGTATATTAATCTTGTGCCTCTACAAATACAATTATATGGATTAGGTAAAAAGACATAATCTGCTATTCAATCCTCATTATTATGGTGATTAATCCACACTGATAACCTCATTTTAATTAACATAATGAGACGCTCAAAATACCCATTCTGCTAACAGTGAGGGTGATCTTTGGTTACGTTTTTGTGTGGCCTGAAAGCTTTATTGTTGTGTCTACATGCATGTGTGTGTGTGGCTGTGTAGCGCGTTCTACCTGGCTGACAGGGACGGTCCGTCGGTTGAAATTAGATTACACAATCTCAAACGTCCCAATCAGGACTCATGCATATTTCATCCCCCCGCCTGGCTTTCATAATTACTTAATTAATTCCCAGCTCTAAAGAGATAGGCTAGCACTAATCCCCTAGCATCCCCTGGAGCTTCCCGGGACCGCTATAGATGTCCTGTCCCAGGATGCACTGCAGTAAAAAAGAGGGAGACATCCTGAACATTTGTGCGTACTGTAACCATGGAGCTAAATCTGCCCTCAAAGGGGCATTCTTTTCGGTGATGTCGGGTTGGGATTGAGGATTCTTATTTCCCAGTAAAGCGCTCAGCTGGGGTTGTGAACAAGCGAGGTGTTTCGATCACACTGTGAGAAACATCCAGCACCTGCATCCCTTGTGTTTCCTCCCGCAGCAGAGAGAATGGATTCTGACTGATCTGACACATGGAAAAATAGGGAGACATGCTTACTTGCATACTTTTACAAGCAACATGTGCTCAGCCTGTTTTTGCTGCTTCTTTGTCTCTTGTTCTTTCAGTGGAGTAACACGACATCTCATGCACTCAGTTTGAACTGGATAAGATAAGGAAACAAAAGCGAAGCTTTTCTTATGCACTCCCACATAGTGACACATTTGAATACAGCTTGAATATCCAGCAAAACCAAATTTAAACCTCTATTTATCTCTTTTTCTAGGCTGCTTTGATATTAACTATGTCAGCTTATGTTGTAGGAATTAATTACTTTGAATTCTAATGGAAGAGAAAATGCTGTCAGCCTGATCAGTTATAGAATGAGTAAGCTGAATGCAACAAGTTCCCTTGGATCAGTGGGAAAGACAAGGCAATTTTACAGAGAAACAGCACTCACATTAACATGTCATGACTAATGTTAACAGTCATAAGCTGCACAGCATTAATTCCCTTTGGCTTTCAATGTAAAGTCTAATGAACCAGGCACGAGATTCCAACCGGACCAGCAGCTACTTAATCGCTGATGAATGGATATAAGTAAACAGAGCAACACTTATTTAATCACACCTCCACAGCAATGGTGGTAGCAAATAACATCTATTACTGGAATTATGTTGACCCAATATGAGTGAAGCCACGACCTTTCTTCCCTTGCTTCCATTTGAAAAATGTTCTGTCACTTTGTCGGCTGTAATTAGTAATTATCTGTAGATTCAATGATTTCTTTTTGAGCACTTAACAAATGACTCATGTGTCCGCTGAGAGACAAAATCACCACATTTGAGGCTGTGTGTCCACATTGTGCAGTAGGACCGGTCACCTGCTGCTACTGAGCTGCCTCTGTGCTGCATGAGTCCCTGCAGCGGGACTCCAGCGACGGATAGTTTCCACTGAGAGAGAGAGATGGGAAGGAAAGCCAGCGAGAGACCAAAGACAGATTTAAAACACTCCAATCAATCAGTGATTTGACTCTGGGCTAAATCCATGTTGATAATTAGCCAATCAGAGCAGGTTGGGAGGTGGGAGCTTGCCAGGGAGGTGCCTTGAGGCCCTCGGGGGACCCAAACTGTCTCTTTTCTTCATTAACTCCTCTTGTCCTCTCCCCTTGTCCGCCTGATCCTGCGAGCGGCCGGGGCTGCTGGGTAATTCAGTCTCCAGTCTCTGAGGTGACCCCACGCCGCAAGGCTGAGGGAGCAGAGGATACAACACTTCTTTTTAACCTCTTTCTGACTCCCTTTTTCTCTGCTCCCAGAACCACCACTGCTGCCTGCTGTTATCTCTTTCTTACTGGGGTTGAGCTCAAACGGTCTAAATACCATGAACTTTGTATTTTTTTCCTGACCTTCAAAAAAAAAAAAAGATGTAGCTCCTCTCTTTTGTATTTCTGTCTGCCATCTTCTCTCTGTGTATGTCTGCCTGTCTGTCTGTCTGTCCATGTAGAAATGCAATTTCCCCCCATCTCACCGTTTGCAGCTCTTTATGGGCTCTTTATTGCCGTTCTTTGCTGATTGCTCATATTTATTTACAACAAAGGTACGGATGTGAATGCAGTGGGCATATAAATGCAACACTCATCTCCTGTTAGCTCATTAGAATGTATTGAATAGCTTTCATCAGAACACCTTTTTTCCCCTTTTGTCTTCATGACTGCAATTTTGAACCTCCCAGGATTCTCTTGTCAGAAAACAGTTGCTTTGTTCCAGTAAAACAGCAAAAAACATGATGGGCCTTTAAACATGAGAAACACTCTTTATTTATGTGTCAAAAAACAGAGTTGTCATAATATCCAACTTTAATAAGGGATGTGCAGAGATCCTTGTCTCACAGAAATACACCCACCCACCCACGCATGCATGCACACATGCACACATGCACACGCAGTAATCAGTATGATTTCACATTATGGTTTTGCGCATCGCCATTAAAGCGGAGTTACAATGTGATTATTGCCTGTGACAAATGAAGAGGTTATATTCAAACTATTAAACAGCTCATAGCTTTTGATAGGAGACATATACGCTCAGTTAAGATGCTTCAGGCGGAGAAATGCTGTCTGTCTGTCCCTGTCTATTTTCCCTTCCATTTCTCCTCCCTAACACAGAAGACAGATATATTTATATATTTTTGAATTATGTTAATCTGCAGTTTTTGAAGTTTGGAGGAAAGAACACTGCAAACAATATCACCAATTGTTCTCTCCCCCAAATAAATGTGAATACAAATGTCTCTGTGTGCACAAACACACACTTATAACCACTCTCAACATGTTTTCCAACAGGATGTTAATCTGTAGGTTTGGAAGTGCCACAAAACCATCAATTTAAATGAAAATGCTGGAAGTCACACATATGCACATGATTGCTTTTGTTATAGTAATGTCGGAAATGACCCACCCGATGGAGGATTGTCGTTCCGGAAGCTGAAAAGGAACAACACAAGTACCTCTTTTGAGAAAAAGAGCGAGGACGTGCACGTGCAAAGTACGTGCACGTCGTGACACACACTCACTGACAGGTGCAGTATGCTTCACTGAGCAGCTTTGGTTACTGACAGATTGTGGCAGGTGAGCAGGTCTAAGCAAATCAACGACTGTCACCTTTAATCTCCCAAATCCACAAACACACACACAAACACAAATACTCCCACCACCACTACAATTTTTTTTTTTGCTCCACGCCCGGCATTGTCTGATTGCTATCCTGTCTGCTGGGGACCGGGACTACCCCAGGGGGAACCATAGTAGAGCCAGAGACTAAACCGATCTGCCTCTCCCTATAGACCCTTTTACTCTCCCCCCAGTAGATGCACACCCAATGCTCTGCTGCCGTCCCATCTCATTCAGCCCAGGCCCAGGCAGGCTCCTGCAGGGCATGCTTTAATGACTTCCTCTCGCCTTCCCCTCTCTGCATTTAGGTGTGGCTGCCATCTAAAGAAAGTATGTGTGTGTGTGTGTGTGTGTGTGGGGGGGGGGGGGGGGGGGGGGATTAGCATATCAGAGGTACAGATTAGTGCTGCTGTGGTGTGTACATGTACTAACAGAGGGTGGTAATGAGAAAAAAGGACCTCCCTCCCCCAGCCCGAATTTCATCCGCTGGTTTAACAGAGGGAGTTCAAATGGAACCAAAGATAGAGAAGCAAAGCCTCTTTATCTGCTCTTTACAGGTAGAGGGAGTGACCATGTCTCTTCAATTTTGGGTACAATGGTCCGATGCACACTCAGGGATTAATGCGATCAAACTGCCAGGCAACCAAAATAGGAATAGAAAATAACAGGCTCAAACTTTCTTTGTGGCTTTAGTTGTATTTTGCCAGTATCATTGATCATTTCATTCCAACAAATAGACAAGAACTCTCTTCATGCTTTTCTAAGCCCAACATTAAATGTTTTCCTTTCTATCTCGTTCTCAGTAAGCTTGCCGCTGGTTTGGTTGGTTTTGGCCATTGTCCAGCTGATCCAGCACTGCCCACTGCCACCCAGTGAGAGGCCCCAGCTCGGTGTCAGTTGCGATACAAGAGCCTGACCGCCGGTGCCCTGTCTCTGCCACAAGGCCGAAGAGCTCCTTACCCCCATGGATTTTTCATTTGTGGATGTTGCAGAATCAATGTTCTGTTTTTGCCTTCCCAGACAGGGACCATGGATCAGCATTTTTTTTACCACTCCTTATCTCTTTCTGCTTCTGTGTGTGTGTACCTGTGTGTGTTTATGTCTGTCCCTACTCTATAGTCTGTCCTTAGGAAACGACAACCACTTTTGATATTGCTATATCCTTCTCCTCTTTCCTTCCTCTTCATTCGAGTTTTGCTATGCCTGTACAAATGGTACCGGTAGCTCAAGTATGAGACTGCCATTGACTTTCTTTTTTTAACCTGATCAGCCATCCAACAGGGTATTTAAACACAGAGGTCTTTATTTATATGGACAAATTACAGTCTCTGGAGCCGGTGTCACCTCAGCAGAGGTCTGGTGGCAGCTATAGCTACATATTCGCAGAAAGCTGGGGAAAGTAAGGCAGGAGTCCCTTTTGACAAACTAAATTGTTTGAACCGTTCTTTAAAGCACAGCATGGGACAGTTATAGAGCATTGCTTCTGCACCTGCTCTCAGTTGGATAGAGAAAGTTGGTAGCAGATATTTTTTTCTACCCTTGGCTCTTTGTTTTCTAAGAGACTCTTAGGGGGATAGAAGTCCTTGTTACCAATATTAGGATAGGATGAACTTGCACCTCACGATGACAATGGCTGTGTAACAGGGAGTCTAGCTGAGCCTTATATACCTTAAGAGCTTCACTGCATACAATGTTAATGATTCCTCTCAGGTGCTCCCTCAGTTCTGCTGTCCGGTGGACCATTGGAAAAACATAATGAGTCACATTTTACGCCTCCTCCGAGGCAGAGTGGAGAAGTGAAAGGCAACCGCCTTCACAACACTTAGACCTACTACAAGATGCTGCTGCTTCTGGTCACTACACAGATGACGTCCAAACTCAAGATGGAAAACATAATTGCATTCTCACTACACTCTGAGACAAACACTCCCTGCAGACATTTGGGTCAGTTAATTGGAATTTCAGTTAGTGCCAACGAACCATCAAGTAAGGCACTGGGTTTATGCTGGCCACTGTTCATATTGCGCTGTATTAGGAATTGAAAACCTCCCACACTGCTCTAATTACCAGTCTCTAGACAGTTTGGGAGGCATAGTGTTGGCTAGCAAAGAAAAGAAGTGTTGAGATGAGTTAAACAATTAAAAAAAGGTGTCTATTTTAATAAACATGATCAATATTATTTTGGAGATATTGTCCATAGAGATTTCTGCAAGAAACTGCTCAAGGTCTGTGGATTATATTGAGTACCTGGTCATGATTTCTGGAAAGAGAAAACGCTGTTTAGTTTTTCAAATGTATTATTTTCTGGCACTTTGAGCACCACAAGCCAAGTGCCATATAGTCCCATTACGTTTTAGAGAAGGTAGACATCTCTTAACCGATATCTCCAAAACTAAGCAACTCCCACCAAAACAATCTAGATTCATGTATGTATAACATGTATATTTGATTTTGGGGTAAACTGTCTCTTTAAATGTATCACGTCTTGAAGGTGCACTATGATCGCTGCATTTTGTGTTATGTCATGTGTTATGTGTTATATGTTTCTTATGTTTCCTTATGTTTCATTCCTGTGAAGTTACAGCAATACCAACAGCACACAGTGACCTTTCAAATGCTGCAATAGAAAAATATTTAACCGCAAAGACAGCTGGAGCATGTGCATTGTCCCTTCTCTGTACAGGAGTGAGTTTATTGCTGGTTACATCACTGAGGAGAAGGTACACAAAGAATGATGAGTTTGTACCACTGGAAGACTCTATTCAGGCTTAAGCAACGTCTGGACTGCACTGGCAAGGTGTAAAAATACATTAACATTTACTCTGGGGTGATATTCTGAGTGTGCTACTACCTCCTTGTTCATGTTGGTGCTGCACCTGGTTGGGATGTGCATATTTTCGTCTTTCCCTAAGGTGTGGCCTCTCCCACGAATCGGACCTCTCATCACACTCTCTGCCGTCTGCCAAAAACCACTCCTGATTATTTGCACTCCTCTGGTGAGCATTTCGTCATGTAGTACTGTCATGTCCCAGCCGTTATATGCTACAGCCGGATAGTATCAGTGTCCAGCATTATTTCAGATACTCCCTTCTCCGTAGCCAGGGGAAGCGTTAAGGGCAGGCAGAAAGCCATGCAGGGCTAGTTTCACCTCCTCATTCTGCCTCCTCCACCATATATTAAATCCCACCCACTCCCTTGAAAAGCCGAAGGGCCATAAAAAGCACCGCAAGAGAGAGGAAAGGAGGAATCATTACATGCAATTTATAAACCATTAAGAGCCGTATTAAAAAGCCTGCAATCTAATTCACCCAGCGGTGAGCTCTGGCAATGACGGTGGCTGAGGGGGAGAGGACGGGTTCACTTAGGGAGTGTGTTTTTGCCACTCCGAGCATGTGTGATGTTAATAGGGTCCAGGGGGTCACCTCTAGCCTAGGGAGGCTTTGCCTTTGCACTGATGCCCCAAGTAAGCAGTAGGAGGACAGAGGGAGAACATGAAGGCTGACGGACAGAGAGAGAGAGATGGGAGGAGAGGGGATAAGAGAGTTGGAGAGATATGATATCGCTCACCCATCCCACCTAGTCCAGCTGGTCATCTCTTACAAGTAATTTGTATGTGGTTTCACAGATGTACAGTTTAAACAGGAAGAAGAAGATAGCAGAAACATATACAGAACTTTATTTAAAATTGTAGGGGAGAAGTTGAGGCATTGAAAAAATATAAAAATGTCACGATGAATTACACATAATGTATCAGACATCTGCAATTTTCTATTTCATATAATAGTTCAGTCATAAAAATGTCAACTTTTGTCTGAATATTTCACTCAATATGCACAATAGTGTAATACAGCTTCAATAAATTGACGATGATTAGCTTAAATTAGCATAAAGACTGGAAGCAGGAGAAAACAAACTGGCTTTGTCTAAAACGTCCTAAAAGCATGTACCAGCACCTTTAAACTCATTTCCTAAAAATGTAACTTGCTAATTTTCGATAGTATTCGGTAGTTTTTTGTGGTACCACCTCAGTCGAGTTTCCAAGCAAGCTGAGCAGATACAAGAAGTTGGAGTTAAATTACTGCAGACCACCGATTTTGTCAGAGAGAACCATCACTAGCGTGACACTGGACATCCTACACAAACCTACCATTTTTTAAATCTACCTACAGTCAACAGCAACCCAGATAAAAAAAATTATGCCGATGAAAGGATTCAGCAAGTGTTGCGTTGAAGACAATGTCATGACAGTTTCACACAGCGTCACTATAGCAATCAGCTGAGAATCCTGCCTACATCCTGAGGGTGTACTATCCAAAGTGAAAGACGACATAGAGAAAAGGACTAAAAGTGAGCAAAGTCAAGTAGAGCAACGCATTTATGAGCTTGAAGCAAGGCTTAGCTTCCCTCCACAGACTGTTACAAACTGCAAGGTGAGGGTCACATGACCGACGGACACAGCCAAAGGTACCAGTTTTCTGTAGTCTAGTAGAATCTGAATAACGACCACTTTCTTCTTGAGTTGCTCCTGATTAACTCTGAATAGACTGATCAGCACAGACTAGTAACCACTCACTTATTACTAATTACTTGATCATTAGTTTCCCTTTTTGTGCGACCCCAAGTGATACATCACACTACTAAATGCTCCCTCATTACACGATTATCCTACCATCACCTAACCTTTTTGTGCTAACGTGGTACATTATACTGAGAAGTAATAAGTAGTATCAATAGTACCTCATTACATCATGATTATGAGAAGTAGCAAATTCGTTTTTACTGGAAATTAGCAAAGAATTCCTAAATAACAAACCAGAGGCTCACATACATTAATATTCACATCCATCATATTCTGTAGCATTAGTAATGCTGACGCCATTTAAGTAAATTCATCTGCGTAAGCCGCCAGTCACGTGATCCTTGCAGGTTAAAGCAGTCAATGGGAAGTCTCCCCCTTCCAGGCTTCATGCTAAACTAAAATAAAATAATCTGGTAATTAACAGTCAAGAAAGCAAAATTAAACAAACATTAATCAACTTCATAAAACATCAACTGAGATTGAGCTTTGTCTGCAATGTTAGTCACCGTGTTAAAAGATCTGCAAGTGATAATTGAGTGATAATTTGAAAGTGACAGCAGGTTCTAACCTGTCATGTTTTTCATTTTTAGGTTGTGGAATGACTCTTTGGTTTACATTTGGATTGTGTACTTGTGACACCAACAAGCACGTTAACTAAATGAAGTAGAGCATGCAGTCAAAACACTGGGGTCATGACTCAGATAAAACAGGCTGTAGAATATGTAAACGATAACAAAGAAGGAACCGACAAAGCATTCGGCGAAAAGGTGCTTACTTGACAGTTTTAGATACTTGGTGCTAGAGGAAAATAATTAATATTCAAAAAGTATTGAGGTTCAATACACAGCTCTACTGGGAACACAATTTTTTGTGGCTTTGGGTAGAAACATTTCATTTATTCTTGGTTCTAATAAGTGTCGACCAGCTGATTCTGTGTATACAATAGGGACCACTATAGACATGCCCATATTGTCTTTGTAGGAAGAAGGTCAAGAGGGTCAATAACTGTGGCGTTGAGAGCGTCTGCCCGGAGCCCGAGGCCCTCCCTCGCCATATCACAACAACACCACAGTCAATACACTCCAAACTGAGCGCTCATGCAGAACACTGCACAAATCAATATTCTTAAAAAGGTTACACGTCAAACTATTAAAATACTTTATTGATCCATATGCAATATTAGTGCATCTATAGATGTTATCCCTGTCCAATGGCAAAGAAGTATTATCATTACTACAGTCTCATTATTTTGATTTCTTACAGTATCACATGGCAAAGAAGGTGTGGGAGATAAGCGAATAATTCGTATTCAGTTGGCCACATGCCCTGATAACTGCTGATCTCTCTATTGAGAGCACCCTGTCAAACTCAATGCCAAAATCTACAGTTTAACGTTTCCGGCACGCAGTTTGACATAATGTTCTGTGTTGATGTACAAAAACCGAAAGAGGGAAGGGGACATTTAAAGGGGTTATGTATAACTCAGCGCTTACATAAGCTGTGTTAAGAATATCTCAGAAAATAGGCTGAACAACCCATTTCAAACCTATTTGTCTTCTTTGTTAAGGCTGTCAACGTTTGGAGAGAAAACTCCTCTAGCCGAGAGACGTGGACAGTCAAAGAGCATCTCTCTCAATAAAACCAACTATCTCAAAACCAAACATCAACTTTCTTCACATGCCAGCCACATGTCATTCAACTAAACGGAGCAGCTGCACCAAAATCAATAAACCTGTCACAATCTGTACTCGTAGGGAAATGGGGAAATTTAAAGACAAAAGCAGGTGTTGTTGAGGATGGAGATTTTAGTTTGCCAGGTGTAAATCTGGCAAATGGGAGCAAAAGAGGAAAGAGTGACCAAGATAGATGGAAGGAGTGATTTTGAGTATCAAGGTGGATGTAACAGCATGCAGGAATACAGAGGAAAATACAAGGCGAGGCAACAAGTCAAGAATCAGGTTTTAGAAAAAGTCAGCTGGTGGTCACAAAATGGTCAGAAAGTGGTATTACTTGGTATGAAGTACTGCTTGTGGTAATGGGTGAGAACAAAAATATACAAAAATGGCACCTGAGTCATAGTTGCATCAATCAAAGGCGAAAAAAGGGAGTTTTATCTACTGAACCATGAATGGCGAACAAGAAAACCACGAGTAGCACTCTCAGGTTTGATGGCGTCTTTGATAGCCTCTTGGACCATTATAGCAGAAGTTAAGAGGAAAATCACAGGAGAGAGCAGGAATAGAAAATAGTTTGGGTGAGGAGAAAAGTACAGGGAAACGGAGTAGAAATAAGTGACCAGAGGCAGTTGTGAATGCGCAGTCAATAGAGAGACAGAGAATAGGCAAGAGAGGAAAAATCGAAAAGGGCACACGAGAGCAAGAGAAAGTGAGTGGAAAAGAGAGAAAAGGGGCTGACAGTGAAGAATGGAGGCAGTTAAAGATATCTGCCGAGCGATCTGTTATTACAGAAGGAGGGAGACAAACAGCTTCTTTCTTTTTTTACAGCGAAATAAAGACACTCATCAATTTAAATTGGCAGGGTTCCTGTGTCTCACCTTTTCCCTGTCTGACGCGTGTTCCTCCCTCCACTTGTCCACTCATCACAGAGAGGAAGAGGACACCCCTCCAGGGGCATCTTGGGTAATCTTGCGTGGCCGGAAACGTTGAGATGGTGAGCGGATGGCGACAGGACCCTTTGTTATTTACTGCTCACTTAGCCCCTCTGCACCCCGACACACACGCAATTTATGGGGACAATCGTCGGGCCCGCCGCGCTCCATTGGAGCACTCCCTGATGGATGTACATGGAGCCTGGAGAGGGGAGAGAGAGGGAGGGAGGCAGGGAGAGTCACAAAGACAAAGATTGAGGTCGAGGTGTCTTACAGTTTTCATTGCTGTAAATTAAACTACTCATTGAGCTTCATAAGAGAAGAAAAGTCAAATCAAAACAATGAAGATCACTTTGTCGGTATCACTTTGTCGGTATGCGCAAAGTACAAAGGTTATTTTAAATATGCTTAAGAGCACTTCTGTGCGGCAGCTTGAATGTCTCAGAGGGTGTGCGTTCTCATCTCATGCTAGGAGTGTTGTGAACTGGGCTACCTGCTCGTATGTCTTGCCAAATGCCACTGACGCACCAAATGTCACCAGAATGTCAGCAATTCCACTGTCTATGTTTTGAGCTTCTATTTCGGTGCATTCATTTTAGCAGATACCTCTGTACCTCGCCTCAGCCCTCCGCCTCTCTCATCCTGTCTGCACGTCCCCAAACCTCACCTCTGCTGTCCCTGCGCTCTGTGTTTTGCTAAGGCAGCCGGCGTGCTGCACAGTAAGTGTTCGATCATAACAATCCATTAGAATAATCACTGATAACAAGTCCATTTTCATGAAAGAGACGAGAGAGGGATTAATGAGCTTAACGCTACTTATGTTCCATCCATTTTGTGCTGTAAATCAATAATCCAGTAATAATGTTCTTCAGCGGGGCAACAGAGCCCCACGAGCAGCATCCTCTCTCTCTCTCTCTCTCTCTCTCTCTCTCTCTCTCTCTCTCTCTCTCTCTTCCTGAGTTATTTGATCTGCCCTGCTATCTCCTTTGTTCTCTATAAAGTTGCCTTTTGGGACAGCCAGGACCAAACACATATATTTTTAGTCTGTTCTACACAGTCTGGTGTGAAACAACACAAGGGATTGGTGAGACTCCAAGAAGCAGAGAGCGCACAGAAGGGGGGGAGGACGGGGAAGGGAAGGAGGAGAAGGAGAAAGCAAATGAGCGGAGAGGATGGGGCTGAGAAAGCAGGGAAGAACATGAAATGCATGGGGGGAGGCGAGAAGATGGAGGAGACGCATGGAGGTGGTGGGGTGGAACATTCTGAAATGAGTCTGTGTCACCAGCCTATATCCTCCCTCACTATCTAGCTGTGCTCTAAGATACAATACCTCTATCTTTGCATTGCGCATAAACATGATTACTGTTTTGTAGTTATCTGCTATTTCATTCAAGAATGTTGTTAGACTTTGAAATCTGCTTTTTTCACTTGTTTTCAGAAACAGAGCCAAAAACAGCCGAGAGTGCATTTAATTGAAGCATCTGAATCAAGTACAAGTATCTTTGTCTTTCAACTTTTTTGAATGTTCAGTAAATACTGATGTATGCAATTGCTAGCTTGTATGCTGCCATAACTGGTCTGTGTGTGTACTTTGTATTGTGTTTTCCTGAGGTGCTCTTATAGCTTGATACTAAGAAAATACATTAGCACTTGAGAAAAACTACTTATCATGTCCCTCGCCAAGGATGCCC
Source organism: Cebidichthys violaceus (assembly GCF_023349555.1). Classification (NCBI taxonomy): domain Eukaryota; kingdom Metazoa; phylum Chordata; class Actinopteri; order Perciformes; family Stichaeidae; genus Cebidichthys; species Cebidichthys violaceus. The sequence continues at coordinate 9,618,973 of NW_027176263.1, forward strand.
CCTGAAGGTGCGCTGTGGTTTGATGTAAACAAACAAAAGGTATGTTTGCTTTCAGTGTTAAAAACTCATATCCTTGAAGTCTAACAAAAACTGCATTTTTTTTCCATGAAACATTTTTAAAGCTCCATTGGTGACATCATTGTTTACTAGCTAGCAGTTTCCTTTTTCACTGCAGAGTTTCTTGAGGCATTACTGCCACCTGTGGATCAGTGGAATAATGTGAAGTCATTTTCAGGACTTTGTAACGCGTCACTCACGTACACATGCATCTGTGTCATTGTGCAAAAATTCCACATGCTGCAACTCTGCATGGCAACTTTGATATGGTGCATACTGGGTAAAGATTGTGGCTGTGGCAAATGCTGCTTAAGGTATGGTTAAACCTGCAATAATGGATATTTTGGGCACTTATACAAATTTCATTTAGGGAATGCCTATTTGGAAATAGCAATATTGTCATTTATTCAAGTCATGAGGGTCTTTAGCTTCTAAATAATGTACACCACCTTGTTGCTAACTTTGTTTGTCTTCTGTTTGGTGCTGGGCAACTAGCATACAGTGGGTTTATTATAACTTTTTCTCTTCTGAAAACAGCTGCCCGCTGCATCTGGAAACAACACTGATTAGAGCGGTGAGAGTGAAACAAAACGGTTAAGTTGTGGGCCAGAAAACAAAAACAATGAGCTCAAAAGTGCTATAATTCCCACGAAAAGCTGAGGGGGAACTGCAGAATTGTGTCATAATTCTTTGTGGGTTCATTACTACGAGTGACTCATTTCACAAACAAGTTAAATGATCAATTCGTAACACAGAAATATGGATTATTGTCGCTCTACGGTTAGGGTATGGTTAAGGTTGGGGGGAATATTGTGGTTATGGTTAGAAAAAAGTTGCTGCTGCGTGATGGGACTCAAACCTTGGTCTCCTGCAAGAAAGTAAGACACACTCATCCGTTACACACCACGGCCCTCCAAACCCTTCCACTTTTTTAAATAAAAGACACGCCACATCCGGCATTGGTACTGAACAGTAGCATTGTTTGTAAATTCTGAGGTGCAGAATCATCCCATATAAATCTAATTTTTAGGGATACTGGACTGGTCTTGTGTCTTTATCCATCTTAAATGACACTTAAAGGGCTAGCACCAACACAAGAAAGTAGCATTAGCTAATATGGTAATATGGAGGCACTCAAATTGGCGTCACACACATCCCGATACAAATTTCTTGATGCCACATCAGCTTGTTTCACCACTGACTCAACAAGAGTTCTGATAAACGTATCAAATACAGCAATTAATAAAGTGAGAGCTGACCTGAACAGAGGTGACGAAGCTCCATGAGGACCGCAAAGACCCTAAAAACTCTGGAAAAGCTAAATACTGCCTTCGGGCTTTATTACATCTTATCTTGCTGTGATCATTCAACCTTAGTGAGAAATCTTCACACAGACTGTAAGGAACTGGTGCGTCTACTCTATCTTCATGTCATAATCCAATGAAAATATCTACTCTTTAGGGGTATTAACATAACCAGAAAAAACACATTACACTACAGTGTGTATTTACTATTTGTTTAAATTTTGTTCCAGACCCAGAGTAAAGATGAATGGTAGTGTGTGTGGCCGTGCCCTATTCTGGTTGGAAGGGATGAGGGCTGAGCTGGGTGCAGCACGGTGTTAATTTGAAACATGTTGGAAGCATCAGGGTCCAGACAGCCTCCCGTAGCCCCAGATGACGGCTTCCCCTCTCCTCCACCCCTGCTCTGGCAGCTCACATTCCCCACGATGCACTGGGAGAGCGGTGAGAGCGAAAGAGTTGGCAAACTTTGCTGCCCTTGTGCCAACACCAAGCCCCAACACTGCACTGCCTGCCTCAGCAACAATCTCTGCAACAGCATTTAGAACAGGAGGTAATAGCCCACAACATACCCTAACGCGGCAATTACGCACATAATGTAGACAAATTTGAATGAAACGGCAACAGATCGGCATTTCTGTCTGTTTTTTTCCAGATTGCAAAATAGCCTAAGTCTTTCGGTGGCTAAGCAGCAAAGCATCACCTTCAGGTCCATATGTGTTTTAGCTGACACAGCCTTCGCAGTCCTCAGGTGCCATGTTTACAATCAAGCAGTGAAGGGAAAGAGATATTATACAAGGAGGAAGCCTTCTCAGGTGGAATAAAATGTGACAGAAAAATAATTTTGTATTTCTCCTTCGCAAAACGATTATCTTCACAAGTTATGCACATCAAGCAGATTAGCAGTCATGTTTTACTCCTATTATATAACAACATAATGGACAAGAGCTGTGGAGGAATCTCAGCCGTGCTGTATAATTGGAAGCACGGCTTTATTATATTTGTAGGGATTTACAGTATATTACATGAAGCGAGTTAAGAGTGCATCATAAGTTCAGCATTCCCAGATGAGATGAGGATGAGAGACTAGTAGTAAGAATGAAGAAACATCAGAGGCCATCTGCATGTGTTATTAAACTGCCCATCGACTTGCACTAAATCCCAACAGTGGGAAAGAATCCAGCAATCTGAGCACATATGGCCGGCGACTGGTGCCTGAATTATCCTTCAAATGTAGGTTAATGAATTCATGAGCAGGCTGTGCTCATCAGCATCATATCTTTAATAACCTGACAGACACACCTGCCAATCTGTGGCTGGGCTCCCTGCGGGAGGAGGAGTAGGAGGAGGAGGAGGAGGAGGGGAAGGGAGGGATCGATCGCACCTCCGGAGCTGACCCGTTACGGTAACAGCACCACCAGAGACGCCGGGACACCCATGGCCAAGTCCAGTCATCAGAGACCATCAGGAGCTAATGAAACACACAGAGTGATTAAGACACAGACACCTACTACAGCAGGGCCCCGTGCCTCATCCATTAATCACAGCTCTGTCTACGGGTATCTTTACCCTCTCTGTTGCTGTGTGTGTGTGTGTGTGTGTGTGTGTGTGTGTGTGTGTGTGTGTGTGTGTGTGTGTGTGTGTGTGTGTGTGTGCAGGCATGGCTGTTGTGCATGCCAGGAACTGTGTTTGTGCACACAGACACTTACAGACTGGTCATTACGTCTGGATACGTCTGTGTATTTGTTGGGGAAATAGTTGCAGAGTGCATGTAGAAGTTGCTACAGTCCTTTCTGTGTTTGCCCTTGGATATGGTCCACCACCTTTGCGTCTCTGCCAGGAAAGACACTGTGGTTGGCATGAATACTAAAAGTTGCCCTCGTACAGATCGTTAACTTTTGGTGTTAATTGATTAATCAAACCTGGCGGATAATGAGCAAACACCTACAAGCAAAACTGTGTTCCAGCAAATGAACAATACAATGCAGATGGTAAGTGTTATATATTTATTTTGGTAAGACGCTTCTCTGTAGCTGATTACTCATGTCTGGTTATACATAAGTTTGTCACAGGAACTTGGCTGTTAAGAGCTGCAGCATCTTTTTTTGGAAGTCCAAGACAGCGCCGCCGCATTAAAACTACCCTACAAATTTGTTAGATGACTTCCAAACACCATCTGTGGTGTCACCGTCAGAGAGAGAGGCTGCATATTGTTTATGACAGAACCAAGATGAAGTTTTAATACCCGGTTTTATTGCTTAACAAATGAAGACAGGCTGAAGGTGATTATTTATATCTATTAATTAAGTTAATTAAGATGGGAGGATTTGCTTCCCTCGCCCCTGTTGTTAATTACATCTGTGACTACCGTGCAAGGATGATGCCGTAAATATAGATGTCATACATGCACAACCAATGTTATAGATGAAGTTTAGGACGCATTTGCCTGTGTATGTTTGTGTGCACACACAGGTTTGAACAGTGCTATGTATAAGGTGCCAAATTCCATTTACTTAGCATGGTATATAATGCAAAATGTCTCTCTCCAGCTTGGACAGACAGGTACTGAGTTGTACAGCACAAATTAAATATGTTTAATCCCTATAAATGTAAAAGACACCGTTCTCATCGTGTTTCATGTGTCTTTGTCCAAAGCAGGCCTAGTAGTTCGACCTGCTGACAGAGCAAACCCACTCTTTGCCCACTCCATCTCTGTCCCGTCTTCAGACTCTCTTCTGTTGCTGCAAATGGGACAGCGACCAAGGGGTCTGCACTACAAGCAGCAGATTAAAGGATTACCATTAATTAGATGTCAGGGACAGAGAGGGGCTTTGCCTGTCTTGGCCATGATACAATATCTGTTAATCTGCTGCGCTCCTGGATAAAAAGAAATCAGTCCATTGACAGGAAAAAATAGGAAAAGAGGGATAGGGCCAGGGAAGAATTGAAAACAAGAACAAAGAGGCAAAGGAGTGAGGGGTGGGTATAGAGATTGGAGGAGGGATGAAAGAGGTGGAATGAAGCAAATATGCTTGTGTTCCACTTGAATGTACATTGAGCTTTTTCTTATAGAAAGAAAAGCAGCTGGAGATAATATGAGGCATGAGGGTGTAAGAGACCAAAAGGAAGTAACAATGAGTTAATAACAGGGTGATCTGTGGAGTAGCATCGTGCTAAAGAGAGGTTTGAAGTGGCTTGGGCCCAAGTTCAGAACACTGACTCTAAGAAATATTAAAAGGTGCTAAAAGAGAATGCTTTTAATTCTTTAGGGTTATTGTTATTTTTTATAATTAATCATTTGATTTTTTTCTCAGCCAATGTTGGCATGATAGACATGTGTCCATCTGTCAGCTTTGTTCTGCACCACTGTATCTGTATGATTGTCAAAAAAAAGTGAAACATGGTCAGCTGCACTTCACAGATATAGAGTTCCTTTGTACACGTGTCATTCTTAATTGAAGACTCGGTCAGATGGATAGCAGGTAAGTCAGGTGATTGACAGGTGACTGGCTTGAGTTTGATAAGGCACTAGTCCATAATAGAAGTCCTGGCCCTCGCTTTTAGTGCCATTAACCTCAGTCAGACTGCCTGTGTTGACTTCATCTTTCTTTGACAGGGAGTTTGATACTGTGCCTCAGGCCAGGTGAGGCAAGGCTATCGGGGTGCTATTAAACACCCGCCTACTGCCCAGCAGATAACATTCACCCTGTGGGTATCCTGGTTGTTGCTACTGTCTTCCCAGTCTGGACAAATCACCTGCACTGAGCTTACAGCTGTATGAGGGTAATCACCTGCATGTACACACGGTAATATTGCTTATAGGAAATAACTCCCTGCAAAGTGAGGTTGATACTAAAATACACAACGATGCATTTTGTTGAGCTAGTTGAAAGCCTGAAGGCAAGTGCATGACCGCAAATGTTTGCTGCAGCGAGCACAGTGTAGCACCTAATATAAATTTGAGGTGTGAGGGGGTAATTGATGGAGAAGGGCTGGGACATCATTTTCCTATGGCCAGGCATAGGGCATTCCCTCTATTTGAGTAGAGGGACTCTGGGCATCCCTATGAGCCCCAATCGCCTGAGACTCTAATTACTTTGGGGACCTGGAGAATTCAAAGGATTTAGATACAGGGGAAAAAGAATTTCCAATTTACTGCACCACTTGATGTTTGTCTTCGTTTGTGCTATGACTTCTGCTTCGGAAAGCAAACAGACACAAAGTGCACATTTGTGCTTCCTGATAAAAGGTGAAACATTATTAGAACGCCGTCATGGCTGTGTTTATCCCCAGGAAGCGCGTGTGTGTGGATTATAATCTCCTGGACAAACAGACTTTACCGGAGCTATCTTCATCTAACAAAGCTCAACCCCTGCCGGTCTGGACACTGCCGTTTTTTGCTCATGCTGTGGAGCCAACGCCCCGGAACCCTTTACCCTGGGAATGAATTACGTCGGAAAGAATAAAGACAGAGCCATCAGTTTCATTTCTTGATTGAGTCGTATCTCATTCACTTTTATCACGCCGTTGTTTAGACATTTACTCAGACTTGTGAAAAATTCAATAACCAGTTCACAGTTGGGGAAATGTTCAGCATAAGAATCTGGATATGACATCTTTCAGTCCTGGAGTGGTCTGGTTAAATGCAAATCATCTTTTCATTCCCTTAGCTTTTAATGATTAGAATTCTGTAATCAGATTCAAATAGGAAAAAAGCATTAAAAAAAACATTTTTCATTAGTTTGTAGCTTAGATTACATTTTCGCCTGATTGAGAACAGTCCCCCGTGGACTGTGGAAGGTGCTGTCTAAACAATTTAAAACACGGCTTCCTTGACAACAGACGCTCTGAAGCATGATAATCAGAAACACATTTTGGTTAGGAGGTCAACCGACAATAATTGCCTGGCAGGTTGGTCAATTAACACTTTTCCCCCACACGTGTTTGGATCTGCATGCACATGTTTACGTTGTACCTTTATATAGTGGTTCAGAAAGGTGTTAATTCTTTTCCTTTGCATGATTAAGTCAACACACATTAGATAAATGCAAATCACAGAGCAGGATATTAGTATATCAGAAAATGGGAGCGGTGTGTGTGTTTCATACTTATTCAGCAGTACGTGCTTTGGAATTATGAGGCCACAAAGGCAGTAAAATCTTAATTTGAGAGGTTACGCTGTTGCAGAGGGAAAGCTATAACGGAGCTCAATGGTCATATGAGGATTTAATAAAAAATATATATTCCCAGTGATTCACTTGTCGTCAGTTGAGAGCAGCCCTACGCATATGCACAGACCCATGACCAATGAAATGAGAGTGAGAGAAGATGGGTGGTAAACTTTCCATCTTCATCCTTTCCTTTTTAACGGGGGGATATTTTGTGCTGGCGTTGAGTGGCAGAGACCAGTAAAGCCTCAGTGTTTTACGGCCCCCCCAGCTCAGTGTTGACAAAGATTGGGCACCAGCGAGGCCTGCTAGAAAGTCACAAAGTCATGCAGGACAGAGAGTGGGAGTCCGCAGAGTGATTCTTCGCTGACAGAATCTAGTGTTTGAGGCATTAACGCCCCACTTTAATTGAGCACCTGGTGAGCAAGATGTCAAACAGCAGAGCCCTCCAGGGTAGCATATGCTGTCCAAGTTATGTGTTCGCATGTGTGCTTGACTGTGTGTGCCTATGTATGTGCAGGTTTGTTTGTGTTTATGTGTGTGTGTTTGCACCTCACTTGTGTGGGAGTGTGACAGACAGAATGAGACCTCTCAGCAGAAGGTGCTGGGGAGACAATCAATACTGCTCACCAAGGTGTACGTCCAAAGCCTTCTCTCGTTATGCGAGGTGAGGGAGGCTGCTGCCGCGTCTGGCTGAGGAAGAGCCAGGGGAGTATGGACACACACACTTGCAGAGGCCCTCTGATGCCGGCCTTTGCTGTCTTTTTTTATGATACGTGACGAGATAATGAGTCTATAGCACCCCTGAAAACATCCCCCATGGGTGTATTATCCCTTTGTATCTCCTTGGAGGAATGATACTGTATTCTTTTCACCATGAACAATGTGACCACATGTCCATTCAAAGGCACCTCTATTCTAGATGTGAGGATGTCCGAAACCAAGAGAGACTTTTTGTGAATATGCTGCACCGACTAACACACTGGGAGAAAAAAAGGATGAACAGAAAAACCTAAAGCATAACGTGACATTGGAAAAATACCTCTCTGCAAACAATGTAGCCCTCCATTATCTACAAATAACCAGAATCCCGAAGGTGCTTTTGGGTTAAATATAACTGAGAAAATAATGGGCATATTATAAAATTTGATAATGCAACCCTATCCTCCTGGGCACCATTTTCTTGGACCAAGACTGTGGGACAGTTCTGTCGAGCTGCACCCCGTCCCCATCCATTTTTATGCATGCTGCCAGTATGCTGTGCCAAAGTGCTGATATCCCTCATTAGAAAAGCAGGATCCAGGAAAGAGTCCAACTAATGCCTGCTCACACTGACACATAACAGTGCAGGGTCTCCACAGGAGATTTGAAGGTCAACAAGAAAAACAGGTTGTAATAGATAGCAAATTGCGGGCTGTGAAACCCCATTTAAACAGAATATACAGCGCTGTTGTAGAAGGACCTTAAGGGGAGTGGAGATGTGTTCCCTCATGCTTGTTAACGCTAACTGAATTTAACTGAAGAAGGAAATAGATATGCTGATTGAGGGGACTGTGTATGCATGTGTATCCAAGTGACTCCTGTGTGATTTCCATGCCAGCAGTAAATTCATCCACACAGTGTGGGGCCCTGCACTGTAACACGCACACAAAAAGTGCTGAATATTTGACATAGATTAGGGAAAAACTGCATTCGTTATCTGGTGATATCCAAAATAATTCTATCCGCTGAGCCCACAAAAGCAAACATTTATCCAGCCTTTAGGGCAGAGCCTGGGGAGGCTTGGCTCCAATCTGGCTGGAATATGGAGTTAACACAGGTCACATCCCATCTCCAATATCCTTCGGCAAAATATGTATCCTCATTTCCAGCGATTCCACATATTACCAGTGCCTCCTTTTTCTGTTGTGACTACATTTATCGCCATATTTTATTCTCTTCCTCTTGTTGGCTCACTCAAATACATGTGCGCACAAAGTGGATACACACTCCCGTCTTACTTGAAAGCTTTCTCCCTCCTGCGGATCTTTGCAAAAGCTCTGAGGTGCTGCAGGTGTGGTAAGGGCCTTTCTGTACCAGATAGGGCACGAGGATTACACCCGCACTAGATTAAACCACCATCATTGCCTGCTGGGAATTCTAATAATTATCAGCCTTGTACTCCAGGGATGTGGGACTGATGGGGGTCCTGAGGCAGAAGAGGGGGGCAGCCAGGCACTGGTTGTCGCGGGGTAATGTCATCTTTAACACCGGTCTGCCACATTGAGATAAACAGTGCCTGCCAGGCAAAACATCAGATGTCTCAAATGCACTAAGAAGCACAGTTTGAGACATGGCGTGGACTATTTTTGTTTCATCTGACTGGTTTAAGACTTCCCTGCTGCTTATCTCCTTTTGTTTCATTCTGCATCCTTGGCCACAACGCTGGTCACTGATGCTGCTGTTGAAAGTTTTAAATGCTCCCTTCTGCCGCCCACACAAAAGTAGGCCTCTTTGTCATTTTGGAGCCTGTTGTAAATGGAAGGACCCTTCTGAGGGCATTGGGGAGAGAAAAGAAGGTCTGTAATGAGAACATTAAAACGACATATGCTGCTCCTTTGCACCTCCGCACTTCAGACTGGCTTTTATTTCACCCTTTTTTCCTCTACTGCACACTCCTCTCCCCCCTCTGTTAAATTCCCACTTGGCTCTTTTTGGAAAGTCATTGAGAGTCTTTGACAAAGACAGGCAGAAGTGAATGTGAAAGCCTGCCCCTGGCCTTTTCGCCCCATAGTGGAGCGGGCCATCTGACCACCAGCAGTAGGTTGTGCCAAGTGGGGCCATTAGACCAAACCTGGGAGACCCGTACAGCGACCACTGCCAAGCTGCTCCACTCTCCTTCAAGCTTCAGACTACTCTGCCCACCTCAGCTACCACCAACCCCTCCTCTTCTCTTCCCCCTGCAGGTGCCAACTCTTCTGCTCAGCCAGATCCCACTGGAGCACACGGGGGAAATCCACCCAGTCAACCCCATTCTCCTGTGTGGGAGTGGAGCAGAGATGTGAAAGAGCACTGGTGGCAAAATGGGACTTGTAAGTGGAGGTGTCAGAGGAGGTGCAGTCCCAGGAGGGCTAATTTCATATTGTTGTCCAGATGACCTTGAGCCAGGTACCATGGAAACATTTCTACCTTGACTTTGCGAGGTGTCTTGGTGGCTCCGTGTTTGTGTGGCGACAAAACCCTCTCAACCTCAGAACAGAGAGAAATCGGCAAAGGCAAAAGGTTGGAAATAATAGCAAAGCGCCTTCTGTACCTGGGGAAGGAGAGTATTAGCAGGAAATCGTTTGAGGTGCCGCTGTTCATGCTCCATAGCTCCTCTTCAGACAAGTAGCTATATTTAAAAGCTATCGATGGCCTTGTTCAATCAATGGAACAACAAAGTCCTGAACCAAAGTGACTCAGAGAAAAGTGAGGGTAAGTGTGTGTGCATGTGTCTTAGAGAGAGAGCTTGTGATTACAAGTGGTAATGCATGTTTAAAAGGGTGTGTGTTTTAGAGGTGTTCAGAGTGTGTGTGTGTGTGTGTGTGTGTGTGTAGAGGAAGTGAGAAAGGCAGGCAAACAATGAAACAGAGGATACCTGTGAGATTTGTTTGTTTAATATTAGCTAGGAAACATCCCAAACCTCCATGTTTGTATCTAAGCAACATGTGCACTCCATGTAAATTTCTGTCAGTTAACACCATATTTAGCTGCATTTGTTTGCTGTGTTTTCATATCCAAATGAAGTTAGCTGGAATAGAGTAGACCACATGCATTCATTTCAGGAATTAAGTAACATTAGACTTTGATTACCAGAAGCTGTGCCCAGGCAGGACAAGACAACATTTGCATGAAAATGCAGAAAAACAAAACAGCACTGGTGGAAAATGCTGAACAGGGACATAGTAATCATTGTGTTCACTCAACCTAAAGACAAATGCAAAAAGCTCGAACTGAACAAGCAAATATTTGTAATTAGTATTTGCAGAATCATTTGATTTGGATGTATTTGAATTACACATTAACTGAACTTGCAGATGTACCTTTACTTAGTTTCCTCCATCATGTCATGGCTCATTGTCATGGACTGCAGTCTCTAGGAAGAGGGATAGGAAGTACGTGCATCTTTCTTTGTGCCACACCCCACCCACTGTCCTGCTGTCACAGGCACAGCCCATCTGCCACCTCAACACACTCCTACAGTATAAAACACAGGGATATTACCACTGATGGGTGCACCTTTAGTGCTCATTCACCAGACACATTTATGACTTTCTCAGTCAAATCCAGAGCAGGTTTTGAAAGTGCACAATTGTACAATTGCACAATCATTAGGATTACAAAGGCAAATGAGCTTATGCAAACAACCTCTGATGGATGACGTTTGCTTCAATGTCCTCTCGAAACATTAAGAAAGTTAGCATTTGCTGTTTCCACCAATTAGGAAGTAATTATCTACTGTCTTGTAAACAGTGTTCTAAATACAGAGCAAAGGGCCGTGCATCATTGTTTAGTGTTTACACTGAGCAAGCATTTGTACAGAAGCTGGCATCTCTTTTCTTGCGAAGTGCCCTTGGAACCAAGTCTTTTATATCTCAATTAAAGTGCTTTCCCTGTGCTCCCCTGCTCTGAGCATGGCCATTATCACCATGGCTCCCAACAGTCTAATTATGCCCACTCCCAACATCACCCCCCTCCCCCTCCAGACCCTACACTGCGCCCACGCTGCTCTATCTTGGACCTTGGCAAGCTCACCTAAGCCTCCTAGCAGCCAATCCGAGACCAGTGTGTGCCATCATTACATTATGGTACTGGCTGTGAGGCGCTGGGTGTCTCTATGGGAGGCATTGATGAAATACCCCAGGGGAGACATGGCACAGCAAGGCTGCTGCTAAACCCTGAACTGCCTGTCAGCAGCACTTTGTCTGAACATGATAAGTTCCTGTTAAGAGGCAGTGCTGCCATGGTAAGGCCCACGCCCCCTGCAACACGGCAGTAGAGACCTCTGAAAACATAGCCCCATATTTCAGAGCAGCCTCGGGTGTCTGGACGGCAGTGTTGTGATAGCGTTCTCTGTTTAATATCACATATGACTCATTTAAACATTTAAAATTCACTGTGCTAGAAGTTAACCCCTGGCTGTTCAGGACAGGCATGCAACCCCATGTAATACCTTTGACATTCATTTAAAGAATAATAACACAAACAAATCAGACAAACCGGTTCCACTGTTCCACTTGGCAACATGCTCCTTTATTACTATTAACATGGGCACTTTGACTCAATCCCACGCACACCAACCTGCTGCTGTAAATACTCACTAAAGTCTCAAATGTGTTTTAATCTGCGGCTGGTAATGGTCCTCAAAAAAAACGGCACAATTTGCTACAGTTTGAGTGACATTTTCTAAAAACTAGAGTGCCCAGCTGTTTCAAGAAATTAATAAATATTTTTTAGAGATGAAACAATATATGAGTGACGCAATATTTAAATATTAAGGTCTTCAGTATGAACAAATGGACTTTGGGCTGAGTGCCACAGACAGGGTGGGGAAGTTGGAAAATATATTGCCAAACACATTGTTGTTTGGCTCTTTTCAAGGGTTTTGCTGACAATAACAAAACTACTGAATAATGCCAGCCTTTAAAAATAGAAATTTAGGAAATAACTACCATAGAAATGTAGGTGTATACTATAAAGCTGTAAAATTTAAACAGACAAATAATGGCACCTCTTATTCCTGCTATGGCTCCATCCACCAAGACATCTGGCTGGAAGTGATTGATAGCAGCAGTCAGACCTTGTGCTTCAGACTCCTCATTAGTTGGATGTTTTTTGACACTTAATTCACTTTCAAATGGAAACAGCAGGAGAACTGAGCTACTGCTGTTACTGGGACATGTATTTAGCTTTCAAATGTGCTCAATTATTTTGTATCACTTACAAACATTTGTCCATAAAGATTACTTATTACAGGTTCGAGTGAGTAATGCAAGAATAAAAAGAAGTTTGGAGTAGCACTCAAGAGGCTAAAGATGAACCAGAGAGTTCTTGCACATGATAAGTCCGAGCCTTCTTCCAGAGAGAGACAGATGTATGAATCGGCTCGATGACTTGCAGCTTTCCATAGGCAGACTGGCAGCGCAATGGAAAATAAGGGAAACTATTGCCAAAAGACAAGTCCAGGGAAGTATGGAGCTGCAAACAAAGCACACCTGTTCTGCATAGAGAGCACAAATGAGACTTCACCATCATAAATCATGCACCTATAGTAGACAGGTACCTACTCATATTTAGACTCTGGGGGCAGATGCAGACTGTGGGAGTATAGGAAGACTGTTTGTAGAATAAGCTGCCATCACTCAATAACAGACTAAAACATGCAACATGCCTCTGACATATCGAAGGTCAAAAAGGAATAAATGAAACACCAAACTGAAAGTATAGTACCTTTTAAGGAGGGCAGCTAGCCTAAGGAGAGTAGAGCATTTTATGAACATCCTTAAAGTTGTGTCATACGGCGACCTACACTGTGCATGATGCAATATTAAACCATTCTTCAACAACAGGGTTTCCGTATTTGAGAGGGAAGGGGGTGAAAATACTTCACAAACTGCTCCTTTAAAAGAAAATCATACGGGTCTAATTATGTTTTGATGTTTTCAATTAAAATATGTGTGACTTCTTCCTGGTGTTCATTAAACCACTTTTTAATTTATTTAGCAGCATGCATTGTGGCATTATCATCTATATGGGAACATCACCAGGGTGCACTTGGTTCTGTAAAATAGCTTCATATTCTTTGACTGTTATGCAATCATGCAGAGCAATCATCAGACCTAATGGTCCCCAGTAGATGGCTGCCGCTACTATTACAGCTCTGCTGCCATGTTTAACAGTCGGCAACAGACTTGTGGGTTGAAAGCAGTTAGCGTTTAGCTTTCCTCAGAACCTAAAGAGGGTGAAAGATGACTCATTGGATAATATTGCTCAGGGTCCAGAATTAATGCAGGTCATCAATGGATACAGTGTGCTTTCTAACAGCAGCCTTGAAAAAAAATACCAGCTTTGCAAATTCACAGTGTACAGTTATTGTAGACAGTGTCACAGGTGTGTTTACTTAATACTGTGGTCATAAGTGTTTGTCTACCTTTGTTAGTGAGTGTCAAGCTATGTGCGTATTTTCCTCTTTTCTGACCAGCATCATGTTGACATGTTTTCCCTTGACACATACAATTATTGTGGAGGTTTGAATCTCTTTTTTTCCATTAACAATTTAGTCCGCTTTGTCAGGCTACTAGTTATTCATTCATGTTTACTGTAAAGCATGTACTGCTTTCATGTAGCATATATATATTGTTCTATCCAACCTATGTATCCATGTATATCATTTATTAATCATCTCTGTATTACGTCCTCCTGACATGTAAATCTTTATGCTGTAATCTTGTAAAGAACATACCCAAACTGCTCTATTCAAGTAAAGACATGGTGTGATCATTGGACATTGATACATGTATGTGTGACAGTGAAGTGACAAGAGACATTTATGTTTATCATTTATTCATGTATTCCGTTATTTAGTATGCATTTGCAATTAAACGTGTAGCACATCCTTTAAGAAGAGTACTCATGGTCCTTTTGTTCACAACTCATGATTCTCTTATCTTATGATTATCCATGTGGTGATGCTCTTAACTATCGAGGTAAAGCTTTCCTTGCGGAGCTGCCAGTATCACATTTATCTGCTGGCACTGCTGTTTCAGAGCTATGAGACCAATGGTGTGACTGGGAGAGAGTATTTAGATGTGGAGTCTATCAACAGAGAAGTAAAGGTATAGAGAAAAGATGCCACCCAAAAATTATAATAGCTATCTACAGACTGTGTGGGCTAAAATGGCACAAGAAGCCTAATGCTCCTTTACAATAATTCACTAAATGTTAATATCAGACAAATTTATAAAAAAATGCAATAATTAAGACCAGTGTATATGATGGAACAGTGGCAGTATAATGTGCATTGTGCATTACTTTAAGTGTGTTTGAGTGCTTACGTAATGTCCACGACATATCACAAAAGGTAACAGGGAAGAGGCCTACAGAAAATAAGGGGAGAGAGATGATTGCAACTACAATACAAATACAACTTTGAGCTACTCTGATTGTACACAGCTATGGCAGCACTGTAATTCTTGGTTATTTTAATATTCATATCAAATGCAGTTGTCCTTGATATGATCTGAAATCTTTCAACGTAACCTTACATAATAAAGGGCCCTCATATATTGACAAAGCAACAGTCTTTACCATATTACCATATAGTAATATGTGTAGTAAAACTGAAATTTGTGACAAATGTCTGACAATTCTGGTGTAATCTCTCAGCTGCCCTGTTCTTTACTCTTTTACTGTAATCTGCACCTTTTGTGGTATAACTAACTTTCCTGCGGTATAAAATTACATTATGACTAAATTGTGTGTGTGGAAAAATCTTCATGATGCAAACAGTCTTAAAGTCTTAAAGATATTTTGAAAGGTCACAGCAGAAAAAGCACAGCTATCATTAATAAAATGAATGATGGTTGAATTTTTCAAACCACCCCTTACACCCTCTACCTGCCCACTTCCACTCTGTTTGCGTGGAGGGTCCACCATATTAAGTGACATCCCAAATCAATTAGCAGAGAGTGGAAGTGCGTTAAAATCGTCCAACAGCGAGCCTGCACTGATGCTGACTTACTGGTCATATGCAACGGCGTTTTGTGCTCTTCATGGAACACGCTCAGTACAAGTTACAGGCAACCACCCAAACAAACATTAACTCATATTCATCCTCATTTAATATTGTAATACAAACATTAACTCAAAGGTTACATTGTATTTAGGATCAAATGTCTAATCTAGAAAATGGTAGACGTGTTTATTTGATTGGTAAGTGTAAAGTTGGTTAAGTTGGTGTTAAGGAGTATGTTTAATTTTGAGTGTATCTGTATATTGTATACAGTATATATATTTTGTATTCTTAATACTGTGAACATTTGCACATCCCCTAAAATAAATTTTTGCTCATTCCTGCCAAGCTCTGTCATTTTAATAAATTTAACTTTTTTTTTCTTTTCTTTTTTTTTTCTCTTTAAATTGTAGGACAATTTTCTTTTTTTCTGATATTGTTATTGTATTTTTTATTCATCTATTCTATATTTAGGTTTCTTGTATATTTACTGAAACACCAAAGCAAATTTATTTTGTGTGAAAACCTACTAAAACAGATTCTGATTGAAATTGTTCTCCATAGGCTTAGGAGTCTGCCACCTCACTGCCACACACTGTTACGTATGTAGCTCATTACAGGTGCTTTGTATAACAGTTGCTACTTGACCCGGAACTACGGTCAGGAAACGTTACAGCAGTTCAGTTAGGTCAGTACAGGCTAAGTTTGAATCCACTGGTTGGCCACTGTCGTCATTTTGATGACAGCGACACAGGTGCAGATTTGTCGACCAGATGACTGAATGTGCAGGGAGCACAGACCGTACAACGATGCATGCCTTCTTTCATGTGTAAACAAAGAAAGTTTATTTTTTTTAATTAGAGAAATAAGTGAAAGAAAATGTGTCAAAGGAATGTGACAAAGTGAGAAGTAAGTTGGCGCAGTAATCGTGATAATTGACACAAATCATTTTCAGGATAAAAAAGAAAAGATCAACTACAAACTAAGTAACACAGTATCTCTACTTTACGCCCTGGTAGGCTGACAGCTGTCAGTGAGCACTGACATGTGCTGCGGCCCAGGCCAGTCCAGTTAGCCTTAGTCAGGTCGCCTGCAGACACTGTCAAGCTGCACATCACTCAGACTGCAGACACACAGCATTGTTAAAAGTCCATCCATCTGCACAGACTGTCTCTTCCCCCACAGGTCACAGTGGAGGGAGAGCGAGAGGCAGTCACAGAGAAGCACAATGTAAAAACTGAACATAGAGCTCAAACTAAAGCTCCATGGGTTCGACTTTTATAGCTTGAATGAATATTGTACATTGTTCCATTCATGATTTTAGACTGTGATGTTGTAAAATAAATAATTTAGTTTTGAAGTTTCTGTTTGATCACATGTTGCTTATTTTTCTAATTTACTCTGCTTTCAGATTTATTTTTACATTCAATTTAAATGAATTATGTTGAATGTCTGCAGAATGTTTCCATCACACCTATTTGTCTATAAATGCATACAAACACACATAAATATGTTCTGTGCTTGCAAACAGACTTTAAGTCAAGGCATACAGCAGCTTGTTTCATTTAGCGACTCTTATTTTCCCACTTTCCTTTTACAGCCAAACAAAGCTGTTACCATATTAAGGTTGTTGGAAGAATTAACATCTATATTAGTTGGCTGAACTGATGGTAGATGAATAGTTTTGATTAACATTTCATATAATCAAGGGGCAAAGAGAAGAGAGCGTCTAAGTACAAAAGCGTGGGATTGAAAAAGAGACAGTAAGAGATAGAGAAGAAAGGCAAGATTAGACAGCCAATTATTTAATCTCTATTGTTGTTTGTGGCTAATGATGATTAGGAACAGTGCACAATAATTACAAATTCATAGACATGGAAGCAAACAAACTGTATTAACACAGCAGTACATATCTTGTAATCAACAATTAGCAGCACAGCAAACCAGTGTTTTTGCTTATCACATAATTCACATTGCTACCCAATGCACTGGTAAACTGTGCTGGCTGATGAAAAGAACATGCACTTCATAGCCTTATGCATTATGACTAAATGAAAAAGTTGTAAATGTGTTTAAGTAATTATTAAAGCTTGTTAATTCTTTACTCTAATAATATTCCGTCAGTGTACGGCTCAAAGATATATTTCCTCTACAGAGTGCTCCATCTTTTGAGGCCTTTGTTTTTGGGTAATATAGCATACAGCCGCGGGAGGCAGGGATGGATGATATGTGTGGGAACATTAATCATATGCATGCGTTTGCAAAATGTTCTCCTTTTTGTTTGTGCCACCGGGCTGCTATGCCTGCTTTACTTTTGCCTCTTAGTCACAGGCAAGAAGAGGTGAAACAAACAAGGGCAGCATCGAACAAAGTCAGCAAGTACTGCAGCTAGCCAAACGAACGCTCAGATGTTCACACTAGCATTCATGCGTGATTTGTGATCATTTTCCAGCATGGAACGAACAAAACTATCACCACAATAAAGTAGAAATGCCTCAAAGATAGATGCATGGGTGGATGGATGGATGGACACAACTGCCCCCCTGGCTTCTCACCCATGCTGGAGACAGTTTCAGGGATCAGCCATCACCTTGGAGCGGCTGACCTCTGTTAACATTGACGTCTTGATGGCATCAGATCCCTCTTACATATAGCAGCACTGCCTCCTCTCAGCAAGAAGGACCCATGATCAATAGCTTCATGATATTTTGCTGCTTTCTGTGCTCAGATTTCCTCTCACGGTCCAAAATCATGCAGGTGCGTTGGACAGTACTACATTGTCAGTATGAATAAAACCGTCGGTCTGCCTGTCTGGTTGTTTTAGCCTTTGTGATTGACTGGCCAGTAAGGGTTTTAGGTGAACAGAAATTGGAATCATCCTGACTTTTGTGTAAGGAAAAACTAGAATGACAGTACAGCTATCAGCAGCATATTTTTCCATTTTTCAACCGTTAGCTCACAGGCTCGTCCCACCCCCGTTCCTCGAATGCTGGTATGTCACTTTCTCTTTTTTCTCCTGTGAAATATGACTCAGGAGTCAGTCTCAGAGGAGTGATAGGTAAAGATCACTCCTCATGAACACTACCTAATTTCCCCTCAGGTTATCTCTCAAAGGGGGGAAAAAAGATGAAGTTGCCAGATACAGATGGCTGTTCCTCTTCCAGCGGCAAAAAGGTAGAACGCCAACTTCATCCAACAAGTGTCTCCTCTGAAGACATGTTTCAAAGTGACGGAGAGCCCCATCGACTACTTAACAACTTTCATTAAAAAAACTAGGGATTCTCCCATCCTTTCATTTAACCACTACAGCTCCAATTCTAATTTCTGGAGACGCCAAGCTGATACGACTCGTTTAAAGAAGAAAATGAGCAAGTAAGCAAACATAAAGGGAAGGCCTTGATTACTGCATAGCATAAAAGACGCCGACGCTTAGTTCTCTCTCTGGATTCAAATGCAGTTTGTGCGATTATACATTGAGGAAGGTGACAAGTATGACGAAGGTGTCGGGGTGAGAACACAGTGTGAGATGATTATCAGGAAAAATAAAATTAACATTATGGCCCCGTAGGACTCTTTACATTTCCATCCTCACCTCTCCGTCTCACAAACATCTCTCCTGCCTTTCACATGCTGGCCAGTCATCATTAGCTTCAATTACTTTTTGTCTCGCTTGTCTCCCTGCAGGACTGCAGCTACAGAATGATTACCACCTTATTTTACTTAATTAGTAGCATAATTCTGATTCCCCTCACTACATTGTAGACTATTAAACCTATATGATACGATAGCTTTACCAAAGGAGGTAATTACAAATAATTCAAAAGTTTCTCCCACACTGGGGCAGTTATGATGAGTTATCAAAACAAATATATCACAAATAAATTGTTATGATTGTCTATTGTCCTCAGTCTATTGTCCTCATTGGTGAAATCATCAGGCTGGCAGAGGCAGAGGTTACAAAATGCTATTTTGAGCCAGTTCTGCAATGAGGTGAGCCGGTGAAAAGTGCGAATGGGGTTGCAGAACAGGCCCGTTGCTTTCAGGCTCCTTCTGTCCCCCACGCTGCCTTCCTGCTCCCAAGGGCCCCATGGAGGAATAATCAGTCATTAACTGGTGCAGGCCCAGCTTCAGCTCCAGAGAGCCGTGTCCCTGGGTGGATCAATAGGCCAGGGTAATTAAAGAGCTGGCCGGGGAGGGAGGGAGGGAGGGGGGCATGTTGCCAGTAAATCCACCGCAGCGACAGGATGCCTGTAGCCAGAGTGACTACAACACTGACACTGAGAATGTCACTAAGGGACGTAGACTCGCCACACACACACACACACACACACACACACACACACACACACACACACACACACACACACACACACACACACACACACACACACACACACACAAGAAACTCATGCACACAATAAACACATACACCTTAACATATCACAGACACTAGCAGGCCTTGCAGAGTGGCTCATACCAAAGCCTGTGCACTTCTAAAAATTACACCGACACTGAAGACTTGTGTGCATGATGGGAGTGTTGTGTAATTACTTGACTTCAATTATTTATTTATTTTTTTAGATTTCTATTGTCATCTGAAAATTGGCATGGATGATAGTAATTACTGTGATTTAGAGTTCTGTGCTGTGCCCAAACAGCAGAGGATTAATCGCGTCTTCTTGTGTATCCAAGTGGAGACGCAAATCTATTGAGCTGTCAGGACACATGGTGATTTAATTTCTCTAAGCTGCTTTTTTCAGCGTGAGTAATGTTTTAATGTGGAAAAAGGTAGTGGCAAGGTAAGCTGCATGAGCAATATTGCTTTTTCACATCCAAAACACCATAGATGGATTCCCTTTTCACTCTACGAATGAAGTTGTTCAGATGTGTAAGCCCAATAAAGAGATGAAAGAATTACTACGGAAAATCCAGTGGGAACGGCTGATGTCAATGATGTTTCGCTGTTTGTTTGTAGAGGTATAATGTGTTTTTGAAGAGGAAAGTTCCTAGATGTGCCCTAAATCCCTGAGCATTTGCAGGCTCCACTGGTTTCTTTAATCTGATGCATTAGCGGTCTTTACTTCCTTCTAATAAGGACATAGGGGTCTTGTGTTGTTGTCAACCCTCTCGGACTTATAAGACTTTTTAAATCCAGCCCTCAACACTGCAGCACCTCTATTAATTTAATGTAATCTGCAATACACAGTACAAAAGAAGGAAGGGGTGCTGCAAATAACTAACTCATGCATCTGATGCCTCATTTCCAGCATTGAGATAATTAACATGATGATTTTAATGTAAAAAATGGGAAAGCAAGTAAAGGTGTCAATCATCATGGACCAATAATTCCCCTCTTTGGTTATTTTCAGCTAACTGGCGTGTGTTCGCTTGTTGGTGTTTAATTCTGCTCAGTGACACATACACCTAAGATAGCTAAGCCAATGTTACATGTTCAGAGAAACATATTCAAATGTTATTTTAACAAAGCTAGGCTATACTGCTTAAGACAACAATTATAAGTAATTAATATGTTCTTACAACAAGGAACAGCAACTCCATCATAGATCATCCTTGCTGCAGCAAAACTGCAGCTTCAACCACTGGTTGTGCGTATAAAGTTGTATAGCTACTGGGGCAAACGGCTAACCAAACAGCCTGGCAGCTAAAGGCTGTGAGCCTGTGGCTCAGGGCAAAGAAAACCTTTAGCCACAGAAAGATCGCCAAACACATTTGTAGATTTCAGGCACGGCAGGGGTGTAGCAAAAGTCAAATGATAAAAGACCTGAGTTGCATATTTAAGAATTATCTGTTTTTCAGCTCTTAAAGCTAAATGCTTTCAGTTTTCCCCTCATTCATAAAATTTACATTCACTCTTTGGAGTGCATATATTTGCAGATTATTTTACACCTGAACACATCTTATTCACATTTGCAAATGTGTGTGCATATTTAAAGAGTTGTCCATAAATTATTATGGATGTGTTGCACCAATGATGAAAAAATAAGGGTATTTTCTTGCTTTGGTCTGTCCATCCATCCAACATATCAGCCCATAATGTCTCAACAACATATGACCTGATTTCTGTGGAATATACTGTGCATATTCAAAAACTCAAGAAAATATGTTTATTTGTGAACCTTTTCTCCATCATCGCAACTATCAGGTGAAAGTTTCCACTTACCAAAAATATTTACAACTGATATCTAATTTAATGGGTAAATGGCCATGAAAATTACTCAGAATATTCATGATCCCCAGAGGAAAAACCTATTTGAATCTGATGATTACAGGAACTGTTTTGTAGAAATTCTAAAAACTCTAAAAAGCCTCTAGTTGTTGCTTGAGGCCTTTTTTTTTGTCCGAGTTCGCCCCAGATTCCAGATACATTTTGATAGTCTTAGCCGCAGTGCTCAAGTATACTTTAAGTTTGTTGGCAGTTTCCCTGTAAGACAATACTTTCTTCCCTCTGAGTAAAAATAGCTTGCCTTTTCTCTGTTGAGCTGTCACTGGCCCCCTGTGATGACTACCGAGTGTTTCACCAAAGAACTGAATGTGTGGACATATTGATTTGGAGGCTTTTAGTTCCTAATGGGGCTCTTTATTAGTGTCGTATTAAAGATAGTTGCACTGGAAAGTTCACCTTGTTAGTCCTTTCCGTTATAAACACACACAGAGACAGTGGTCACATGCACAGGTGCCTGATGCAATTTCCAAATAGAAATAAAAAATAAAAAAAATAAAATACATATTCTTACTTCACCATGCTTATATAATTAATTTATCTTGATTCTGGATGTTTTCTAATTATAATAGCATTGGATTTTCAACTACAGAGGTCGAGATTCCACAAGATTCCACAAGAAAGAAAGGTCAATTATAACTGAAAACAACACCTTTCACCTGATAACTGAAAACTACACAAAATACACTTTGCAACAAGTTACATATCAAACAACCGTTTAACATAATCAACTCTGTGAACCTCTGCAGGCGTGCAGGCATTCGACAAAATGAGATTAAGAGCAGCACAAATGGCTTTCTAGTGTTCGACTTTTTTTCAGTGAAAAAATCCAGCTTCTGTTGTGAGGTTTACTGTGTGGCTGCAGATCTCTTGCTGCCGGGCCACAAGGAAGAGGAGAGGTCACGCCACCTCTGCACATTCAAGTTTGATATCACTTTCGTACAGGCCGTTATATTTCTCCCAGCCTCAGCCTCTCTGGTCCCGTCCTAAACAGATAACTGCACGTGTGTGTGTGTGTGTGTGTGTGTGTGTGTGTGTGTGTGTGTTTGTTTGTTTGTGTGGTTGCTTTGTTACAACATAACACAAGCTAATGGATTATCCTTCAAAAATATAATTAGAATCCTGGAAAGATGATTTGTCAGATATAATGAAACTTGGCAGTGCAACTAAGTGCTGTTGTTTCAACAAAAAATTGTAGCGTCGGTATTTAGTATGAATAAATGTTTTGTTTTTTAAAATGAAAAATGTGCATGTGTCCATGTTTTATTCTTTTCTTTGTCAAGCTATTTATACAAGACAACTCCAGTATTTATTTTTTGCTTTGCTAAAGAAAAATACCCTCTTTTTTTCTGTTTTGCCAATAATGATCTTGTTATCTCTAACGACCTGCCAACCTGAGGACTTTCCAGACACAGAACCCGACCCTTGAGTCCCATGTTCCTCCCTGGGACTCTATCCTGCCTGCTCCCCAGAGCCCAGAGCCCATTGATTATTTGATTAATTGATCCAAACAATGTTCTTTCCATTAAGACGTACAAGACAACTTTGTACAGAGCTGTAAGGAAGTAGTAAACAGAGAAGGAGGGGGAGCAGGAGAAAACTATTGATTTTGTGGACAGTGACTCAGATCACTTTGAACAGCCTGGGATCGACAGGTTGTCCCCAGGGGGAGCAAAGCCTTGATCTGGCGAAGAGAAGAACAGCCGATGGGTGTGTCCATCAGCGATAAACATTCCACAACTCGACAAAAACGAGAGAGGGTATTAACTGTGATGCCCATCGATCGGTCAGCGCAGCACACAGTCAGAGAGACAAGCTGGCCCATTCGATTTGTCTGGAGACAGACCCGATGTAATTGTGAGGAACTGCAAACAGCAAAAAGGACAGCACGGGTCAACAGTACATCTTTTGTGGAAACACATTTTTGTAGTGTATTGCACATAGACAAGGACTCAGGTGAGCGGGGGCAAGAAAAAGACGACGAGCAACATCGACTGAGAGAGTGATGGAGAAAAATTCAGCGCTCCATAGGCGATTTATGTAAGCAGTGTCATTAACAGTCAAGGCAGATATTTCCTCCTGGCTTTACTGCACACTGTGCACAGAGGGTCATTCTTTCCAGACAGATCTGTGAGCAGGAGGGACATATCTTAAGAGCTTAGAGGCAGCTTTATTCTGTCGTGTTTGGCAGAATCTCACAGGTGGGGGGTCAGCACAAACAACACAGGTTTGAAGCTGCTAGACTGTCATTTTTCCTGAGGCTTGACACCCACATGAGTGGATGCACAATGGCCCAAAAGTGTAAAGCTAAGTGGTAGAAGAGTCCTCGGTTGCTGTGGATTATTTCCTTAATGCATATGCAACATGCTGTAAAAATACTGTACACAATGCAAGTTGACCACAGATTTAGGACATTTCACTGTGTTGTCAGGGAAATTAAGATGACAGCTTTTTAAATCCTGCTCTCTACTAAATCTCCAACATCTTAATGAAGTTGTAATTCCCTTCTTTCTTTTAGGAAAGATAAAACTAGGACTATTTTTCAAAAACCTAGTTTGCAGCATTTAGCTATAGAAGTTTGCACTGCAGGTTTATGTAGAAATAATAACGACCAGGGTGATAAAGCTAGCACAGTAAGGGCAAAGCATTGAGTCAAGCAAAAGTAACTTTACCTTAATAAAAACACAGCATGTCTTGAGGCTGCATGGTGTTTTTAGCATTCAATACTATCATCTATTTCTTTATACAAAAGAGCTATCCTTTTATGATTCTTATACATTGGTACATAATTATGGGTCTATCAAAAATGTTTTTTATTGTTTTAGATAATCTAATTAGTTTCTGTTTAGGTAACTGTGTTGTAGCTGCTGGAAATGATGTCACGTCATTAGACCAACAATTGACTGTATATGGAAAAATAAACTAAAAAGACGAGGTAAACACTTTTCCTAACAAAATTCATTTTCAAACTTTTAAGCCATGCTCTGGTAGCACCTTTAGCCAAACCAAGGGGTAAACATTTGTTTAGTTAGTAAAATATTCTGACAACCATTGAATGGATTGTCATGAACTTTGGAGCAGACATGTAGGGTTCCCAGAAAATGAATGCTAATAACTTAGGACCACCGGACTTCCTTCAATATCTGGTCAGTTTTAATTTGTCCAACACTTTGGTTATAACTGCATAACTATTGACATTTCCATCAGCCATCGGAAGTAAACAAAAAGGCAACTAAAGTCTGTGTTTATGGTTTCAATCATAAGTTGATGTGCAGTGGAAGCCAGCAAATTTGTAAGCAGATGTTAGCGAGCACAAGGAGAAAGAGAGCAAAGTTTTAATCATGACTTTTTGTGAAGCAATGGCTGCTACTTATACGGAGGTGTGAGACGATGAAGAGTCTGAGCCTGGACTGGTGGGATTGTGAAGTGAATGGATTCGAAGCACAAAATTGTGACGACTGTCAACAAATTCCATTTCCATTGCAAAAAAATCTGATTTAGGATCACATATGAGATACATGGCTAATGTGTGTGTCTCCACATTTGTGTCAGTGCTCCTGTTCTATTTTACCTCGTATTAAATGATTGATTAATCGAGTCCACATGAATGATGTCAACGCACACATTTTCTGAAATGTTTGGGTGAGCCTAATGACAGTTTGACATGGAGCCAATATAGAGAGCGGACAAGAAAGGTGATTGAAATCCATTGCCTTTGAATGGCTGTAATTTTCTGTCCAGTTCAGAATATGCCACTTGCCACATGCACTGGGCATTTCCCAAACCTGCAATTAAACAGGGAGCACATAAATCATTGGAGGAAGACGAACGATAGACAGGGACTTTCTAATGGCAGGCATTGAGCTGTAGAATAATCGTTTTTTATTAAAATTAGACAGACGTCAGAGACAGATGTCACTCGTTTCCAATGAAAAGACATAGTTACGAGACGTAGGATTTTTCTTAACTTTAAAATGTGTCTTTTAACACATCATATTTGACAAACCTGATTGCCTGCCCATAATGAAATGAACAAGTGTGAATCAGCCAATTATCCATCTGTCTATCTGTCTGTCACAAATAACCTGGCTTAGACAAGTCTTCAAGT